>NC_143129.1:179945816-180247613 GCF_059928025.1 Delphinapterus leucas | reverse complement strand
AAGCTGCTCAACATCACTAATTATTAGAGAAATGCAAATCAAAGCTACAATGAGGTATCACCTCACACCAGTTAGAATGGGCTTCATCAGAAAATCTACGAACAACAAATGCTGGAGAGGATGTGGTGAAAAGGGAACCCTCTTGCACTGTTGGTGGGAATGTAAATTGATACAGCTACTATGGAGAACAGTATGGAGGTTCCTTAAAAAACTAAAAAAAGAATTACTATATGATCCAGCAATCCCACTACTGGGCATATACCCAGGGAAAACCATAATTCAAAAAGACACATGCCCCCCAATGTTCATTGCAGCACTATTTGCAATAGCCAGGACATGGAAACAACCTAAATGCCCATCGACAGACAAATGGATAAAGAAGATGTGGCACATATATACAATGGAATATTACTCAGCCCTTAAAAGGAGCAAAATTGGGTCATTAGTAGAGACGTGGATGGATCTAGAGACTGTTATACAGAGTGAAGTAAGTCAGAAAGAGAGAAACAAATATCGTATATTAACGCATATATGTGGAACCTAGAAAAATGGTACAGATGAACCGGTTTGCAATGTGGAAATAGAGACACAGATGTAGAGAACAAACGTATGGACACCAAGGGGGGAAAGCAGGGTGAGGGTGGTGGTGTGATGAATTGGGAGATTGGGATTGACATATATTCACTAACATGTATAAAATAGATAACTAATAAGAACTTGCTGTATAAAAAAATTAATTAATTAAAAAAATATTTGTTTTCTCTTTCAAGAACTTCTGTTTTGATGTTTAGCACCTGCATTGAACGTCTAGTTTTCTTTTTATAAAAATTTTGATCTTGATTCTTTTGTTTTATATTTTGTGAGACTTTATTAGTACTGCTGCTCTTCTATTTTTTTTTTTTTTTTTTTTTTTTGGCTGTGTTGGGTCTTAATTGCGGCACATGGGATCTTTCGATGCGGCGCGTGGGCTTCTCTCTAGTTGTGGCCTGAGGGTTTTCTCTTCTCTAGTTGTGGCTCTCAGGCTCCAGGGCGCATGGGCTGTGTAGTTTGTGGCACTTGGGATCTCTCCATCGAAGCGTACGAGCTCAGTAATTGTGGCATGGGGGCTTGGTTGCCCTGCAGAACGTGGGATCTTAGTTTCCCGACCAGGGATCGAACCTGCATCCCCTGCATTGGAAGGCGGATTCTTAACCACTGAACCACCAGGGAAGTACATTCTATCTTTTTTTTCTTTAGTCATTTAAAATTCTTAAGAGCTATACATTTTTTCTTTTTTTTGCGGTACGCGGGCCTCTCACTGTTGTGGCCTCTCCCGTTGAGGAGCACAGGCTCCGGACGCGCAGGCTCAGTGGCCATGGCTCACGGGCCCAGCCACTCCGTGGCATGTGGGATCTTCCCGGACCGGGGCACAAACCCGTATCCCCTGCATCGGCAGGCGGGCTCTCAACCACTGCGCCACCAAGGAAGCCCTATACACTTTTTCTATTCCTTTGTCTAAGTTCCCCATCATTTCATGGGTGCAAAATTATTTCTAATTTACCTTTTTTTTGCAGTCATGCATAATGCACTGTTTCTGCAGAACTGCTGTCTGGAGTTTATTTAGACATTATGTAGTTCTTTCATATTAGGCATTGTTCTAAATAGTTGTACAAGTGTTTTCTCACTTAATCCTTCACCCAGAAGGTAGCTATTGTGAAATGACCTAAAGTCATTTGTCTTGAGTCTCACAGCTGGCAAGGGGCAGGGCTGGGATTAGAACCCAGGCCTTTCGCTCCATAGCCCACTATGGTTGGGGACTAGATGCTTCCCTCAGGCATCAGCTGGTTCTGAGCTGTCTTGGGTGATGCTTTATAGCTGTCTGGAAGCTCTGTGTGCGTGGGGGACGCCTGTCTACTTGTTGGGCTTTCACATGGGTTTTGGAGGGGGTTCAGCCAGGACTCTTCAGTGTTTTCGTCTATAGGTTTTTCCTTTGTGATGATTAGTTTCCTAAGCAGAATCCCAGGAAGAGGATGTGTCAGGGTGATCAAAGACTGGCTCCAGCATTGACAGCTGAGTAGAGAAATGTAGTGTTCAGATTTTCTCTTAATCTCCCTATTTTCATTACAGCCCTTGTTCTTGCCTTTGGCTGTGATTGGCACTCAGGAAACCAGGGACTTTCTGGTTCAGCTGCTCCCTGGAATGTACTTGCCACTTTCTGCCACATAACAGGAAGGAATTGGGTGCGATCTAAGTCTACAGACTTTAAACCCACCTTCCTGTTTTCCAGCCCTACGTTCAGAGACGCCTTGTACCTCCAGTACCTGAGGCTTTCTGGATTTCCGTGGCATGGACTGTAGCCTTCCACTCCTGCCTGCTACCTGTACTGCAGGCACTCCACTTTCAGCTTGCCCTGCCTTAAGACAGTTAGTTATCACTGGACATCACTCTTCCTGCTTCTAAAGTATCTTGACATTTTCATCTTCTATCATGTCCCTCCTCTGCCCCTGTGGATTTCTACATTAAAAATAAATTACTTTAGGGCTTCCCTGGTGGCGCAGTGGTTGAGAATCTGCCTGCCAGTGCAGGGGACACGGGTTCGAGCCCTGGTCTGGGAAGATCCCACATGCCGCGGAGCAGCTAACCCCGTGAGCCACAATTACTGAGCCTGCGCGTCTGGAGCCTGTGCTCTGCAACGGGAGGGGCCGCGATAGTGAGAGGCCCGCGCACCGCGATGAAGAGTGTCCCCCGCTCGCCGCAACTAGAGAAAGCCCTCGCACAGAAATGAAGACCCAACACAGCCATAAATAAATAAATAAGGCAAAATTCCTTTTAAAAATAAATAAATAAATAAATTACTTTATAATTCTATTAGAGTTTTGGGAAGGAACTGATATAAGTGCATGTTTAATCTGTCATGTTTAAACTACTACTTTAAAGAGAAGGAAACACCTCATCCTTGTAATTCCAAACTAAGCATATAAGTGAAGATGTCTTGAAAAAGAAGGCACAGAAATGACAGGCATTTGGTAACAGCTGCTTTGCACAGTGCCCGGTGTGTGGTAGCATGTCACATGTCATCTCTATGTAGAAGGCATCCTACCCATGCCTGCCTTTCTCTCTCCTTCCCAGTTGCCGTGGTCTAAGCTCCCGTCCTCTGAATGACTACAAACGTCTCTTCCTGCTTCCCCTTTTGCCCTGCTGTGGCCCAACGTCTCTTCTGCAGACAGGGTATCTCTTTAAGACTTAAGTCAGGACACTCCCTGGCCTGTGCCCTTCCCATGCCTGCCCATTGTTCATAAGAGGAAACCCCGAAGCATGTGGACCATGAGACTCTGTGTGGCCTGGCCGATGCCTCCATCCCAGCATCATCTCGTGCTCCAGCCACAGTGGTGGGCTTTCCTCTCCTAGAACACGCTTGCCATGCCCTTTCCTCAGCACATGCCCTGCCGTTCTTTCCCCTCACTGCCCTCTCCACCCTGACGCCATTACTGGCTAATCTACCCATCAGTTAGGTGTTTGCTTATATGTTGCTTTCTTGACTTAGGCATTTCTCTGACCCCTTAGTCTAAATCGGGTCCCCCTGTACTGATCTCAACATACCCTTTATTTTTCTGTATGGCACTTGTCCCTTGCTATTATGCTTTTGTTGCAGGAAAGGGGACCCCTTCCAGGGCCCGAGAGTGGGCTCTTGTCTAACACTCAGAAATGAATTGTCTGAGGAGACACACGTGCTGACAAAGCAAGAGACTTTATGGGGAAGGGGCACCCGGGTGGAGAGCAGCAGGGTCAGGGACCCCAGGGAAACTGCTCTGCCACGTGGCTCTCAGTCTCGGGTTTTATGGTGATGGGGTTAGTTTCTGGGTTGTCTCTGGCCAGTCACTCTGACTCAGGGTCCTTCCTGGTGGCGTGCGCATCACTTGGCCAAGATGGATTCCAGCGAGAAGGATTCTGGGAGGTTGGAAGGACATGTGGACTGGCGTCTCCTCTCTCCTTTTGACCTTTCCTGAAGTCTTCTGGTTGGTGGTAGCTTATTAGTTCCATGTTTGTTACCAGGACCTCCTGCTGTAAGGTAAGTCATGCAGGTGGTTACTATCGGGCCTGGCCAGGGCAGGCGGTTTCGGTCAGTGGTTCCCCTAACACTTTTGTGATTGCCTGTTTAATCCGTATATACCCTATTAGACTATGAGCTCCGTGAGGGCCTAGTTCATCTTGTTCCCAGCTGTAACCCATGTATTGTGAAAAATAGCTGGCAAAGCGTAAAGGCTCAAGTATTGGCATGCATTGATCTTGGCCATCACCTCCCCTCCCTCCCCTCTCCTCAGTTTATTATTCATCCATTGGCTTTTGAGTGTCCACTGTGTGCCTGGCCTTGTGCAAGGCACTGGGGAAAATAAATGTGTAATCTAGCCTCCTTTGTGTGTCATGACAGGTTTCTTCCTTTTTATATACACTGTTCTGTGACCGATCAGAAGCAGACCTCAAACTGTAGAAAAGAATGAGCAAGACGACATGTGCCTTGTTGCTATGGGCCCATGTGGCCTATATTTCCATGCTTTTGTTGGAGAGGAAAAAACATTTTCCTCTACCCTCTTAGGTTCTGTGCCTGGGGCCCTGCAGATTAAGGTGATAAAAGACAGATTAACAGGAGAAAAAGGTTTATTTCACATGCATATGGCACTGAAAACCCCAAAGAGATGTTGAGAACTGGAGGCTTATATATCATTTTAACAAAAAATGATATATTCAACGGAAAAGTGACGAGACAAAGGAAAAGGGTAGTAAATTGTTGGAAGGTAAATAGATGTGGGAAACTAACGGAAGGTAAGTGTTATTTTACTAATTGTTATGCATATTCCTCTGGTGCCACCTCTGGGCTGATAAGAGTCTAGAGTCCTCTCTGGTGATTAGGAGTGGTTCTGTCTCAAAAGGTGCCTTTTGAGGGACTTCCCTGGCCATCCAGTGATTAAGATTCTGTGCTTCGTGCTTCCACTGCAGGGGGCACGGGTTTGATCCCTGGTCGGGGAACTAAGATCCTGGATGCCGTGCGGCCAAAAATAAGATTGTTAAAAGTGCCTTTTGAGATGACTGCATTCTGTCTATGGAATGTGTATCTCTCTAAGTAAATCTACTTCTTACCTAAAAAAAATAAAAACTTAAAAAAAAAAAAGAAGTGGTTCTGCCCTTCCTGCTATGAGAAGCGGGAGAGGAATTCCTTTACAAAGGGAATTTCAGCCCTGCTGAGGCAAATAGGGGGAGGCTAGAGAACTGTGTTTTCAGGCTGTTTCGCAGTTGTCTTCACCTCAAAACAATCCTTGCACAAAAGCGACATATTTGGGGGTGGCACATCCTGATGCCCTTATAGCTGTTTTAGGTTTTGTCCTGCTTGGCTCCTAGCATGTCTATGAGACGTCTCATCTTTCAGGGGTGAATCCAGAAGGTGTGCTAAGGACCTTGCATGTTTCTTTTATGCATACCCCGTTGAAAGGCACAGACTATTTTCCAGGTAAGAGGTTGAGGCTTGGAAAGACTTTCACACGAGTGGCCTGACCCTTGGGTCTGGCCAAGGAGTTTGACCCTGGAGCTGACTGCTCTGTTGTCGCCGCCTGGGTTCTCTGGGAAGCAGACTCGGAGCCAGAGTACTCACTCCGGGAGTTTGTTAGGGTGTGCTCTGGGGTCCGCCTCTGTGGCATGGAGGCCTGGGCAGAGAAGACAGTCCAGAAGAAGGAGATATAAGAAAGGCCCTCTGCCCTCCCCTATTTGCCTAAAACAGGATGTAAATTTGTAAAGCTGTCCCCGCTTGCCCTCTCCACTGGGAAGGACAGAAGTTAGTCACCGGGAGACAACTCTAAGCTTCTATCAGCCTGGAGACGTCACCAGAGGAATCTACACAACGAGCTTTAAAACTTCACAGTTTGCTGACCTAGACACTCAAAGTCCTTTCCCTCGTCTTCTCACTTCCCTAAACATGGATCGTTCCTTTGTTAAGATGTTGTATGTATAAGTGCTCCCACGTATTGATATAGGCAAAATATCAATGCATTGTTAAACTTCTGTTTGTTTTTCTCTTGTTAATCTGAATTCTGTCAGTCTAATTGTCAGGGTCCCAGCCAATGAACCTAAGATGGGTAGATGGTAAAAAGAATAATTTTCCTTCCCTACACGTGGGAGCTGAAATGGGACATCAGAGTGACCCGCATTGGGCCAGATTGGCCAGGCCCTCATATGCCTGTCACCAGTCATGGGAGGTGGTCATCCCTGGAAGGATGTGACCTTGGGCCTCTCTGCAGCACCTGCAGGGCCTGAAGTACCACCAGCAACTGCAGGGGCAGCTGGTCCTTCCTGAAAGAGGGGGGATTGGGGCCTCCGCTGCTACACTCCTTCTACTCTCTTTCTTTCCATGGGTGATTCTGAAACTTGCCACAACGTATCTCTAAGTGGGATCTTGCCCATCGTAGGTAGCTGCTGGAGTTCTGGAAAGCTGATAGTCATTTTAAGGATAATCTGGATGAACCAACCACATTGTTCCCGGCTCTCAGGTGAATTTATTCCTAAAGGCTGGAGGCCCGCTGCTCTGTGTGGCAGAGAGGGCTGGGTTGCAGGTTGCAGATCAAGACCCTCGATCAGGGCAACTTGAAGGGGATTGTTTGTAATTCAGAGGCAGAGCTAGGCCTTACTAGTTAGCAGAATGAACAGAAAAGGGGCATCAGGGGAAAACGTGGCTGAGTTTCTGCTGCTGAAGTAGAAGGTGAACAGGCTCCCCCCCCCACCCCCCCACACCAAGTACAGTCTAGCTGCCCTGTTGATCTGCCCTCTGAAAGCTGGCCTGTTTCCTCCCACCTTCTAGAATAGCTTAGGAAGTCATTCTTACCCAGGAGATCGAACACAATTCTCCTTTATCAGGGCTCAGCAAACTTGTTCTGTCTGTACGTACATTCTGTGCATACATTCTGTAAATGTGTGGACATTCTTCAGGCTAATTGGCTTTGGACAAAATGGGAATGTCCCGTTCCTTCCCTGTGGGGGACCAGCCTCCATGAAGCTCTTGCTGGGCGCCAGACTGTGTTAAATGCTTTGAATAGGTTATTTCACATAACACTCACCATCTCATGAGGTGCGATATATGCATTTAGTGTAAGAGAAAGCTAAGGCTTAGACAATGTAACTGAATTGCCCAGGGCTCGACAAATTAGCAAGCAGGAGTGATTGACTTCTGTCCTGGGTCTAATTCCACAGCTTTTCACCACTGCCACTGTCCCCCTTATTCTGGATAGCCTTCCTCTCTGCTTTCCCTGCAAGTTCCTTCCTGTGGTGCAGGCTCTGAGGGTGCTGTAGCTGGGAAGTGGTGTGAGTGGCTAATGATGGCCATCCTATGCCAAAGGTGAGCAACTGAGCCTCCATTTAGATGAGGCCGGCAAACGTTGGCTTGCAGGGCAAATACAGCCCACAGCTCCTGAACTAGGAATCGTTTTTCCGTTTTTAAATTGTTGAAAAAAAATCAGAGGAGGAATACTTTGTGACAACTGACAGTTATATGAAATTTAAATTCCAGTGCCTATAAAAGAAAAGTTTTATTGGAGCACAGTCACAACCATTGTAGCTTTCACGCTACAATGTCAGAGATGAGTAGCTGTGACAGAGGCTGTGTGGCGTGCAGAGCCTAAAATATTTACTATCTGGGACTTTGCAAAACTAAAACAAAAACAAAACGTTGCTGACCCTTGATCTAGATGAAGAGTAGTGTTTGCTCTCCCAGATAAACACGACTTCCTAAGCTCTTCTGGGAGGCGGGAGGAGATGACAGTTTTCAGAGAGCAGGTCAAAAGGGCGGCTAGATACAAATCCAGATCATTTGAATTAAATATATGCGTATATTTACAAGGCATATCTGCCTTGTTCTGGAATGTTCTTTGCAGTCACACTGTACTTGCTCTCCCATGGGTCCTGGTGACCCATTCAGGACTGTCCATGTTCTGGACAGCTGTCATTGGAGCCTGGAACCCCAGGTCATAGTTTCTGTGTATGATGCGAAGGGTTCAGAGTATCCAACCTTAAAATGAGCCACTCATCCAGCCTTAAAATGAGCAGTTGAGAAGAAGTAGACATAAGAAAAATCCTCTGCCCTCTCCTTTCTACAATTCTTAATCACTTGGGACAACTCTTGACTCTTTTTGGTCCAGAGATGGCACCAGAGGAATCTACCTAGGAAACCTTACTAAAACAACCCTTATCCTCCATTTTTTCTCCTATATATTTATGTCCCCACAGTTTGCCACCCCAAATTCTGTTTCCTTTGTCTTGTCACTTCTTGACAAGTGTATCGTCCACTGTTAAGATGCTATAGAAGCCCCAAGTTCTAACCACCCCTTTGAGTTCCTCATCACTGGCTTTCTCCCATGTGTACCTGTGCTGTGTACGTTAATCAATTTTTATTTATTTTCCTCTTGTTAATCTGTCTCTTGTCAGTCTAATTTGCAGGGCCCCATCTGGAGAACCTTGGAGGGTGGAGGGAAGAAGTTTCTTCTCTGCTACAGACTCTAGACTAGATAACTTGGATGGAGGGAGTGGGGACAGCGGAAAACGTAGAAGGTTGGACACACACTCTGAAGGTTGGACACACACCCTGAGTGGAGAGGGAATTGATACACACTGACCACTGACCATGTTACATGTTTAACCTAGTGTTTAAGCCTCAAGAGTCTAGAGAGGGACATGACATTATCTTCCTCTAATGATGCTGAAGGCGAGACTGACTTAGTAGTGACATACTCACGTCTTCTTATTTCTTCTTATTTCTTGAGCACCTGCCCAGGTGCCAGGTACAGTGCTGTGGAGGCAAAGACAAAGAGGTGAACTCTGTGCCCTTGAGTAATACCTAACAAATTCTGGAGTTGGCATCCAAATTCAGATCCATGTGCCTTGAATCCTGACGTATTCCTGCTCTGTCACGTTTGTCTCCCAGTGCTTGCATCGCTAAGCGGATTCATCAGTGTGTGTTGCATGTCAGATTGACAGCTCTTGACACAGCCGATCAAAGCAGCATTACTCAGTGATTAGCAGAAGGAATTTCCACGCAAACTGGTGAGCGGCTGCCAGGTACCAGATCCTGTGTTAGTCTCTGAGGGTATGAGGACGAGTGACAGCCACTGTTCTCAGGTAGTCGCTACAGAGGGATGGATGGGATGTTAGAGGACCTCAGGGCTTTTGGTTGTAAGCAACAGAAGCCAACTCTGGCTACCCTCAGCCAAAGACAGTGCACTGGGCAGCTATGGGATGGTTCACAGGCTGGAAAAAGAAGCCGAACAGCCAGGCTTGGAAAGGACAGGAATGGGCAGCAGTTCCAGGGATCTAAAGAGCAGGAAATATAGACAGTCTTTTCCAGAGTCGATGCCTTTGGGACAGATTGGTTCTCACCATTTTCCTTACCTTGGTCAATATCAGGTTGTCTTGGCATGAGAATTTGACTTGTCATTGGTCTTCTGTCCACTACTTTGGCTGGAATTGGACAGGACTCTGGATTGACAGCCTACAGAGGATGTGTGCGGTGGTGGAGGAGACCTCCTAAAGGGCACTGAGTTTCTGCTATTGGAATAAATTGTAAGTGCTGTTGGGCGAGTGGAAACCAGGGTCCCTATGTGCCATGGAGCACAATGGAAAATGCCCAACCCAGTCCTGGAGGTCGGGGAACGCTTCCCGAAGGAAGAAGCAGTTAAGCTGAAACCAGAATAACAAGTAAAGTTAACAACAGGGCGAGAGGAAGAAAACCATCACAAGCTAAGGGAATTGCAGGTGCAAAGGCCCAGAGGCAGGGGCAGTTACCTCCTCTACCAAATAATGGCTCTTCCCTGTTGGTCCCTAGGAGTGATGGGTCATTTTCCCCAAGGACTTGAGCTTTGAAAGATCAGGGTCCATGCTCTCCCCATCCTCTTGGAGTCCTTCAGCTTCCCAAGGTCAACAGTACCTCACAGAAAATCTCAGGCCATAATTCCCTCCTTCCCAGTCTGCAGGACTTAAAAAAAAATCTTGAGGCTCCTGCACTGAGAGCTGATAGGAAGAAAAATGCCGCCGCAGCCTTGAGCGTTTTTATTCTTCTCTGCCTGCAGCTGGGGAGGCCTCTGGTCATGTGCCGCCTGAACTGATTTGCGCTGGCGTTCACCACAAATTGTGGCCTGACATTTATAGCAGCGGCGATCCACACGCATCAATTATTTAGGAAAAGGGATGAAGCCGAGGTGGCCGAGCAGCTGCCTCGTTAAAAGCGTGCTCTTGTCACATGCTATCCTGAAGGGAGAGGGGGCCCAAACTCGGAAAGGGGCAGAGGCACTATCCAGTTTCGATCTTGCCGTGTCTCGGCAGGTAGCGAGCAGCGTTTATTCACCATCGTTGATTAATCAGCTCCTCTTTATTCATGTGAAAAAGCCACAGTCACCCAGGGGCTCCTTGGAAAGAATTATCGTTCTTTGCCTCTTACGCTCAATTGCTCCTGTATTGTGTTCACTGGGCTAATGAAAGCCGAGCCAGTGTCTCTGTTGGCTGTGCTTTGATGAATTAGCACTTGGCCTGCAAACTATATTTCTCTGATTAAGCTGATGAGTTTGTTCCCTCCTCCCCCCATCATTATGAGGCTGTTTCTTGCATGCTAATGGCCGTGGGAGGTGTGGGGAGGAGCGGGGAAGCTGGCCACTCCCTTATGGCACTAATTCAGGAAGCAAATGCAGAGATAAAAACAAGGCCTGCTGCAGCACAGACTCCAGCGTGGGCAGGAGCCCAGGTGACACCTGCAGGTGATGAGTTCAGTGGTGCCCACGGCCTACGGCGACTGTGTCCCTTGGCTGCATGTAAGAGGCAGATAGACCCCAGCTTGGCTAGGATTCTAGGCTGAGCTCTGCTAGAGCCCAACAAGTTCCTGGCTCTCTCAGACATGGTTGCCCCTCTAAAACGAGAGGGTTGAACTAGATGAGCGTGTCAGTGCCTGGACTGCCATAACAGAGCACTGTAGACTGGGGAGCATAAAGGATGAAATTCATTTTCTCAGTTTTGGAGGCCAGAAGTCCAAGATCAGAACGATAGCAGGGTTGGTTCCTGGTGAGACCTTTCCTCCCGGCTTGCCGATGGCTGCTTTCTCGCTGTGTCCTCTCGTGGCCTGTCCTCTGTACATGCACTCCTGGTGTCTCTTCCTCTTCTCCTAAGGACACCAGTCCTGTCGAAGCAGGGGCCCTCCCTTATGACCTTGTTTAACCTTAATACCTCCTTAAAGGTCCTGTCTTCAGATATAGTCACATGAGGGGGTTAGGGGTTCAATGTGTAATGGGGGGGCACAATTCAGTCCATCACAATGAGAAAGTTGCAAACCAACAAGGTGGGGAGGTGGTTGTCCCCTCTGCGGGGGTTATCAATTGTTGGGTGATGAAAGAGGACTCTTCCCAGCTAATATCACCCCTCACCCCATTCCTGCTTGAAACATTCATGCCAGAATGCACTACTATTACTGGTGGTCATGAGTCTTCTCGTCTGTGTGTTGAGTTGTAGCAAACCCAACTAGTTACCCACCCAAACACATTTCACCCACCTCCTTTGCTGGCAGAGGTGTCCACCTAGGGCTGCATTGTGACTTTTGTGAGTCCTAGGCACTTTTGCCTTTGAGGGACCTTCCCTCTATAACAAATATAACAAATATTAAGTTCAGGACTTCCCTGGTTGCGCAGTGGTTAAGAACCCGCCTGCCAATGCAGGGGACACGGGTTTGAGCCCTGGTCCGGGAAGATCCCACATGCTGAGGAGCAGCTAAGCCCGTGCACCACAACTACTGAGCCTGCATTCTAGAGCCCGTGAGCCACAACTACTGAAGCCCGCTTGCTTAGAGCCTGTGCTCCACAAGAGAAACCACAGCAATGAGAAGCCCGTGCACAGCAACGAAGAGTAGCCCCCTGCTCACCACAACTAGAGAAAGCCTGTGTGCAGCAACAAAGACCCAACACAGCCAAAAAATACATAAAAATCAAAATTAAAAAATAAAATTAAAAAAATCATATTCATATAAATGAGAGTTGAAATATGTATCATGCTTATTGTGAGAAGTAAAATATTTTTTGTGGGCCCCTAAAAGTACTGCTGGCTCTAGGCTCTGTGTTTACTCTGCTCAATGGATTAGTCGACCCTGTGTCCAACCTTTACCCACTTTCTTTAGGGAAGGATGACCTTCTACCCAGCTCCATGGAGAAATCTTGAATGGAGGAAACCATTCCTGTTACTGGTGATCTTAGCCATGAGATGTTATCTGGCCATTGAAATGTGAGGGAAAGTTCCCTAGGGAGCTTCTAGAAAGGGTTTCTTTTCTCTTACTGATATACATGAACAGAAACAGCCCTTCTTCTCCTGGACCTTCTCATGCATGTCTGCAGCAGCCATTTTGTGATCGTGAGGCAAAGCTGACTCACTGAGGGAACAGAATGGAGGAAGAGACCTGGGTTCCAGATGATGTTGTTGAGCTGCAGAGTTAACCGTCCCTGGAGTTAGCCTATTGTATTGATCTGCTAGGGCTGCCATAACAAAGTACCACAAAATAGGTGGTTTAAACTACAGAAATTTATTGTCTCACAGCTCTGGAGGCTAGAAACCCAAGATCAAGGTGTCAGCAGGGTTGACTCTTTCTGAGGGCTGTGAGGGAGAACCTCTTCTATGCCTCTCTCCAGCTAGCTGGTGGTTTGCTGGAGATCCTTCACACTCATTTAGATGATGCTTCTATAAGTCAAACTCTGCTCTGCCTTCATTTTCACGTGCTGTTCTGTGTGCTTATCTGTTTCCAAATTTCCTTTTTTTTTTTTTTTATGACCACGCCGTGTGGCTTGTGGAGTCTTAGTTCCCTGACCAGAGATTGAACCTGGGCCCTTGGCAATGAAAGCACCGAGTCCTAACCACTGGACCACCAGGGAATTCCCCCAATTTCCCTTTTTAATAAGGACACAAGTCATATTGGATTAGGGCTCTCCTAATGAACTCATCTTAAACTTAATTACCTCTTTGAAGAACCTGTTTCCAAATAAGGTCACATTCTAAGGCTCTAGGGGTTAGGACTTCAACGTACGAACTTTCGGAGGGGGGCATGACATCTGTGTTGTGACTAGTAATGTGATTTTAAGTCCCCTTGTTGTTCAAGGCTCTTGAGTTGGTGATTATGACCTGCAGTTTACCCAAATGGCTGGCAGTGATCTCAGTAGAGCTGTCCTGCTCTAACCTCTGGTGTCGTGGGCTTCCCTTCTCATTGGCAGGTCCTAGGAAGGACTGCACTGTTCCGTTTTCTGGCTGTTGGAGATGTTGATGTGTAGGCCCATGAACTAGAGCCCCACACGAATGTTCTAGCTCAGAGCAGCAGCGTACACAGTGGTCCTGAGGTAGGAAAGAGCTCAGGGTGTTTGAAGAAAACGAAAGAAACAAAATAGTACCGACACCTGCTGGGGACACCAGTCTCTCTCCCCATGGTTGTCAAACCCTCCTTGTCCTTGTGGCCCAGTTCAGAGTGGTGTATTTCACTGTGTCCACAGGTGTTTTGTTTATAGCATGATGGGAGTGTATTAGTTTCCTATGGCTGCTGTAACAAATTACCACAAACTTAGTGACTTAGAGCAACACATATTTATTCTCTTACAGTTATGGAGGGCAAGAGTCCAGATAGTTTTACTGGGCTAAAGTCAAGGTGTCGGCAGGGCTGCATTGCTTCTGGAGGCTCTAGGGGAGGGTCCATTGCCTTGCCTTTTTCAGCTTCTAGTGGCCCCAGTATTCCATGGCTTGTGGCCCCTTGCTCCACATTCAAAGTGCATCACTCCAACCTCTGCTTCTGTCGTTGTATTGCCTTCTTTTATCAAGACCCTTGTGGTTATATGGGGACCCACGTGGATAATACATGATAGTCTTCTCCCCTCAAGATCCTTAACTTAATCACATCTGCAAAATCCTTTATGCCATATAAGGTAATGTGCTTTTAGGTTTGGGGAATTAGGATGTGGAGTCCTTGTGGGGGGCATCATTCAGCCAACCACAGGAGGGTTAGATGGTCAAATATTGATCTTTTTTTTTCTTATAATTAAAAACATGTTTTATTAAGTTTACTGATAATTTTTTTTTAAACATCTTTATTGGAATGCAGTGGCTGCCTTTCTGCCCAGTTCTGCTCATGGCACAGAAGGAATTGTTTTTCTGTATCTTGATGTAGGGTGGAGGTGGGAAATAGGGTGAATAGACTCTAAATCAGTGGTTCTCAAAGTGTGTTCCCTGGATCAGTAGCAACCTGTTAGAAGTGCAGATTCTTAGCTCCCTCAGACCTCCTGAATCAGAAACTCAGGGAATGGGATCCAGCAATCTGTACTTTAACAAGCTTTGCCTTGTGATCTTGCCTTTATTTAAGATTTTGGTATCGTGTTCATGGTGGCTTTTTTTGCATTACTTTGATTTTTAAAAAAATTTTTCATTTTTGTCTTGACTGTTGAATTTTTGGTGCCACCTTAACTTTTGCACTGAGGTGAGTACCTCATTTGCTTCACCCTAGTGTTGGCCCTGGAGAAAGCAAAGGCCATCCAATCTCAGATCAAGAGCTGAGTCCCCACAGAAGAACCAGGTTCTGTGTAACAGAGACACCAGACCTATTCGAGGGGATCAGATATGTCTTTCATGAGGCCGTGATGTTGGAACTGAGAGCTGGGGCCAGAAGGAGTTAACTCATTGAAGAAGGAACAGGGGCATCTCAGGCAGAGAGAGCAGCAGGTGCAGAGGCGGGATGTTCGGAGGAGGCAAGTAAGAGGGATCAGAAAGACCGCTGTGCCATGTGACTCCCTTAACAAATGTTTCTTAAGCTCCTACAGCAAGCCATGGGGGCTCCTGGCCTTGAACAGTCCAGAATTTCAACCCGCATATTGACTTGGAAGAGCCTGAGAGAGGCAACTAGAACAGAGGTTAGGTCTCGGCAGTCCTGAGGGAAGTTGTCGAGGCGTGCCGCAGGCAGTCCTTCGCCCAGAAATGGTATCTGGCACCCAGCAAATAAGGCAGGGAGAACACAAAAGAAACTGTCTCATAAAAGATGCATTTAGCATAGGTTTCTGTTTCAGAGCTAATAGCATTAGCCGTTATGTAGAAAGTAAGAGAACACAATCACCGCGTTTTAATAACAAGGCTGACAGCACAGCTCCGATCCCAGGGGAGCCTTGCTTTACGTTTTGTGGTTTCTCTAGCCAGTGAATTCTCAGTTCCAAGCCAGCTTGTAACCTTACGTCCCTGTTTGCCTAGAATGGTCCTGGTTTATGTCTGATTGCCGATATAGTTGTAACTAGCACCCCCTTTCACCTGCACGTGCCCCCATTTGGACTATAAATGACGTGATCACTGTAGTGATGTGGAACTGAGAAAACTAAGCCCAGACTGGATGGTGGGCTCCCCCAGCTCCTTAGAGAAATCCATCCCTGCCAAAAAAAAAAAAAAAAATCCATCAAATCTCAGACTGTCCCTTCGTCCATTGATGTTTGAGGGCCTGTCCTTGCCAGTACTGTTCTAAAAACCAGGAAGAAGACTTCCTAGGAACTGATATTGGAATTTGTATTGTACTCAGGAAAAAACTGAAGTAGAACAAGGGGAAACAAGGACATTGCTGAGATACAGCAGTGTTCCCTTTCATTTAACAGCTCACTTCTCCAATGGGAAGCTTTTTCCAGTAACAGTGGTTGGAGAATAGAAATTCTTGGTGAAAGCTAATTTAGTGCTTCAACTCAATGTTTAATTTTGAAATTACAACTGTACAGCTTAGTTCTAGACAATCTGAAGTTAAAACGACAGCCCCTACCGGTGACCTAGTGCTGTAGGGTGAGAGTTTTTAAAGTTTGGTATGTATCCAGCCACACTTTCAAAAGCGACTTTTACTGAAGTGTGACAACGACAACAACAAAACGATAACAAAGAGCACAGATTCTAAGATGGAGCTTCTGTGTTGAGAGTCCCACTGGGGTTCTCCCAATCACCCCTTCTCCCTCCTCCCTAAAGCTGACCGCTATCCTGACCAATAACCGTATGAAGTCCCACAAGATGAAATTAAATGGAGTCATTCATGTACTTTATATCTGGCTTTCCCTTTCAGCCTTGAGAATCATCCATGTTGCATGTCGTTTGTTCACTTTCAGTCCTGTGTATATTCCCTTATATGAATACCCTCATCTATCTGCTGTTGATGAAAATTGGGGCTGTTCACAGTTTGGAGCTGTTATGAGTAATGGACGCTTCTGCAAACATGCTGGTAATATGTTGATATATATGGGCATGCATTCTCTTAGTTGTATACCTAGGAGTAGGGTTGTTGAGTCAGAGAGCAGGCAGATGCTCAACTTTAACATAATGTCTGGCAGTTTTCCAAAGTGTTTGCACCAGTTCATACTTCCACCAATGGGGTATGAGAGTTCCTGTTGCTCTATACCTTTACCAGCACTTGGAATCATCAGTCTTAAGTTTTGGCTATTACGGTGGATATGTATTAGTGTTTCATTTTGGTTTTAATTTGCTTTTCCCAATGAATAATGGGGATGAGCATCTTTTCATACTGGCCATTTAAAATACCCCCTTTAATGAAGTAATGAAGTGCTTGTTGAAGTCTCTTATTTTGTTTTTCTATTTTATTTTTTGTTTGTTTTTTGGCTGCACTGTGCAGCTTGCAGGATCTTAGTTCCCCGACCAGGGATCAAACCCGGGCCCAGAGTCCTAACCACTGGACTGCTAGGGGATTCCCTCTTGTTTGTGTTTTAATTGAATTCTTTGTCTTATTGATTTGAGGGAGCTCTTTCTATAATGAGAGTAGGAATCTTCTCTTGGCTATAGGTGTCTAATTATCCATCTTTTCCTTTATGGCTAGTCCTGTTTAAGAAGTCATTGAGCACCCCAAGGTCATAAGGGTACTCTCTATTATTGTCAAGAAGTTTTGTTTTAATTTCACATTGGAATCTACCATCCATCTGGAAACTGACTTTTTTGTATGGTGTGAGGTCAGGGCCAAGTTTAATTATTTTTTTTTCCCATACAGTTTTCTAATTGATTGAGTACCATTGAGCATCTCCACTGCTCTGCCATAGTGAATCACCGTTTGGACCCTTTATTCTCACCTATTGGTCTTATATCATATATATATATATATATTGGGCCAATATCATGCTTTCTTAATCACTGAAGCTTAATATCCATCTGGATAACCTGGTAGAGCAAGTCCTCTCATTTTTGGTGGTCTTCTTCAAGAGATTTTGGCCCTTTGCCATTCCAATTAAATCTTGGAGTCATTTTGTCAATTTTCACAGAATCTGTTCACATTTTAATCAGATTAAATCTGTAGATCATTTTGGGGAGAACTGAAGCTTTTACGACATCAAATCATTAAATCCATGGCTCAGTTGGACGCATTTCTTCATTTGCTAGGTTTCTTTACTTTCTCTCCATTGTTTATAATTTTCTGTAGAGTTGTCTTGAGTGTTTTTCATTATATTTTATTCCTAGTTATTTGATATGTTTCAGTGCTATTATATTTTAAAAATTTGTTTTATTTCATATATAGAAATATAATTTATTCTTTTATATATACCTTAAATCTAACAACCTTGCTGAATTTATTCTAGTAATTTTTCTGTAGACTTGTTTTTGGATTTTCTACAACTATCATGTCATGTGCAAATAGGGACAATTTTATTTTTCTATTTCAAACCTCAAATCTCTTTTTTTTACTTCCAGTGTAATGTTGAATAGAATTGATGATAGTAGCCATTCTTATCTCATTCCTGGTCACCAGTATTTTACCATTATGAATAATGTTTTCTATGGGCTTTTTTTTTTTGAGTTGAATTTCTTCCCTTTTTTGTTATTTGGCTATTTCTGTCCATATCCTGGCTGTGAGGAGACTGGTTAGATTTTTTTAAAAATAGACTATATTTTAGAGCAGTTTTAGGTTCACAGAAAAATTGAGAGGAAGTTACAGAGATTTCCGTTGTGCCCTCTGACCCCTACATGTAGAGTCTCTCCATTATCAATATCCTGCACCAAAGCCGTACATTTACATTTGTTACAACTGATGAACCTACGCTGACACATCATTATCACCCAGAGTCCATAGTTTACGTTAAGGTTCACTCTTGGTGTTGTACATTCTATGGATTTGGACAACTTTATAATGACATATATTCACAATTACAGTGTCTTACAGAGTATTTTCATTGCCCTGAAAACCCTCTGTGCTCTGACTATTCATCCCTCTCTATAGGCTTTTTAATACTCTTTATCAGGTAAAGGAACTTTCTTTTTATTCCTTGGACAATTTTTTTTTCTTTTTTTTTTTTTTTTTTGCGGTACGTGGGCCTCTCACCGTTGTAGCCTCTCCCATTGCGGAGCACAGGCTCCGGACGCGCAGGCTCAGCAGCCATGGCTCACAGGCCCAGCCGCTCTGCGGCATGTGGGATCTCCCCAGACCGGGGCACGAACCCGTGTCCCCTGCATCGGCAGGCGGGCTCTCAACCACTGCGCCACCAGGGAAGCCCTCCTTCGACAATTTTTTGAGAATTGAAATAAAGTCTGGCATAGGGACAATTTTTGTGATGTTAACGTATTTTTTTTTAAAAGAATATATATTTGGCAGTTGTTGGGCATAATGATCTATATAAGTCCATTGGGAAATATGTTAATTATGCTCAATTTTTCTGTATTTTCTGCTTTTTATTCAGTTTTTCTATTTTTCACTCATTGTGGGTTTTAAAATTTTTCCTTACAGTTCATCAGTTTTTTGCCTTACGTTTTGCGGCATATTGAATTGCTTATTTTATTATTATGAAAGATATTTTTGGTTGTTAGAACTGCTTTTTTGTTCTTTAAGCCTATTTGGTCTGAGAGTAACAGAGATACACCAGTCTTCTTTTTAGTTCCTTTTTTTCCTGATATCTTTTGGGTTGATTACTTTTATGTTCATTTTCTCCCTCTATTAGTCTGATTGTCTGTTCTTTTACTATACATACTTTCAGTGGTTACACTAGAGATCACAACATATATTCTTGACTTATCAAGTTTTAATGGAAAATAAGTCCTATTTTTTCCTGGACAATGCAAGAATCTTAGAACTTTCTAATTCCATTTACCCTGTCTCAATTTCTAAGCTATTTTTGCTCTGTATTTTATTTCAGTGTATACTGTAAACCCTATAGTGCATTTTTATATATTAATATTCAATAAATTATTAATCATTAATAATGATAAATTTGTATGATAGTATATTAATATTACACGTTAATATTAATTTGTATGTAATTTAGATTTAGCTACAATTAACCTTTTCACTGCTCTTTTTTCCTGCCTTACTTTTCCTTTTCCTGAAGGAATTTCCTTTAGTATTTTCTTTTTTTTTTGACTAGGTCTGCTGGTGATAAATTTTCCTAGATTTCTTTAGTCTGAAGGTGTCTTTATGTCACCTTCATTCTTGAAGGATATTTTCCATGGGTGTAGAATTCCATGTGGCCATTATTTTCTTTTGGCACTTTGGAGGTACCATGCCATCAGCTCCTGGCTTCCCTAGTTTGTGTTGAAGGCAGATGCTGTCCTCTGCCACACCTTTGAAGGTTATCTATTCTCTCCTTACCCCCACTTCCAGCTGCTTTTAAGACTTTCTCTGTTACTGGTTTTCAGTGCATTCCTGTGACATGCCTACGTGTGGTTTTCTTTTTATTTATCCTGCTCAGGGTTCATTGAGCTTTTTAAATTTTAATTTAGTCAGTTTTTTCAGATATTATCAATGATCTCTTCTGATAGCAATTCTATCCCATTTTCTCTTTT
Organism: Delphinapterus leucas; assembly: GCF_059928025.1. Taxonomy (NCBI): domain Eukaryota; kingdom Metazoa; phylum Chordata; class Mammalia; order Artiodactyla; family Monodontidae; genus Delphinapterus; species Delphinapterus leucas. The sequence continues at coordinate 180,227,810 of NC_143129.1, read as the reverse complement.
CTCTCTTTCTGGGATGACAGTTAAGCCCATGTTAGACCTTTAAACAACTGAATCCCCATGTCTCATTCTTTCCTCTATCTTTCCCATCCTTTTGTTTCCTCTGTACGGCATTCTGACTTTCTTCTGTTTCTTCAGCTCACTGATTCTTTCTACCTGTTTCTAATATCAATTTGGTTACTTCTTTTTTCAATTTGGTACCTTTTTTTTTTTTTTTTTTGCGGTACACGGGCCCCCCACTGCTGTGGCCCCTCCCGTTGTGGAGCACAGGCTCTGGACGCGCGAGCCCTGCGGCCATGGCTCAGAGGCCCAGCTGCTCCGCAGCATGTGGGATCCTCCCAGACCGGGGCACGAACCTGTGTCCCCTGCATCGGCAGGCGGACTCTCAACCACTGCGCCACCAGGGAAGCCCCAGGTACCTTTTTATGGTTTCCATTTCTTTGCCAAAATTCTTCACCTTGCCCCATTTCTGTCCGTATTAAGCAAACTTGTTATGATCTGAATCTAATACTGGAGTTATGTGAAATACCTGTGGTTCTCTATTATCTCTTTCCTGTGCTTTATGATCGTGTTTTCTTTGTTATGTCTCGTTATTTTTCTCAAACCTACAGAAAAGTTGCAAGAATAGTACAAAGAACTTTTCCCTCACACACCATTTGGGAGTATGTTGCAGACACGATGCTTCATCACTCCCAGGTATTTTAGGGTGCACTTCCTACACATCAAGGACATTCTCCATCGAACCACAGTATAACCATCACACTCAAGGAATTAACATCGATCCATCATTACCGTATAATCCATAGAATGCACTCAAGTTTTATTAGAACAATTCAGGATCACAGGTTGCATTTGGTTGCCCTGCCTCTTTAGTTGCTTTAGATCTGGAATAGTTCATCAGGTTTTCCTTAACTTTTGTGACCTTGCCGCTTTTGAAAATTACAGGACAGTTATTTTGTAGAATGTTCCTCAATTTGGGTTTATCTAATTTCCTCGTGTTTAGATTCACGTAATGCATCTTTGTTGATATTATTGGAGAAGCGATGCTGAGTTTGTCCGTTGCATCCTATTTGATGGTACATGATTTTGATTTATCCTATTACTAATGATGTGAACTTTGGTCACTTGATTAAGATGGTGTCTTAATCAAGTTTTCCCCAATGTAAGGTCTCTCCTCTTTTCTCTTTGCAATTAATAAATATGTTGTGGCGACATAGTTTGAGACTGTAAGTCTACTGTTTTTCATCCATTAATTTTAGCAGTCTTTGATGTTACTTGCCTGGATATAACTATGAATGGCTCTCAAGTGACACTTTTCCAATTACATAATTTTGAATACATTTAGTGGTCGGTATTTTGCTGTAAAGAAGAGCTTTCTCTCTTAACTATCTCTGTATACATGTATTTATGTATGTATACATGTATGTGTGTATTTATTTATCCATCCATCCATTTATCCATAGGACTGATAGGTTTCTGTTCATTGGGGTTAAATTCATTATGAACAATTTTTATGCTCAAATTATCCTTGATTTGGACAGTGAACGCCCCTTTAAGCTGACTTCTGTTTCTTTATGGAATGTCTCCATCCGTCCTTGAGTATTTCCTTACTTTCTGGCTGAGCGGGATGTCAGACTCTTCCTGTGTTTTCCTTGCCCCAGCCCTGGAATCAACCAGCTCCGGTTCCTTTTAGGGAAGAATGATATTTAGAGCCTAGATCTTGGTTTCTATGGAGTGTCACTGCTCCCAGGCCCTCCCAGTGGACAGAATTAGGAAATACAGCACGTATAAACTGACATACTACATACATATACACATCTAAATCCAGAGTAACTTCTGTTTATACATATATATATAAAAAACATATATCTGTAATCATGAGTTCACACCAATACTTACAATTCCTATTTAACACCGTAAATTTGATTCTAGCTTTTCTCTCTTCTCTAACAGTGAGAAATCTGACTCCCATTATCTTAAATATGTTTACTTATTTGCTCAATCTCTCTCCTCCCCCACTCCGCCCCCCCCGCCCCACATGTAACCAGTCTTTTGATGCTACTGCTGCTCTGTGTGTGGAGGCCTTCCTTACCTCACTTGGCCTCTGTCCCTCCTGCTGTCTCTCCTTACCTTACAAATGCCCTCTCATCTTGCTTGGGTTCTGACTCAGCACTGAGTTCCACCACTCACACCTTGGCATGGATTTCTTTCTCTCTGTCTTGTCCTATCTTTTGAAAGAATTTATTTATTTGGTTGCACCAGGTCTTTGTTGTGGCTCCAGGGCTCCTTAGTTGCGGCTCCAGGGCTCCTTAGTTGTGGCTTGCTGGTTCCTTAGTTGTGGCAGGCAGGCTCCTTAGTTGTGGCATGCAAACTCTTAGTTGCAGCATGCATGTGGGATCTAGTTTCCTGACCAGGGATCAAACCCGGGCCCCCTGGGTTGGGAGCACAGAATCTTATCCACTGCGCCACCAGGGAAGTCCTTTGTCCTATCTTTTGGATTGAATGGAATTATTCAGAAAGGGAGGAAGGAAAATAGATACCTGGTTGTTTTTGATTCAGTCCTTGAAAGTATATATGGAATTATAGAAATAATATAAGACCTAGGGTTGATGGTGATGATGGTATTGCTCCAGAGAAACATTATTTACTTCTACAAGTTCTGTTGTGACAGAATAAAGGGAAGATATTATCTCTTTCTGGCCTGGATTTACTCATCAGTGGCTTCTGTAACAAAAGAAAGGATTATCCTTCTGAATGAGTCTGTTTAGAAACTTAATTAAGTCCCTTTTGAGCCAATTACCATTTTAACCTTTGCCACCATTAAGGTTACGAGGATAACTTAGTACCTAGTACTGCATCAAAACATGATTGTATAACAGGTTTTGTGAAGAACTGAGAACCCTCATACACTGTTGGTGGGAATGTAAAATGGTGTAGCCACCTAGCCACTTTGGAAAACAGTCTGGTAATTCCTCAAATGATTAAACATGAGTTATCACATGACTCAGCAATTCTGCTCTTAGATACATATCCAAGAGGAACGAAAGCAAGTGCCCATATAAAAAATTGTACACAATGTTTATAGCAGCATTTTCGTAAAGCCAAGATGTAGAAACAACTCAAATGTAATTCGGTGGATGAAGGGTTAAATAAATGTGGTATATCCATACAATGGAATATTATTCAGCCATAAAAAGGAATGGAGTACTGATACTTGTTAGAAGTTGGACAAGCCTTAGAAACAATATGTTAAGTGAAAGAAGCTAGATGCAAAAGTCTGCATATTCCAATTCCATTCCTATGTCCAGAATAGGAAAATTTATAGAGATGGAAAGAAAGATTAGTGGAGGCTTAGGTTGAGGGGGGAAGAGGTGTGTAGGGAGTAATAGCTAAAGTTTCTGGGGTTTTTTGAGGTGAGGAAAATATTCTAATCTTGACTGTGTTGATGGTTGTACATATTTGTGCATATACTAAAGCCAATGAATTGAACATTTTAGATGGGTGAATTACATGGCATGTGGATTATATTCCAATGAAACAGTTTAAAAACTTTGTAAAATGGAAGATACTTATTGTGACTTGCTGGGAACTTGAGTCAACATGGAAGCTTTCGGGAATATGAGCTAAGAGCACAACTTTTCAATGAAATAGGTAGTAGTTAGTTACAAAGCAGAGAACCAGTAGAATTATTCATCACGTAGATTACCTATTAATGGCTGTATTTTTTCTGGATGTGTAATCTTGGGCAAAGCACTTGAATTTCCCTAAGACCACGTTTCCTCCTCTGGGATGGGGACATGCTGGTATCTGTTATTAAATGAGAATGTCTGTGGAGCTCATAGTACGTCTCATGGCACACAGCAGCTTCTACTTAGTGGTATTTTGCTACGAGACAAGAAGCATCATAAAACAAGTAGCTCTGAGCTCAGTGTCACATTTTCCTAAATTGCCCTTCACTGTGCCCCTCCCTTTCTATAATGGTTGATGTGGTACTCTGTACCTTTTGGGAGCTGTGGGTGATCACAGCTGATGGGGTGAGCCTGATCTGTCAGAGAATTGGCTCTTAACTCCTCTGGGAGTATGAGTCTGAACAAAGTTGGGGAGTCCTCTGAGGGAGGACAATTTAGTATGTAGAATTGAAAAGGTACCAGGGGAAATCTTAAAAATATAGATGGGCCCATTGATTTGAAGTGGAGTAAATTTATACCTTTCCTAATCTAAAGAGCCCTAAGTGGACTTTGAAACCTTTCCAATATAACATGGCATTTAAAATAGTCTTGGCAAAAAATAAAATAAAATAAAATAAAATAAGATAAAATAGTCTTGCCCAAATGACTTGTATTTGCCAAAATCCCCTCCCCCAACCCAATTCTTTTCCTTTTCCTGCTGTAAATGGCACTTCTCTCCTTAGATCCCTGCTCTAATACTCTCTCCCATAAAGGTCCCCCAGAAAGTGCTAGCCCTCACCTATACGTAATGGCAAGACCTTTCATGATCCATAATTCGCAATGTGGTATGTGTTCCCAGTTGTTTGGTTAATTATTCTTTGTGTTTATCACATACATGGATATTCTGTGTTGCTTCTCACACTGTCTCCTCTTCCCTCCCCTCCACCACTTTCCATGCCCCACTCCTATTCCATCTACTTGTGGCTAGCATACCATCAGATATCAAAGAGATATTGAATAAATCATCTTTATCGGCACAGAGGTAACAAAAATCCTGTAAGTCAGTTAATGTCTTTTCTAGTGTGGCTTTCTTTTGCCTTTTATCTTTGGAGATGTTTTTGATACCTGAACACATCTCTATGAGGAATAGACTTATACTGTCAATGAATGCAAGCCAGGCTTATGCAGCAGGAAGGCATATATCCCGTATAAAGGGGGATCGGCTGCTCCAGCTGATTGCCAGCATGAGACATACAGGCACAATACCATCAAATCTGACTTGTCTTGAGACATCTGTTTTTGTTTTTTTTTTTTTGGCGGTACGCGGGCCTCTTACCGTTGTGGCCTCTCCCGTTGTGGAGCACAGGCTCCGGACGCGCAGGCTCAGCGGCCACGGCTCACGGGCCCAGCCGCTCCGCGGCATGTGGGATCTTCCCGGACCGGGGCACGAACCCGCGTCCCCTGCATCGGCAGGCGGACTCTCAACCACTGCGCCACCAGGGAAGCCTGTCTTGAAACATTTGAAATCCAGACTCCGTAAAATGTTGGCCGGTAACTCTAATATGTTAACATTGACAGCATAGTATGGGGGGATAAATAGAACAGGAGAGAGCTCAAGAATAGACTCATGTGTATGGAAATTTGATAGATAATGATAGTGGTGCCACAGCAGGGAAAGGATGGGGTGGGAAAATATGTTTCTGGGAACTGATTCACAATCTTGAAAACAAACAAAGCTGGACCCTACCTTATACGAAATATAAAAGTAGGCCCTAGATAGACAAGGACTAAATGCAAAAGGTAAAACTATGAAGGAGGCTGACTTCGTAGCCAAGGAGTAAGGAAGGATATTTTAAGCAAGACCCTCAAAACAGATAAGTCAGAAGAGCAATGGATTTGACCACATTAAAATGAAGTATTTCTTGTCAAGAAAAGACACTGTGAACAAAGTTATCAGTTGATGACTGATTGGGAGAAGATATGGGCAAGGTCTCAATAGGCACCTTGCAAAGTGAAGGAACCTGTTGTGCAAATCAATAAGAAAGTCAGAAATAGAAAAACAACTAGAAAAATGGGCAAAGGCTATGAATAGGCAATTTCCTGAAGAGGAAACCTCATTGGTTAATAATCTTTTCATAAAGTGATCAACTTACTAATAATTAAGGGCATCAAATCAAACCAGTGACCTATAACTTTATACCCGTTAGATCACCCATCTTCCTAATTCTTGCCAACAACAGTTATGGGCAAAGATGTAGGGAAGTGGGAATCTATAAAGAGTGTAAACCGGCAGAGCCATTCTGAAGTAGTGTTTGGCAGCATTGAATGAAATCAAATTTGCATGCATCTTTGAGTAAGTCCATTCGTGGGTATGTAAGCCAGGGAAGTTCTTGCACAGATCCATCCCTCCCAGTTTATGCCACTTACTCTGGTGTAAATACCAATGGTAGTTCCATTCATGCACTCTCAAAGTGTCCTGACTTGGATGATCTATTGCCACTAACCATTAGGTGGCATCATTACTGTGTGGTTTACAGTAGCAGGGCTTAGGAGGCAACTCAGGTGCCTGGTACTTTGGGAGCAGACAGAGGAAGTGTGTAGATTTAGTATACGAAATGCCACGTAGCAGCGAGAAGGAATGGAGTAGGCGTACAGAGAAGGGAGGGCAAAAACATGGTTTTCCAAACAAGAGGCATCTGCAGGTTGAATTAAGTGTATAAAGTTTTACCTTGGATTCTTTTTTTAAAGACAGGGTTTTTTTTGTTTTTTTTTGTTTTTTTTAGAGCAGTTCTAGGTTCACAGCAACAGTAAGAGGAACGTACAGAGACTTCCCATATATCCCTTCCCACCACACATGCACAGCCTCCTCCCATAATCAACATCCCCCACCAGAATGGTACATGTGTTACAGCTGATGAACCTACACTGACACATCATTATCACCCAAAGTTTATCGTTTACATTAGGGTTCACTCTTGGCGGTGTACGTTCTGTGGGTTTGGACAAATGTGAAATGACATGTATGCACCACTATGGTATGATACAGAGAATTTTCACTGCCCTAAAAATCGTCTGTGCTCTTCCCGGTCACCCCTCCCCTCCCCACAGCTCAGCTTGGATATTTTTCTAGTGGTGGCATTGCTGGGCTGCGCTGAAACTTACATAGCTGCCAGACTTGGGAAGCTGATCCATTTCCCATCCTGTGTGTGGTTTCTGGTCTTCTTCTGACCTTAGCCCTTGGTTGTCTTAGACCTCAGTTGTCAGAGAGCATGGGCTCTGATGGCTTCTACTTTCATGACCTGGAGAAGAACCTCTTCTGTGTGAGAAAAGGGATCCTCAATGGTTCAAGCTACCCTAAACCATAAACACAAAGTAGGCTCATTTAACTGTTTATTTCAAGGCTTCCTCTGCTTTGCCTTAACCATTCCGGGTAACCTTCTAACATCACTGAGCTGTACATCGTTGGTGGCAGAGAGCTCTGATGGAAAAGGCTCCTGTTTGAGAGCCCTCCTGGCCCACAAGTCCATTGGAACTTTACCTTCTGTGTCTTAAATACAGAGCAGACAAATGGCTTTTCAACCAAAGTCCTCCTGGGGAAACAGACATGGGTGCTTTGCTGCTGCTGTGCTGTCACATTCTCTCTCTCCTGGAGGAGGTGGTGCTGCCAGGGTCCTGCCAGGGTTGCGGCCTGATCCCCAGTGAAAGTATCCAAAATGGTGGCCGGAGATGCTGCTGCGTCTCTCTCTAAAGTTGGCAGCTTTGTGATCAGCAAATGGGATAGCAGAATAAAGGCACAGCACCCACTGAAACAGCTGTTGTAACCCTGGGAAAGGCATTTATCTCTCCCTTCCTCCCTTTCCAGAGAAACTGCCCTTTTGGGTTGGAACAGGGGACTGGTTGTTCTACACACAGAATAGGTCTGGTTTGGCAAAGATGAAGCACCCAGACCATCTCTTTGTCACCGGAGCGCCATGGGGGATGTAGGGCATTTTCCATCCCTTCTCTTCTTGATCTTTGGATTTTATTGCTGGCATTCTCCTCTCCTGTGTCTGATACTTCCTGGGCTGTGAGCATGAAGAGGTTACAGCAGCCGGGTGCCTGCTGGGCTGAGTTAGCACTTCCCTCTGCATCCAGAAAAGGGGTGGCGGGGTGGGCTGGGGGGAGGCCCGCTGCAGTAGGTCGGAGCAGGCTCTTTAACCACGTCTCCCTCCCCTCCCCAGAGCCCGGCGTGGAGGGGGACGCCGAAGGGAAAGGCGTCCATCTGGAGTGAAGGATGAACCGCGGGCACGTCGGTGGTCTAGAGCTGCAGAGTGCCCGCGCTGCGTCCGCTTCCTGCGCGCTCCCCGCCTGCGTCTGGCCGCCCAGGGGCGCGCGGACCCCGGACAGCGGCACTTGGGCTCACGGAGGACAGAGACCGGGGCCGGAGCCGCAGGAGCCGCGGGCCTGCGAGACCAGCGCCCCGGGGAGCCTGAGGCAGCCTCGCTCTAGTCCTCCCCCCCGGCAGGAGCCGCCGCGGAGCCGGCAGCGCTTTTCCTGCAGCAGCGGGCGTTGGGACGCGGCTGGGGCCGAGCTCTCCCCAGCGGCCGCCGGGCTGAGCGGCTCCCTGGACTCGGCCCCCTCCAGGTGACCCAGTCATCCCGACCCCGGCTAAGAGGAAACAACGCCTGTGGGAGAAAACTTAGATTTTGCTTTTGCACCTAACTCCTGTAGCTGTGCGAGCTCTGCGGAACCGTATAAGGTTTCATCTTGCACTTGACTAGTGTTTGAGAAAAACTGCAGGGCCTGGAGTGAGAGGAAGAACCTTATAAACTTTGGGGGCGGGGACATTTTCTTGGAAGCGACAAGTAGCCTCGGACCTACAGTGCCTGGGCCAGTGACGTCATCCCCCGTTCAGACACTCTGAAGGGTCTGGACGCTGCTCCATGACCAACACCAAAGACCCCAGGAGAGCCATGGAATCTACGCTGGCGACATCCAGTTCTGCCACCGGCCCGGTCACCTTCTCCCACGTCTTCGGTCAGCAGTGCCAACTTATGGAAGCAGGTAGGAAGTGTGTCCTGTGGGAAGCGGGGCGCTCCAGGGTCCCCAGAGGCAGAGGCCTGTGTGCCTGTCTGTCTCGTCTCTGCCGCGATGTGATTTGGAACGTGAGGTTCAGCTAACCAGTGACGTGCTTGCCCAGCACATTCACTTTAAAGTTTCTAGGATGTGCCACAGGACTGAATGTGCCGCCTGGGCTGGGTAAGTGAGGGCGCCTTTTGGTCTCGCCACCTCTTTTCTCTGTGGTTACCCGGAGGATGTGGGAAGGGGCGTCAGGAGGGACCTGATGACATGGTGGATGTGGTCATCGTTTGGGGGCAACAGCCAATCCTAGACTATGTAGTTGCCTCTCTGTCATCTTGCCTCTCTGCTAAGAGTGGGGGTTAAGCTGTGCCACTCCAGTCACCATTGGAGTAACTTTGACGCTCATGAAAGGGTCCACCCCGATCAGCGTCTCCCAGCCCTTTGCTCTGCTGTGGGCATTCCTCACTAGCCTTGGCTCTTCCAAAAAACTCACATTTTATGCGGAGTGGAAAACTTGGCATGGGCTGCAGCCTTACCCTGTGCCAGCCATCTTGCTAGGATGTGCATTTGGTCACAGAGAAAACCAGGTTGGGGGAATGGCTGGGTGCAAATGGTCACCGTGGTGGAGCCCACAGACTTGATCTGTGCTTACGATTATGTTGGAGTCACACAAGACACAGGATGCCTGCTTCCCCACTTTCTCAGAGTTCATTCCTGTCATTGGGAAAAGAGCCATGTGTTTCTCCAGTGGTTTCCTGGGTATGAAAGTGTTAATTGTGCATTTTGGCTGTGAGTCTCTGGAAGGTGGTGAGGAGAGAGCACTGCCTTCAGGAGCCTGGGGGCTTGAGGTGGTAATTGAAGACCCTACCCCTTTCCCTTGGGAATCTGTCTCTAGCTGTAAAACAAGAGAACTGGACTTGAGTCTGCCTGTTCCATCCAGGCCTTAGATTCTGTGAACTTAGAGGAGCCTAGTGCAATGGAGAAAACAAACTCGAGCAGTTTTTAAGGATGGGCTGTGTTTGCACAAGGTGGAGGCTCATGGACTAAGTGGATGAGGGCTCTGAGACGTACTGCCTGGATTTGAGTCCCAGCTTCACCTGTTACAAGCTGTGTGACCTCAGGCAAGTTACTTAGCTTCTCTGCACCTCAGCTTCCTCATCTTTTAAAATGGGGATAGCAGGCACTGCCTCATAGAGTCATTGCAAAGATTCAACATGTTAATACATGGGAAGCCTTAGAACTGTGCCTGGTGCCTAGCCAGCACTGTTTTAGTGTCAAGTGTTTGTTAGTGTTTCTAGGAGATGTGGGGGACATTGGGCAGGCATCCTTCCAGGGCCCGGTCAAGGCATCTCTGTTTGCAGAGAGCATAGCTGCCTGTGGTTCTAGAAGATCAAAACACTGATCACACCTCTCTCCACCTTCAATTTGATTCTGGTTTGTCCAGAAGTTTGAGAATCTCCCACTGCGTATACATGAGGAATATTTGACCTACAATAGCTTAAGTGCCTCTACTTCTACATAAGGAGGAGGGCTTGCGGGGTTTTCCTGGACTGAAGTTTCATACACCTTTCTACTTCTCTGGAGTTACTGTGGGAGGGCAGATTGGATTTCTAAAGTGCCCTGAGTGTTGTCCCCTGTGGCTTTATATCTAAGCTTTTGGAGGTACCCAAGCCTAAATCAGGTCATGAAATCCTCTGTCTCTTTTTAAAAAAATCCTTTATGTCAGGAGAGCAGTGCAACACAGAATAGTAATGACCAGCAGTCTCAAGGGAGAACTCTCTCCTTGAAGAAATGAAAAGAGGAATAATTAACCTCTACGTCAAAAGCCTTCACTCAGTTAGGTCAAGGGGATTGAGAGCAAACACTGAGATGTCTCCAGCCAGGTGTTTGTAGTCCGGTTGGTATCACAAATGAGATCTTAAATGAATGTGAAAGCGATTCCACGACTTCAGGGGATCACAGCCTGTGTTCATCATGTCTGTTCCCGAGTGAGAGGCACATGTATTCACTGAGCACCTACTAGGTGCTTTCTCTGCCTGGTGCCTGGAACCGCAGAATCCAAAGAGTAAGTCATAGCCTTTCCTCAAGGAGAAGATGTTCTAGTTGGTCGTAAATGTAAAGCACACTGAAGGAAAGAGAATTATGCAGGATTTGACTTTTTAATGATTCCATTTCTGAACAGCCCTTGCTATATATTTTATATAAACTCTCTTACTTAATTTTCAAAGCCCCTAAACAATTTCCATAGGCAAAGGAAATGCTCAGGGGTTACCTACATGCCCATGTTCATGCAGCAGGAAAGTAGCAAAGGGGAAGGTGAACCCTGGTCTGATGCCCATCCCTGTGCCTTTAACTTCTACAGCATGTGGTCCCCTCTGGGTGATGACTTGGATTAATCTTTTGTATCTGTAAGTATCTCGTGTTTTAGGAGAACTTGATTCCTGAGAGATGGAACAGTCCAAGATGCTTAGTGGGTTGGAGGTGGGGGAAATGGGCATAAAAGGGCACATTGAATTTAGGGCGGCAGGGGTAGACCCCTGGCAGTAAGGGTGTGATTGGGCATGGGTGGGTCCAATGAGAACTCTGACCCAGTTAGCAGTAATGGGATTGTGAAGGCCACAGTGGGGCCGTGGAAAGAGTATGGCGTTCTTTCCCACTCAATCCCAATTCAGCTGTTTTGCTGGTGTGTGAACCTGATAAACCCCAAAGCCCTGGACTAGGGGTTGGCAAACTACAGTCCTGAGGCCAAATCTGGCCCACAGCTTGCTTTGGTAAATAAAGTTTTATTGGTACACAACCATGTCCATTCATGTACATTTTGTCTGGCTACTTTTGTGCTACTACAGTAGAGTTGAGTAGCTCTGACCCAGACCATGTGGCCTGCAAAGCCGAAAATATTTACTACCTTACCCTTTACAGAAGAAAGTGTGCTGATCCCTGCTCTAGGCAAACATCTGTAGCACAGGATCGGGGTAGACAGAATTTGGGGTGGGGGACAAGGTAAAAGGGCTCAAGCCTGAGACTTTGGCTCTGACACATGCTTCCTTGCTGGCACTTCTGATGCTACGTGGTGCCTTGGTTTTTTCATATCCTCCCTCACTGCACCATACACACATATAGTAGAGGTTGCTTCAGGAAGCGTTTAGAGTAGATCTGAAAGTCTGAGGAAGAGGAGAGTTCCCACTGTGTGTCCAGATCCGTAGCACCTGAACTGGGCAAGATCACACCTGCCTCCTTTTCATGGCCACCTGGCAGGGAGATGGTGAGTTTCCTACTTAATGGGTGAAGTTTAGATGTTGGCAGAGGTGGGACTTAAACCTTAGGCAGCCAACCCCAAAGCCCGTACCCAAAAAAGGCAATCCTGTGGCCTCTGCAAAGGGTTTTTAAAGAAATGTGTCTTGTCTTTCTCAAGGATTCGGAGGAGAGAGCAACGTTTCAGCTCTTTCATTGGCTTTGATTCTGTTGCCCACCCTTGTCCCTCTCCATGGCCCTTTGCCCCACTTCAGAATGGGTAGTCCTGTGGCATTAATTCTCTTCTCTTTCTAACCCCCTAACCCAAATTTCTTCCCCTTTCCTTTGGCCCCCAAATGGAAGGTGAGGTGTTAGCCTGTCTATGCAAAGCATGACTGATGGCGGCTGCCATTCTCTAGTCTTCCTACCTCACCTTCTTCAGGTGAGAGCCTAAGGCCACATTACCAGGCAGGCCGCTGGTTGCCCTCACGGTATCCTGCATCACTCCGGTTTCCAGCTGTTTCTAGCATTTTACTCAGGATATTGGGAGAAACTCCGAGGTGATGAGCTGTATAGACTCAGGCTGGCGTACTCTTCTTCTCCATGTAGCCCCCATGGGCCCCAACATGTTTGACCAGGGTGCCACTCTGACCTGGTGTCTGGTCGTGTCTCTGCCGAGGGCTCTTGACTCACCCCTCAGCCTGACAGTCTGTTGTTTGGGGGACCCCAGCTGGCAGGCCATGGCTGCTGACAACTTCATCTCTTGCTGGGACTTGCTAAGTTGCCCCTGTGTCATCCTAGTTGATTTCCGACCTGCCCCATTTGGGTAGAGAGCATTTCCACAGGGTTACTTTGCTTGACCAGAAGGGTTAAAGTCATTCTGGCCAGTATGTCCTGCTGACGCTGCAGGCATCCAGGCCCAGCTCAAGGGGGAGGGTGGAAGGGAGGAGAGGACAGGAGGGTGACAAGACTTGAGCACCTGGACAGCTGCTGTTCTGCATTACCTCTGGGTAATGTTCTCCATTTTTATCATTAGTTATGGATCAGTCCTCAGCTCCTTACCATGTAGGAACTCAAACAAATGCAAGTCATGTCTGTCTGTCTGTCTCATAAGCCAGGCCGGTACCTGGAGCCAGGGTCTGGTCATCTTTTGACTTTATTACCTTGTTGCTTCTGAAGGCTGTCAGCTGAGCCCCCTTTCCTGCCTTTCGAACAATATAGGAATCTATATGGATACGTAACCTGCATGTATTTGGAAGCTACTTGCCATGGTTATAAGCAAGAGAAGAGAGAACTGCTTTATTGCATCTGCTGTGAGGCGAACATGTTGGGGGTTTTGCAAAAGCTAAACAGATAAAGATGACTGAGCAAAGAGGAAAGAGCTCTGTTTCCTATCTTTTCACCTATGGGAATGGGAACACAGTTTTAAGGTTTCCTTTTAGATCCCCAAGGAGTGGTCGCCTAGGACCTGCCTGGCTGTTCCTCCAGTGGGAACAGTACGTTTTGACATTCAAGACAAGGAATTACCATAGTGACTGCTGGCAATCAAGTATAACCACAGCTGACGCTGATTGGGTGCTTATTCTGGGATGGTCATTATGCTATGTGCTTACATGTTACATCTTTGTCACATCCTCATAAAGCAAATGAAATCATCCCCATTTTTTAGATGAGGAAACTAAGGCCCATAAAGGAAAGTATTTCTCTTAACTAGTTAGCAGTTGATCCAGGATTCGAATTCAGGCATCTGGATTCCAAGTGTCTACTTATTCCTGTTCCTCCATCCAGACCCTGTCACATTTCCCATCTCCTCCAGGAATTCATCTCCAGAAATGTTTGTTGAACATCTGTGCCAGCAAATGAACGTCTGCTGAACGAATGTGGAATCTGCAGTAACTAGAGGTACTGAAGGTACTCTCCGTCCTCCAGGAGTTTGTAGCTTAAAGTGGGAGTGACCTATGTCTTCTGTGTTTTCACAGTACTATTCAAAATGTGTTGTGTTGTGATTCCCGTTCATCAGTGGCTTCCTTATTAGGCTCTCAGCTTCCTGCGGTCGGGAACTGTTGTCTTGGTTGTCTTAGAGTCCTCCAGACCTCGGATGGCGTTTCCATCAGTAAGACGTTCACATGTCTGTTTTACACCAAATCCTTTGTCCTTTTACAAGATGGCTGTCATCCCCATGAGAAGCTGTTGGCACAATAGAATGGTGTTTGTGGAATCTGGCAAAAGAAAATTATGGTTATGTTCATTCTCTTTCTCAAGACTAATTCTTCATAGCCCTCAGGTTAGCTTGCAGAATCAAGGGCAGTGGGGAAAACCATTTATCCCAATAGTCCCTTGGGCTGATCAAACTGAGTACTTTTAACTCTAGGCTCTTAAAGGGAAAGTGGTCTACTTGTTGGGCAGAGGGGACAAGTGGTGGCACCTGCGGCTCATTGTCCTGTTCAGTGTCTCCTCTCTGCCTAATCTTCCATTCTCAGTCCAAAGATACGGTTTTCTCAGCATCCTGGTGATCTCCTTAGGATGTAGGTACTATCAGCGACATCAGCGACATCCCTGGACCATACCTTGACCTCAGGAGTTCCCACCGATGGTGCTTGTTTGAGGGGAAGGCAACAGGAGCAAGCTGGATCCTTACAGCCTTGGAATAAGCAGGGACTTCTTATTAGTATAGACTTAAGAGCTCAATTGTTTGGGTTCAGAACCCGGTTCTACTGTTCATTAACTGTGTGACCTTAGGCAAGTACCTTAACCTCTCTGTGCCCTGGTTTCCTCATCTGTAAAATGAAGATAATGGTTTACCTACTTCATGGGGTTGTGTGGGTCTGACGATGAGTTGATATGTATGAAATGTCTATCACAGCGCCTGGCACAGAATGCATAATGTATAAACCTCTGCTGTCTGTCTTAGTTGGCTCAGGCTGTTATAACAAAATGCTGTTGACTGAGTGACTTAAACAAAAAAACATTTTTTTCTTACAGTTCTGGAGGCTGAGGAGTCCAAGATCAGGGTGCCATCATGTGTGGTGTCTGGTGAGGGTCCTCTTCCTGGTTTGCAGACAGCTGTCTTCTTGCTGTGTCCTCACATGGCTGAGAGCAGAGAGAGAAACAGGCTCTCCTGTCTCTTCTTAGAAAGGCGCTAATCCCATTCATGATGGCTGCACCATCATGACCTCATCACCTCCCAAAGACTCCATCTCCTAATACCATCACCAACATATGAATTTTGGGAGGACACAGACAGTTCACAACACTGTCATTATTGATATTTCTTGTTAGCACATCTGCTGTATCTTGCTTAGTGAGACAAAGTTTAAAATTAAATTAAAACATTCTTTGTGGTCATGTCTTTCAGACTAGTAAAAAGTTGCTACTTTTCCCCCTTGGCTAGTCATTACAGTTATAAAACACACACACTCAATGATAGTTCTTTCTTTGACTCCCAAGGTCAGGAATCAACAGATCTATGAGAACTTCCACCCACCAATCACCAAACAGTTTGTTTACAGAAGGTCCTCAATGGGCCCAGTGTACCTGGGACAGTTCATGTCTTTCTTCCTGTTATAATTATTAACAGCACCTACATTCATTCTCAAGCATGTCCTCATTTGCATGATAAATTATATGGTCAGTCTTAATAAGGGCCAGCTGAATAAATAAAATTCAAGTGTTACTTAAATGAAATGTGGAGCATCTGATCTTGGAGGAGGCCATACAAGGTTAAAAGACAGTCAGTGGAAGAAGTGAATGTTTGGTTTGGAACAGGGGCCAGACAGGTCAGGTGAGCTGAGCGCCACTTCTCAGCAGTTCTAGGAGGGCTGCCGATGTCACCAGATCTTATTCTCCAACCTAGAGTCCCGATGTTCCTATAAAACCTCTCAGTTCTTGAATGTGTATTACCAAATGCATGATTCTGGATTCTGGAGGGTCAGACTCTGTGTCCCGTCCTGACCCTGGACCACCAGTTTACAGTCTCTGGTTCAAGCCATCTGTTCTCGTCAACAGGGCTCTCATTCCAGTTTGTAGGCTCCTTCTGGCGTGAGTGGTAGGCCTACTGTTTGCTGTCCCATCCCCTACCTTTCCTTGAGTAACAAAAGAGCTGTATATTGAGGTCCCCACCCTGGTTCTTGTCCATATTCCATTGCACAGCAAATGTGGTCTTGCTGGGGCCAAGGAGTGCCCCAGGCCCGGGGGCTTCAGACCACTTGTTCATGAGATAGCCTACACTTCGATAAATATGCTTTACTTGAGCTATGGGTGTTTCCTCCCTCATCTTACTCGTGGGAACCTGGAGAAGACTTGGCTGCGGATAGAGAATAGAAATAAACAGAAGGAACGTAATCTGGAGGCTCCAAGATGTTCCAATTTTGGATGTGAGGTTATGCCCATCCAGAGTGGGCAGGCGGGAGCCACCACGAAATGGAAGGTCTTAGCCAGACCATTAATGCACTGTTCCCAAGCAGCCCCGGGGGGTCAGGAACAGAGCTGGCTCTCTGCTCTTGATGGTGGCACAGAAGGAAAAGGGGGGCATCTGAGATTTGGTGAGTTCGTGGGCATAGCTGAGTAAGAAGGGAAATGGCCCATTTGTAGAATATATTAGAGACCCCACTGTGCCCTCCGTGTGCCCTTCAGAAAGCGCTGGGATTAAATGACTGGTGGGTTTCTCATTGGAAGGTGACTTAGGTGGGAAAAGCCCACCAAGCAGGGGGACTGTGAAGGTGCTCTTTCTTGCCCAGGGCATACTTAGCTTTCATACTCGATCTCATTTTTGGACATGTTCTCATTAGGTCCTATGTGGTTACTTGTTCCAGCTTCTGGAAAACTTAAAGCGTTGATTCTTCTCGTCTGCGATCCCAAACCTTCTACCAGATAAACCTTTAAATTGAGGGCAAAGCCCTTAACCAGGCAATATTCCTCTGCCTCTCCCCAAATGAAATGGCGTGGCTTTAGGTGTAAAATACCTGAAGGAAAACAGTCTTCCGTGATGGTCCTCCTCTGATGTGGCTGGTGGGTGAGTGAAGCCCTGCCACAGTGAGAATTGCCAGACAGCAAAAAGTAAGGAGGGTTTCCATGCTGGAAAACCTCAAAGCAGTAAGGATTACTTGAAGACTTAAAACTGACACTGTGATGTTTGGAGTAGGAGAGACTGTAAAAGTCCTGCTGTAAAAGACTGTGAACATGTCAAAATAATAGACCAGTGATGTACTAGGATTCTCACCTTCCCATTCCCACCCCCACCTTTCATAGTGGTGACATTTGGACCTTGACAGATAACCCATTTCTGGTTTTGTTATAGTCTTAAACCACATCTTTCTTTTAGACATCAGCTCCTTTGACCAATTCCAACCTCACCAGCTTTTCTAAGGATGTAAGGAATAAACTAGATGAAACAGATATAGTCTTGGTTTTTTCCAGAAAGGTCAATGTGCTTTCATTGGTGCTTTGTATCAGCTATCCTCTCTAGAGCTATTTACTTCTATTTTAATCTACAGGTCTAGTGTCAGTGCCATTAGGAGGGAGACACAGCCTCACACACCAGTGGGGAGATCAGTCCAGCGGGTTCCCATCTAAGAAGACAAAACTGCAAAAGCAGCCAAGTGCCCAGGCCGGGCTCCACTTGCATTTCAGGACTTCCTGAAACTTGAAATCTTCTCTTTGATCTTCCTGAAGTCATTATCAGTTACCCATAGTGAGGACAAGTTAGGACACTTGAAGAGAAGACTGGTTAGAGAACAAGAGGTAAAGGAAGAAGGGAGGAGATTGTTTCCATCCCTGCTGGTCCAGGGAACTAGAAGAGGGGTGATGAGGCATGGGAAGAGAGCCAATTATGGGGAAAGGGAGTGTCTTGGCCTTGATTCCTAGGTGAGAAGTGAATCTAAGAAGGAATTTATGTGGGTGGGTTCCTCTGAATGTCTGCAGTGACTGCAGCCCTGGTCAGGAGCCCCAGGGGAGACAGGACTTCAGGAAGTGGTCAGAGCTCCCTGGCTTTGATCATAAGAGACATGTGGGCTACCCGTCAAGGCTGTGGGAGACCCAGACTCTACCAGGGAAAACAGAAAGGTCTGTTTGGGTACGAGGCGGGGTCTACCACCTGATCAGAGCTCCAAATGAAGCCTCCAAAGGGCTGCGTGCAGGAATTAGGATTTGGTCTAGCCAGAGGAGCAGAGGCGGGGCAAGCAGGAGACAGAGCTGGGACATGCCCTGGGATGCTAGAGGCACATCTAGCGTGCCAGCACACACCTTTGTCAGCACAGAGGAAGTCTACAGCATGGAGATGGGTGAAAAAGGAAATAGTACTTTAGGAAGGGAACCCTCACACCTCCTCCCAGCCTCCAATGGTCAGCACCTCCACTGCCAGTTAAGCAGGGAATATTGAAGGGAGAGCACCAGGGTATGAAGAGTTGGATTCTAGAGACCAGGCCAGTGACAGCTGAGATGGTCAGAAATGGTTGGGACCAGTCTACAGAAAGGACTCTGTAGAAGGATCTCCACATTTTCTAGTTTCATTGTGTCCAGTGTTACTGAGTGAGATCAGCTGGATATAGATTTCTAGGTTGGCTTATTTTTCTCTCAGCATTTTGGGGATGACATTCTTCTGGCTTCTACTGTTACTGTCAGCCTCTATTGATTTTTGGGTCATTTCTCTGTAGGTGACCTGCCCTCTGTGAATTTGCTTTTAAAATATTAGTCCTGGAAGCTATGTAGTTTTACTACAACATGTCTGGGGATGGATCTAATTTTATTCATCCTATTTGGGATTTGTGCTTCTCAGATCTGAAGATTGATGTCTCATTTCTGGAAAATGTTAAGCCATTTATTTCTTTGAACACTGATTCTCTCCCATTCTTTCTATGCCCCACTCCCACTCCCCTTAGAAAATCCTTGGAGACCTGAATTGGACTTCTCAATCTGACCTCTTTTTCATATTTTCCATTTTTGTCTTTTGGCTGTATTCTGAATAATGACTTAAAATTATCTTCTGGTTCATTAATTTTCTTTCTAGCTGTGTCTAATCTTCAGCCTAACTGAGGCAATCAGTTTCATTTAATGTCTTTTTTTTTTTTTAACTTCTAGATGTTCTATTTGAGCAGTTTTCAAATCTTCCAGGTACTCTTTTCTTTTTTTTTTTTTAAAGTAATCTCTTGTCTTGCTTGCTCTTGATTTTATATTTAATTAATTTAACCATTTAAAATCATGTTTTTCTGAAAAGGAATTTTATAATCCATTTCTGGCACTCTTGGGTGTAGTTCTTCTGTTTTTCTCTTGACTCACGTCCAGAATAGCTTATTACCTCATGTACTTTATTTTTTTTAACTACAATATTTTATTTTTAAAAATTTTTATTGAATTATAGTTGATTTAAAATGTGTTAGTTTCTGCTGTACAGTGAAGTGAATCAGTTATACATATACATATATCCACTCTTTTTAAAATTCTTTTCCCATATTGGTCATTACAGAGTATTGAGAAGAGGTCCCTTTGCTACCTCATGTACTTTGTACATTTGGATTTTGAGCTCACGTTTTGGGTTTTATCTGTGAGATACCGTTACCACAGGTAATGTGAATTTTTGAGCTGGGGACTTCCTCGATGCCCTGCAGCCCAGGTGGTATAAATTTGAACCCAAACCCATTTGAGAGCAGGCTTGGGGTAATGAGCTATTAAGGAGATCACGTTCTCAGCCGTCTCAATCCAGGACTCAGACCCTGTCTCCCTTTGCTTGTGTGTAGGACCTTTATCCAGGTCCGCTCATTCCCTGATGGTGAAGCCCTCTAAGGCTGGCTTGTGAGTATATGTATGTGTGTTGCAGTTCTAACTCCTCTACGCCAGCATAACCTGAGCCTGTGTGACCTGCCCCATGTGCCAATACAACTCTAGCATCCACTTTACAAGAGCAGCAGATGCCTCTGAGCAGCCCAAGTGCCAGTGCATGCTATCACTCTGGTTTTCAATTTTATATTTCCTTGTTGGTTTGTGGATGTATTAGTTTCCTGTGGCTGCTGTGACAAATGACTACAGGCTTGGTGGCTTAAACAACACAAATTTATGCTCTCACTGTTCTGGAAGCCAGGAGTCTGAAATCTGTATCACTGGGCTGAAATCAAGGTGTCACAGGGCTGCACTCTCTACAGACTCCAGGGGAGAATCTGTTCCTTGTCTCTTCCAGGGTCCTGTGGCTGCTGACATTCCTTGAAATTGTGGCCACATCATTCCACTGTCTGCCCCCATGGGTACATTACTCCTTCTTTTCTGTGTGTGAGATCTCTCTCTCTCTCTCTTTCTCTTATAATGACACTTGCGGTGGCATTTAGGGCCCGCCTGGGTAATCCAGAATATTCTCTCATCTCAACATCCTTAACTTTATCAGATCTGCAGAGAGCTTTTTTTCCCAAATAACAGTTACGAATTCCAGAGATCTCCTGGGGGTCCATTTCCAGCCTTCCACAGTAGATTGCCCAAACTTTGAGAGCTCAGCTTTGTATTTATTTATTTATTTTTTAAAAGATTTATTTATTTAATTTATTTTTGGCTGTGTTGGGTCTTATTTGTGGTGCGCAGGCCTCTCTCTAGTTGCGGCGCGTGGGTTTTCTCTTCTTCAGTTGTGGCGTGCAGGCTCCAGGGCGCGTGGGCTCTGTAGTTTGTGGCACACGGACTCTAGTTGAGGCATGCGAGCTCAGTAGCTGTGGCGTGGGGGCTCAGCCGCCCCGCTGCCCGTGGGATCTCGGTTTCCTGACCAAGGATCGAACCTGCGTCCCCTGCGTTGTAAGGCAGACTCTCCACCTCTGGACCACCAGGGAAATCCCTCAGCTTTGTAGTTATAAGGATGCTTATTATATTTCCAAATGTTTTGTAGCATTTTTTTTTTCTAGTCCACTGTATTCCCTGGAAAAGAAAGACACCAAATAACCTCAAGGCTGGAGAGAGAAATGCACAACCCACTGTGGTGGGCAGTTGCCCAGAGGGCCAGAGGATGAAGATGTTAAGGTGTAGGTGCTCACTTGTGCTAGGGATGCACTTCTGAAACCCTGTGGGGCAAAAGGCTGGGCTTAGCTCACGCTAACAGGATGCTGCTCTCTGCAATGGCTAGAATGGCCCGAGCTCCCCTGGCCCACCTCTCCCCAGTCTTTGGTTCTCTTTGGCCCAGTCCGGACTTTGCCTCTTGGCTTTCATATGTGTGCAACTGATCCCAGTTTCTGCTCCCACCTGAGTCTTAGCGTACTCCATTCTGGCAGCCAGTAACAGACCTTGAGTCTGTTCTTTGTTATCCCCTTTGCTTTAGTGACTGGACAAGGCATGTGCCCTGGAGTGTCTTGGGAACTCACTCTGTGTCAGTTGGGCATCACCAAAACCAGAGCCAGGCGGGACCAGAACTGAGCATTATTTCAGAGTATGCCTCCTCTGCAGCTCAAGGTATCTCACGCACAGGAGAGAGCTGAATGCATGCCTGAAAATTCTCTCCTGATGCAAATCTTCATTCCTAGGGACAGTCAGGCAAACTAGCCAAAAGTGTATGTCATGCTACTTGTGACTCTTCGGAAAGTAAGACTTAACCAGCTGTGTGAGGGCACTTGCAAAGCGAAACACCCTGTCCCCTTAGGTAATGAATGGAGTAGTTATGGTGAGCTTTCTGGCTCCATACACTCAGAGGGAAGACATAGCCTGCGTGGGTGGCTTTTGTTCCCCCCTCTCTTGAAGTCGTGTTCCTACCCTAAGTTTGTGGCTAAACCTTGATGAAGAATGTTTTTACAGCTGGAGTTCCTCCCGAGAGGTCATCTCCATCATGAAATAGACCACAGGGCACCCTCTCCAGGCCGGAGATGTACTGTACGTGTCTTCCATCAGTATTAGGGGTTAATTGTCTATGGCTCCCCGCATTGAAATTGAGTGACCCCTGAGGAAACCGCCGTGGGAGCTGTGCCAGGAGTTTGGCAGGGTGGGGTCTAGGGCCTAAGTTCAGTGTTAACCCAGCGGGCACTGGCAGAGAAGACCCCTGCCCAGGGCTCCAGGCCCAGGCATGGCAAGAACAGTGGCAGGATTTGGGGCAAGCCTTCTAAAGGGTGTGTGTGTCGAGGAGCCTGTGTTTGTGTGTTGCAGCGGGGTAGGGGGGTAGGGGGGTCAGAGGTTCCTGGAATGACCTATGCTGACATCACCTGGGTCCCTGCTGCCCTCAGGTCCAGGCCCTCCTCTCTGAGAGGAGATGCTAAAGGTAACCAGTCCCCAGAACCGGTGATGGTATCTCCTCGTCCAGCAGCCCTTTCACAAAACAATCCAAGCTTTTGCTGTCCTCACCCAGTTTCATAATGTTTTCCCAGAAACAAGGCTGAATTGGTCTGGCAGCCTTCAGGTTGGATTCTGGGGGAAGCTCAGTCTCCCAGTGAGAAGTTTCTAAATGGGGCTGGGAGTCGCTTCTCCAATGGTAACATTTTTTGACTTAGATGGTAATTCGAGTGCCCAAGCTGGGTGAGATTACAAGACTGTGTAGTTCATAGAGAAAAAGAGATGGTGCTCATCCTCAACTCGAGTTGATTCTCTAGAAGAATCTTTGGGATCTGATACCCATAAGCAAATTTATAATACAGATTTGCGGTAGTGGAAGCAGAAGGAGTAGAGGGCCAGGCAAAGAGCTTTTATTCTCAGCTGACCTGCAGAAACTGAATAATTTAGATTAAAGAAAGCCCCAGGCACATTTTAGCAGCTGGTCAATTTTTCTGCTTGAAACAGAATTTCTGGACTTTGTTTTACATGGAGACATAGTTTATTTTTAGGCCCATCAGGGAGGCTGTCAGGTGGGTAGCTCAGAAAGCTGGCCTGCTAGTGAAATACAGCCCCCATCATCATGTTGTCTTGTGACCTAGAAAGACTCCCTTGCCTGCTCTAGCATGAAGGACCAGCCAGTTGCCTTTGAGGGTAGTGAGAAAGGTCATGAGAAAGTTGAAGGTTTTCAAAGGAGGACATGCTTTCTTGCACAAAGCCCATTGCTGTAGGCCCAAGTGTAGCTCTTTGGCTAAGAAAGCTCCCGCTGAAATAGCTCATTCCCCTGGGTACTAAGTGTTCATTAAAAATCCAGTTTGTCAGGTGGTATGACCCTGGTTGTCCCCAATTTAAACAAAAGTTCCTTTGTGGCCACTGACACTTGGGAATAGAACCTTGGAGCCATGTGGAGGCCACAAGGCAGCTGGGGGAGCCTTTACAGTGTTTCTTGGTTTGCCACTGATAAAGGATCCCAGCACGACACAAGAAGAACCTTTGCTCTTATCTTGTTTCTTGGTTGACTAAAGAATCGTGAGGCCTGCACTTCACTTTCAAGAGTCATAAACTTCTCAAGTGGTGAAACAGGCCAGAGCCCAGGATGTCGAGCCATAGAATTTGTTGTGTTTGCAGAAATCTCTCGTGGCAGGACCTATGCTCGCCCCAAACAGCATAATGACAGAGTCTCTAAGGACGTCTGTGAGCAGAACATAAAATTAACACTTGTATTTCAAGACCAAAGAGAGAAAGGACAAGGCCACTGCTTGGGATGCCTTCTTGAGCTTGTACTTCTGGTTCTTCTGATCTGTAGACAGATGAAATCTACCGATTCAGCAGGTGCTTTCTTCTCCTACGAAATCTCTCTATGGAAGAAAAGATGGGCACTTGGATGAAGTGTAGGCGTAAAGGTTTCTTACGCAACCACTCGGTGAGCGAGAATCCTAGCATCCTGCCTTGACTTGTGAGTTTGTTGACACACCATTTAATTGCACTGGTTCCTTGATGACAACAAAGTATGTATCTGCAAAGAAAATTACAGTCCAGGCAACATGCGAGTAATTTCAACTAATGACTCTTTGTTCGGGTGTCTCTTCCTCCTGGGATGCCTGACCATAAAAACGTCTGTAAATCTGCAAAAGGCTGTGTGCTGCTTTCCTGGGCAGGAGGATAAGGAGGGGGGTACAGTTTTCCCTCTCTTTCCAGGTGAGTGGGGAGAGAGCCGAGTCTAGCCTTGGAGGATGGAAAGGTTGTGAACGAGGGAGAATCTTCCTAGGTCTGTTCTAGCTCAGTCAGGTTCTTTCCCCGTAAATGGTCTTCTTGCACCCTGCTTTATTGCCCACCTGTTACTCCGCCCACACTTTCTTCAGAGAATCACAAATCAATATTCGGTACTTGGGCTTATTCAGGATAAAATGTCTTTCTTGGCCTCGTATGATTAAAGCCTGGTTTGAAAATGTAGTGGGACTAATTAAGCATTTATGAGGGGAGGAAAATAGTTCTGTCAGCCTTATTGAAAGATTCAGTCTGAGCTAAACCCTGTGAGAAAAATGGGGGGTGGAAATTGCAGGGATGGGAATGTCAAAGGGAGAGCAGAGGCGGCTCTGGGTCCTGTTTTCGGGGCTGGCTTCATGAAAGTCAATTCAAATGTTGAGGTGTATGGAGTCCTCATTTAAACCCAGATGATGGTTGTCAGCCTCATTCCTGTGAGTTGGGAAAGGTGGACACTGGTCCAGCCACTTTAAATGGGCACAAATTCCCACCCAATGTCTGGGGGCTTTGCAATAATGAGAAAAGATTATAATCCTTCCTGGCTGACTCATAAGTGTTGGAGTTCTCTTACTTTCTGATATCAAAGGAGAACATTGCTTTTCCCAAGAGCTGTAATAATTCTACCACTTTGAAAATCTCATTTAAAAATCCATCCCACGACATCCAGTACCTTGTAGGCCCAGGCAGAAGCATTTTGAGTAGAAGGCTATGTCCTCAAAAAGTTTACAAAGCATGACACTGCTCTGCAAAAGGGGAAAAAGTGACGGATGACTACTGTTATCTGCCGGGAGTCGGGGTTGGTTTTGGACCCTTAGGAAACCTTTCTAGGTGATTCCACAAGAGCATGGACATTAAAGGCAAGGGTTTGGTGCCAGATCGGAGTTCAAGTTGTGCTCTGCTATTTATTGATGGTGTGACTTCGGACAAGTTATTTCTCCCCCATTGTTATTATTTTAAACCTCTCGAAACCACAGCTTTTTGTGTAAAATGGTGATGGCATTTCCGTAAGGTAGCAACAGCAAGGAAGATATAAAAGTGATGGAAAGTGTTAGAGGACCATGAACTTGGAGTAGCACAGAGACCACTGTCACCAACCAAAGGCAGCCTTGGAGTGGAGGTCTTGGAGCGCTAGGCTTCTCTCTGAGCGGCCCCCGCCGCCCAGCGCACACAGATGGAGTCTGAATTTTGGTGAGCACCTAGTGCTTCAGTTCTCAGGTCGGAGGAGAATTCCACTCTTCCTCCCAGGCCTAAGAAGCTCACTACAGTTCCTCATTGAAATTCTCATTTATTGGGGCCGCTTTGGTGGCTGCAGAGTTGGTGATTTGCCCAATTTGTATGGGAGCACATGCTTTCAAAAGGCTACTTTAAACTGTGACTTGACAGAATAAACATGTCATTTAATATCTTCCCAACACTTCAACTTCTAGGACCAGGGTCAGCGCCAGGGCTGAGCTCCTTCTCCTCTCAGGTCTGGAGGGCGGGGCTGAGACCGAGAAAGAGACTGGTGTTAACAGCCACAGGATCTTCTGTTGTCTAAAGGGGGAAATGAAGACATGCATTGAAAAAAAAAAATCAGATGATCAAATTGTTGAAGGGCTGACGAGAGTTTCCACATCTGTGGCAACGAAATCCTGTCCAAGACAAATTCTATCATTCCATCCAAGATTTACCTCCTGGCTGTGCCTCACAGAGAGAAACCAAAGGAGAGCCTGGCTGGGTCCAGGCGTTGTGTTCTTAGAGAGGTCTGGAAAGCATTGGCTTAAAATGGAATTGGAGCTCTCCCTTACCATCCCACTCATAGGGGGGCTGAGGTGAGGGTACTGGAAACTTCTGTAATTGGAACTGTCAGAGGCACTCATTAAGCACCTAAGTTTTTAAAAATAGAGTTGACGTATGATCCAGCAATCCCAATCCTGGGCATATATCTGGAAAAAACACTAATTCAAAATGATACATGCACCCATATGTTCACGACAGCACTATTCACAATAGCCAAGACATGGAAACAGCCTAAGACTGTCATCTGTCCATGAATGGATAAAGAAGGTGTGGTATACACACACACACACACACACACACACACACACACACACACACACACACACACACACACACACACAATGGAATACTACCCAACCATAAAAAAGAATGAAATAACGGCGTTTGTAGCAGCAAATGGATGCAACTAGAGATTATCATACTAAGTGAAGTTAAGTCAGAAAGGGAAAGACAAATACCATATGATATCACTTATGTGTGGAATCTAAAATATGACACAAATAAACTTGTCTATGAAACAGAAACAGACTCACAGACATAGAGGACAGACTTGTGGTTGCCAAGGGGGAGGGGGGTGAAGGATGGATGGATTGGGACTTTGGGATTAGCAAATGCAAACTGTTACATTTAGCATGGATAAACAACAAGCTCCTACTGTATAGCACAGGGAACTATATTTGTATCCTGTGATAAATCATAATGGAAAAGAATATAAAAAAGAATGTATACGTGTGTTATAACTGAATCACTTTGCTGTACAGTGGAAATAACACAACACTGTAAATCAACTGTAGTTCAATAAATTTTTTTTTAAAAAACATCTAAGCTTTCCTCCAAGACAAGGTGTTTCAGGGCATCCAGAAGAGGCAGGATGTCTAGTTGAGTTAGGGGTCAAGATTCTTCTTTTCCAATATGAGTATCCTGTTGATCCAGTACAATTTATTGAAAAGATCATCCTTTCCCCCATGCTCTGCAATGCTCTCTTTGCCATGAATCAAGTATCCATATATGTGTGATCTGCTTTGGGCTCTCGATTCTGTTTTATTAATCCGTTTGTCTATTCTTGCTGTCACATCATTCCATCTTAGTTACTGTGGCATATGAGTCTTACTGTCTAAGAGTGTGAATCCTCCAGCTTTGCTTGGAATCTGACTAGTGAGCTTGATGGGCAAGCCGGGTGGACAGGTCAAGTGGTACAGCTCAGGAATGCGAATAACGCATCTGAAATGGTGAAAGCTAACTCTCCTGCATGCAGACTCGTGCTGAGTCCTCTACACGCACCATGTCAGTTATTCTTTGAGGTCTCTGTCATCCAAGGATGGCTGCTATTGGAAAAGCTCCCTCAAAGTTCAGTTGCCTTGGTTGTTCTTGGCCCTGTGCATTCCATAATACATTTTATAATCAGTTCATCAATGTTCACAATGAAACCCTGATGTTGTTTGATTGGCATTTTATTGATTTATGATCAATTTGAGGAGAATAGATATGTTTTCAATATTGAATCTTTTAATGCAGTGGTTTGGTGAACTTTTTCTGTAAAGATTCTGATAGAAAATAGGCCTTGTGGGACAGACAGTGTCTGTTGAAACTACTCAATTCTGCCATTGTAGAATAAGAGCAGAAATAGATCTATAATATACAAATGAATGAGTGTAGCTGTGTTCCAATAAAACTTTATTTATAAAAAGAGGCAGTGGGCCAGATTTAGCCATAGACTGCAGCTTGCTGACTCTTGTTCTAACCCATGAACATCTCCAGGTTCTTTCATACCTTCTTGCTCTGTGAAATCCGGAAGTCTGGGAACCATGTCCTATTACCTTTAACCACACCTTATAATCCCCTCCTCATAGTTCTGTCCTGCCTTGCGCAATAATTGTTTGTATTTTTATTGGAGTCTCTGATTGGTTCATGAGCCATTTGAGACCAGGGACTAGGTTTTTTCCATTTCTTTTTATCCCCGTGGTGCTGTATGCAAGGTCTGGCACTCAGGTCCTTTGGGCATACAGAAGGAACATGTATATATTAGATTTGGAGCCACCGGAGAGCCAGCCTGCATTTATTGATCTCCTGGGTCCTAACATGGCACTCCATGAGCCTTTGTGTGTGTGTGTGTGTGTGTGTGTGTGTGTGTGTCTGGCGTCTTCATTCAACATGCAGGTTTTGAGATACATCCGTTCATCCATGCTGTTGTATCGTCAGTCTGTTCCTTTTTGTTATTGAGCAGTATTCCATTGTATGAATGTACTCCCAATTCCTTTATCCATTCTCCTCTTTTTTTTTTTTTTTACATCTTTATTGGAGTATAATTGCTTTACAATGGTGTGTTAGTTTCTGCTTTACAACAAAGTGAATCAGTTATACATATACATATGTTCCCATACCTCTTCCCTCTTGCGTCTCCCTCCCTCCCACCCTCCGTATCCCACCTCTCTAGGTGGTCACAGAGCCCCGAGCTGATCTCCCTGTGCTATGTGGCTGCTTCCCACTAGCTATCTATTTTACGTTTGGTAGTGTATATATGTCCATGCCACTCTCTCACTTTGTCATGGAATATTACTCAGCCATAAAAAGAAACGAAACTGAGTTATTTGTGGTGAGGTGGATGGACCTAGAGTCTGTCATACAGAGTGAAGTCAGAAAGAGAAAGACAAATACCGTGTGCTAACACATATATATGGAATCCATGAGCCTTTGAATGAATGACTGGACCAACCAAAGGAGAAGGACCTGCTATTTCTGTTTCTCACTGGAAATCCCTTGGTAACACCTCTTGGGATCACGTTTCTTTTAGAATGGCAGCACTCTGCACCCGGCTTCCAAGAGGAGGGTTTATTGGGGACCACTCTTTCAGCACCACCTGGCAGAGCTGCTCCAGCCCTCTGCGATTTGAGTTTTGCTGTTGTCTGACCCTGAGTGGGGAGGAAGAGAACCTGACTCAGCATAGCCTGCGGTGACCTTCTCTCCGTGATTTACAGCTTCACGCACAGAGTGGCTGGTCACCCTGAGAAGAAGTGACTCAGCAGATCACAGCCCCGGAGGCTGATAGGGGTCATTTGGGGCCTCTGGCACAAGGACACCTGGCAGCCTGGGCTGGCTCTCCGTCCTCAGAGTCAGCAACAGGACCACGTTCCAGGACTTCCCAGCTCGGGTTAGAAATTGGGCTCCCTTGGAATGTTTTCTTTCACTTTTGGTTGTGTTTTTAAAGCTGTACCATTTGGTGAGCACCTTGTAGTCGCTCAAAGACTTCAGATCTAACTAGTGTGGTTGGTGGGCTAGCCAGGTGGACAGCCTGGAGGAGTGAGAACAGAGCACCTGGAATGGCAGTAGCTAAATTTCCTGGTGTCCACTGCATCCCAGACCCTGCCACGCTCTCTGCATGCACCATCTCAGTTACTATCTGCCATCCAAAGCCGGCTGAAACTGGAAAGGGCCCCTCAAAGTAAATCCACGAAGATGGGGACTAAAATCTCAAAGTGAACACAGGTGGTGGGATTGAAAGTATTTTGGAATTTTGTATTAAAACTGCAATTAAAAACTTTAGAAATAAGTTTCCTTAAAGTAACAAAATTTAAGTTGGGGAGAGGGTATGAAGGAGACTTCAATTTCAATAATATATTCTCTTGTTAAAAAAAATAACTGTAAAGCGAATATAGCAAAGTGGTCATTTACTAATTCTGGGTGATAGTGTATTCTTTTTTGTCAGAAGACAGCTTTATGGAGATTTAATTCTATACAGTTCACCCACTTAAAGTGTACAATTCAGTGGTTTTTAGTATACCCACAGGTTTGT
This sequence comes from Delphinapterus leucas, assembly GCF_059928025.1. Classification (NCBI taxonomy): domain Eukaryota; kingdom Metazoa; phylum Chordata; class Mammalia; order Artiodactyla; family Monodontidae; genus Delphinapterus; species Delphinapterus leucas. The sequence continues at coordinate 180,198,266 of NC_143129.1, read as the reverse complement.
GCAACCATCACCAAAGTCAATTTTGGAGCATTTTTATCACCCCACAAAAACCCCATACACTCTAGACATCACTCCCCTCTCCCCTCCCCACACCCATTCCACACCCCTCCTCCCCTGTCAGCCCTAAGTCAACTGCTAATCTTCTTTCTGTCTCCATATATTTACATATTCTGGACATTTCATATGAATGAAATCATATACTATATGGTCCTTTGCATCTGGTTTCTTTCATTGAACACCATGTTTTCAAGATTCATCCATGTCGTTCCATGTCAGTGCTTCATTTCTTTCTATGGCTGGGATAGTTCTTTATGCTTTTCTGTAGTTAAGAAATTTCCCAACCTGGCAAGATATTCTATTGTGGTTGTATTGGAAGAATTTTCTTACCTGCAGGAGCTACATATTGCAGGGAGGCGCACGAGGAGTGCAGGGGATCAGGTTTAGTTGTAAATTGAGTGGTCGGGGACAGTCTCAGTGTAGAGGTGCTCTTAGGGCAAAGACTGAAAGAGGTGTGAATACCTAGGAGAAGGTGATCCAGAGTAAAGACCTGAGATAGAGGCATGTCGGGATGGTTCAAGGAATGTCAAGGAGGCAGTGAGGAGTGAGGGAGGGAGAGAACAGGAGAAGAGGTATTGGGGTGGGGTGGGGACTGGAGATCACTTAGGACCTTGTAGACTGTTGAAGGCATTTGGCGTTTCTTCTGGGTGAACTGGGAAGCCACGAGAAGGCTTTGAACAGAGCAGCAGCTTTCCTGACATTCAAGTTCAAGGGCCCCTCTGGCCATAGTGTTGGTGATGGACCATAAGGACTGGAGGGCAGAGGCAGGGAGTCCAGTTTGGAAAGAGTGAGTGTGACCATGGCTTGGATTCCAGCACAGGGAGATGAGACAGGACTCACAGGATTTGCTGATGGATCGAATGTAGGGGTGTGAGAACAACAGAAGAGGTGATGCTGGCTTTAAGGGTCTTCTCTGAGTGGCCAGTAGAATGGAGTGGCTGTTGTCTGACATGGTAGAGACTTGAGAAAGGCAGGTGAGGGTTGAGGGGAAAGATCAGTGATTTTTTTTTTTTTAAGGTTTATTTATTTATTTATTTTTGGCTGCGTTGGGTCTTCGTTGCTGCGCGTGGGCTTTCTCTAGTTGCGGCGAGCGGGGGCTACTCTTTGTTGCGGTGCGCGGGCTTCTCGTTGCAGTGGCTTCTCTTGTTGCTGAGCACGGGCTCTAGGCGTGCAGGCTTCAGTAGTTGTGGCACAAGGGCTCAGTAGTTGTGGCTCGCGGGCTTAGTTGCTCCGCGGCATGTGGGATCTTCCCGGACCAGGGCTCGAACCCGTGTCCCCTGCATTGGCAGGCTGATTCTTAACCACTGCACCACCAGGGAAGTCCCAGTGATTTGGTTTTGATAACGTTGTTTTTCAACGTTCACTTCTCCGTAGAGTATGGTTCTGACCCAGCGTCTATGTAGTATTACAATTGCTAGTTTGGTCTCTCCTTACAAGTCATTTCTCCTGGGAAGATGTCACCAGTTCCCCCGACACTGGGTTTAGGGTACCTGCTTGTACTTCCCTTATGGCTTGACCTTACAGTGCTGTTACAGTGCTGTTATTGCACAGATGGGCAGGCCAGGGATGACCCTCTGCCCTGTGCTGGCCGGGACCGCCAGTGAACACTGTACATCCCCACTGGGAGCATAGGGGATACTCACCATTAGTTTGGTGGCATCCTTCCCTACAGACATGAAGGTCCTTCCTTTTCTCACTCCGAAGTCTCCCATTTAATGTTTAGGACAAGAATGAAACAATGTACAATCCCCAGTTGTGTTTCTGGGTCTCCCAATAACTTCCTTCTACATTTCCCCAGACTTTTCCTATTTTCTATTCCCCTTTGGGCAAAGGTGTGCACACACGGGTAGTGACATTGGGTAATGATTAAAGTGAAATTGACAGCTCCCTGTTATTAATGAGTAAAAATAACCAGACACTGAAAATGAGAGAGGAAGATTTATCTTTGTTTTAAGAGTTAAAAATCTCTCGGGAACTTCAGTGCATTACTGAAATAAATGGCTGTAAATTTCCCTGAGCACAACTCAGTATTTTAAGGTGACAAAAGGCTGGCTAGAGTGACAGATTATATTTAATATTGAGGTGACAGTGGAGATAGCACCCTCTTCATTTGCTATTTTTCCAAGTTAGGGCTTCAAAAGGAATAGCTAGGGAGACAAACATTTATTATTTAAGTTTTCCACTTCCTTTAAAAGGTTAATATTGCTGTTGTACTTAAAGAAAAAAACCCCCACAAAAATATGTTTTAAATATACATTTGTTTTAAAGCAGCTAAAAGTGAAATCCATGTCACTTAACCCTTTACTTTCCACAGAAACCCTCTGGTATGGTTGTGTCTTGTAGCGTGACAGTGATGTTGACAAAGTAATGCCATATTTTCAGTGTCTTTAAGCTGGATTCTAACTTCTGTATGTGACCCAACTGCCGTGTTCCGTAAAGCCCTTTCGGAAGCCCTATAAGATCAAGCAACGCTTCAGTTTTGAGTTTCATTAATAGAAGGATAATGTCAGGGTGCATTGCTAACGGGAAGGTCAGGCCACCTTCCCTGGGATCAATCTAGTCCTTGTGCCATTGGAGGAGAAGGACCCTTGGGAAGTGGAGGGTCACACAGGGACCTAGAGGCAGGTCTGGAAACCTTTCTGTGTCGGACACAGCTGAGTAGGGTGGGGCATTGCAGAGAAAATGTAAAACGGGGCCTGGGAGCTGTTTGCAGACACCTGATAGGTTTCTAGCAGAGGGGAGTAATTTGTTCTGTGCATCACATCAGGAGGCTAGGTAAGAACAGCTGGAAAAAGAACTGGGGTGGGTGGGTTAAGCATTTGGTCTTTGCATCAGACAGACCTGTGTCAAGTCCCAACATCGCTGTTTCATTCAGCAAATCTTGATTGAGGGTCTGCCTCAAGCCAGGCACTCTTCTAGGCATGAGGAATACAGTGGATACAGGACAGAGGAGGTCTCTGCCCTCCCGGAGCTTGCATCTGAGTGTGGAAGCCAAAAGGAAACCCATATTCAGATATTTAGAAGGTTATGCAGCAGATAAAACAGGGTGATTGAGAGCAGACTGGATGTGGGTGGGTGGAAGGGACTGCTGTGTACAGGGTGCTCAGCGGCTGCTTTACGAGGGTAAACATTTAGGCTGAAGCATGAACGATGAGAGGGATCCAGTCCCATAAAGATTCAGGGGGAGGGCGCCCAGCAGGGGCAGAGGGAACGCAAAGTCGCCGTGGTGGGAAGTGGCCTGGGGTGCTCAGGGTTCGACTCTCAGCCACAGAGCTGAACTGCACACACTGGGAGGAACCAGAGAGCATGTTCGCATGGAGGGGTCAGAGGTTGCGTGGCTCAGGCCACTGGGGAAGATCAGCTTTCTGCAAAATAGCTGCCTGTGGCTCTATCAACTGCAGCACCTGTGCTGCTTCTGGAAGGGCGTTCCCATGTTGTTAACCTGAGTGGAGACCCTGTTGTGTCACGTCTTGTGTTGGGTCCTGTTGGGGTCACGGATGATGACGATAATCGCATATCACAGCTTAAACTGAGGACTGTTGTGTACTCAACGCGTAGTGCGCCATCTTGAATCCCTACTAGTTGGGAACGATTTCTCTTCCCCTATTGTTCTGATGACACTGAGATTAGAGAGGGTACATGACTTGCCCAGGGTCACACAGCATCAGTACTGCTCCTAGGACCATGCTTGCTGCTAGTTTTCTGAACTGCAAATCAGGAAAAAACAAGTTTGGAAGTAGAGTTTAGAAACTCACCATGTCCAGGACGCCAGTGTCAGTACTATGCGTGACTAATATAATTTAAAATATTAGAAAACATGATTCTTGTCCTGAGTAAAATATTCATCCAGCAAGGCTCTGTGTGGTGGTGACAGCTGAGGGCATATGTGGGCATCTGTTTTTGGAGGGGTGGCCTTCCAGTTAGGAGACTTCTTCAAAGTAAGCTAAGCATCACTCTCTAATAAGATATTGTGACCTTTAATTTTTTTTTTTTTTTTTTTTTTCCCGGTACGCGGGCCTCTCACTGCTGTGGCCTCTCCCGCTGCGGAGCCATGGCTCACGGGCCCAGCCGCTCCGCAGCACGTGGGATCTTCCCGGACCAGGGCACGAACCCGTGTCCCCTGCATCGGCAGGCGGACTCTCAACCACTGTGCCACCAGGGAAGCCCGTGACCTTTAATTTTTGAATGAGTAGATGCTTTGGGGCAAAAAAAGCTCCATTTGAGGAAATCTTTCTTCTTCTTTTTCTCTTGATATCTAATTTTTGCAAAAGAGCCCTAACCGGGGATAGATTCAAATCCTTTTTTTCTGCCTTCAAACTAGCTGTGTGATTGTAGACACTTCTCCTGGTAATTAGCTTTCTGGATTGTCTACTAGGTCTGGGTCAATGATGACGGAGGTAGGCTCAGCTTCAACACTCTTTAATTCTAATTAAGGGGCCCCAGGAGTGGTACCTGCGAGGCACCTGCCCACATTTTATCTTGAATGTCTTTGCCTCGATTCAATGCAGTTACAAACGCAGGCTGCAGACATAGCCCATGCATTCATTTAGGAGTGAAGTTGACTCCCACCGTGAGCTCTTTATCTTCATGACTGCATTCTGGCTTCCAAGGAAGAGATGGATTGTCCTGGAGGCACACTGCAGCTCAGAAGCCTGCAGCCATCCATCACTGGGACACCTTCTTTATGGGCAGAATGACTTTGGTGACGCTTGCATCAATGTCAGCCCCGGGCGATGGTGCCTGATGTGAGCCCGATGACCTAGGGTACTTTGAGCAGCTACTAAAGATTTCCTTATGGTTAATAAAGGGATTGTATTCATGAGTTAAAATATGTGGGCCAATTAGGGGAAACTGGGGAGTCTGGCCACAGGAGGCTTGGCATAGGTGAGGGCTGGGGGCTGGTGTTTTCTATTTTCTGGGAGAAGATCCAATGTGGAGAAGAGAGAGGATTAAACTAATGGCTAACGTTGGGCCCTTGCCATGACTAGATCCCGTGCTAAATGCTTTGCATGGACTGTTGCATTAAATCCTCATGGCAGCCCTCAGAATTAGGTATTATTGTTGTGTCAGTTTGACAGATGGGGAAGCTGAGGCACTAACTGTTTGAGTCACTCCCATAGGGTTACAGTCTCAGGGGTGTGGAGCCGGGATTTGAACTCAGGCAATCTGATTTTGGAGTCTAACTCTTAATTATTCCCCTCTGCTGTTCCTGTATATCATACATTCACAGTCTTTAACATGTGACTTTGCTATGCCTCCCAATACAGAAGAGGGAATGTCCGCCCCCACCAACTATTTGATGTTGGACTCGGCCATGTGACTTTGTTTGGTCAATGAAATATTGGTGGAAGGGATTCAAGCAGAGACTTTCAGGGGCTGGATTCTCACCTTTCTGCTACGTGCCATGACAAGAGCATGCCCTTGGAAGCTGTTTCTCCGTGCATTTGATCTAAACTCAGCCTGCAGCCAGCAGCTTAACTGAGCCACAGCAGCAGTACACAGCCCGCGTACAAATCCACAAGTGAGAAATAAATGCTGCTTGTTAAGTCACTGGTTTTGGGGGTCGTTACATGGCATTATCTTAGCAATAGTTGACTGATACAGTGGGGTCTGCTAAATCATTTTCTTTCTCTCCCTTCTTTCCTTTTTCTTGCCCCCTCTTCCATTGAATACCTACTATGTGACAGGTGCTGTGCTAGGCTTGGGGAAGACAGACACACTGTGAGTCCCTGCCCTCATAGGTCCCAGTCTTGTGGGGGAGTTTGTTGATAGGCAGATGAATTAATGTGCTATACTTGAAGCACAAGCAAAGTGTGACGGTCATCGACTCAGCCTAGGAGTTTGGGGAAGGTTTTACCTCGGTGGTAACATTTGGCCTGGGCTTTGCAGGATTTATAGGAGTTTGCCAGAACTGCTATTCTAGAACAAAGGAAGTGCTTTATTTAATAGTCTCTGCGTCCCTGGGGCCTGGTACATGACAGACACCCAGTGATAGGTTGGAAAGAGAAAACTCTGGTGGTCCTTAGGGAGTCCTGGACTGCCCACCCCGCCCCCTTCTCCAGCCAGCCAAGATAAATCCCACAGATCTACTCCAAGGCCTTGTGCTTGATCTTTTAGTGCCTTCCCCACCCTGCAAAACCTCCTTTCTTTGTCTGGACTTCAGTGAAGCAAGAAGCAGCTTCTGCAGGTTTCCAGTAAAATCCTGTGGTCGGAACATCTGTGTACAGGATCTTTGGTTTTCTCCTGATTAAATAACGAAGGGCCATTTATCTCTGTTCATGCTAGAAGAATTCAATTTTGCCAGTTAATGTAGTGAATTGCAAAATTTAAGGAAATGATTGTTTCTGCAAAATAAAAGCAGTCACCATATTTTTATTACATGACTCTAATGGTTCAGTACCACTGCAGCTTTCCTGACATGTTTTAATTGCTGTGCTTTGTGGTGCAGGAAAACCTGGCTGGGTGTGACTGGAGCAAATTGCTTCTTTGGGAATCGCTGATGTTTTCAGCAAGAGGGGCATGCGTGTGCATGTTTGTGTGCACACGGATACCTGTCTCTTTCTTGAAAGGTGCTGGATTGAGGCTTAGCATTGATGTCTCAGAGAAGCTTAAACTGGAAGCAATCATGCCCTAAGGCAGCATCCCCACTTCCCCATTATCCAAACTAATGAGACAAGATCAAGGGCGTGGATAATCAAAAACATGGACAATCGCTAATGACTGTTCTGTGTGTATGTGTGTGTGTGTGTGTGTGTTTAGCTCCTGGCGTATTATGTGTGGCTTAGACTGAGCTATTTCAGAACCAAAAATCAGGATGCAAATTCTCACAGTTAAATTTTCTGATTGGTAAATGTATTTATATGAAACATCTTACAGAGATGTACAGATTGTTTTACATCTAACAACTCATTTATAAAAGAAGGAATAAGATTATTAACTAGTTTATCTTCACTTATATGTACCAGACATGATTCCCGGTATTTTAAATGTATTAACTGAATGATTCTCCTATTATCCTCATGATAGGCACCGTTTTGATCTCCATTTCATGGATGAGGAAACGGAGGCCCAGAGGGTGGGTATGAGTTACTTGGCCATAGTAACACTGGTAGTAAACGGGAGAGCCAGGATTCAAACCCAGGCAGTTTGTCTCCAGTGCCTGAGCTCGTAATCACCAGCAGTATGTGTTTGTTGATAAGTGTTTGACATCAGGACTGGACTGTTCTAATACCTGGGAAGGATGGTGCCATATATCCAATTTCTGATCCTATTTGAGTCCTTTCATTCTGACATAATCATTATGGTGGAGCCTCACTTAGTCATTTTATCAGTGTATTCCAAAATAAGAAGTTTATTTGAAAAAAGATAGTGGGAAAGGATACTTTTCTTTAAAATAAATATTTTATTTTGGAATAACTTTAGTTTTACAGAAAAGGTGCAAAGATAGTACAGAGAGTCTTCATACAGCCCTCATTCTACTTCCTCTGACGTCATCTTACACGACTGTGGTGCTTTGTCAAAACTAAGCAACCAGCACTGGTCCAGCACTAAGTAAACTCGAGGCTTCATTTGGATTTCATCAGTTTTTCCATCAGTATATTGTTTCTCCTCCAGGGTCCCATCTTGACCCCAAATAGCATTTTTTTTTAATTAAAAAATTACCCGTGGAGTCTGGCAGGGTCTAGCATGTAGTAAATGCTCATTCATTCATTTGGCAAGCGTTTGCTAAACGCGGCTTTGTGCCTGACTCAGTTCTGGCATTGAAGCACAGCTGAACAAACCCGATCTTGCCCTCCCAGGGCTAACATGCTGATGTTTGTTGAAAGACCTTTTAATGATGAGAATGAGTGTTCGCAAAGTGGCAGGCTCATTTGACTGATGTGACCCTGGGAGGTGACTGATGTTCAGAAAGGTGAGTAACTTTCCCAAAGTCGCACACCTGGTTAATGGCAAATAAACCCTTTTACCCCACGTCTGCGTGACTATAAGGCTGATGCCCTTAACCACTGCATGGAAGTGAATGAATGAATTCTTAATGCAATCTGAGGCCAAAGATGTGGTGGATACCAAGAGGGAGCTAGTCTGAGGTCAAAAGAAGGAAAATAAAATTACCAGGAATACCCCCCATCCCACCCGTCTTTGAATACATGGACATAGTCTGTACCAATCCTTTTAAATAGTGTAGGTGTTTCTCTGTATAGATGCCTAGAAGATAAGCAGCAATGAATTATCTCTAGACTCACAGAAGCATGGTTGTGTGTGTGTGGGTGGAGCCACCACCTCGAGACTTCACTCTTGGAGGAAGCTTCCAGAAAGTGCTGCCTAGAAATGGTGGTGGGAAAGAGAAGTCTGCAACTCAGGTAGCAGAAAGTCATTACCTATAAATTTAATGTCAGTTGTGCTTTTGCCAAAGTCCATGACATTCCTGTAGGATAAGTGAGCAGGTGGTTCACACATCTGGGCAAACCTCCCTCCATGGATCCTGTTTTTTCTCTTTAAATCCTACCCCCCAGTCATGCCAGACTCTCATTGGCCTGTCCAGATATGCAGTTTTGTGTGACTGTGCATTTTGTTTGCTGTCTCCCTCTCTTTTTTCTTTTTTTCCTTTTGAAATCCTTTCTGTCTTCTAAGACCTGAAACTGGAAGGAGTTACTCTCACCACTGGGCTCCCAGACATTGTATTCAGTCCTTGAGCCAGCCTCACTCTCTCTTTGTGTTCACTCATCTATCTCCTTTGAGCGACTGAGAGCTCCTTGAAAATGGAAACTGGGTCTTCCTCAACAATCTTGTCCCGCAAGCCAGCCCAGGAGGGCTGATCTTAGCAGATGTTCAATGACCGTTTTCACTTTGAGAGGAAATGGAATTGAATTAGTATAGTAATAATCCTTCAGTACTTACATATGATAAGCATTTTATATATTAGGTTATTTATTCCTCCCAACATGTTGAACTATTTTAATTCTCATTTTCTTATCAGAAAGTGAGACTTTAAGGGTGCAAGAGACTTGTGCAAGGTGCCAGAGCTAGCAAGAATAGAAACTGAGATTTCAAATCCAGGCAGTCTGGCAACAGAGTTTGTACCCTTAACTGCTGCTCTGTGCTACCACCAATCAACTCAAGAGAATTTACCGGACTTTGTCCAAGAAGTTTACCTTTGGGGATGTCATTCTGTGGCTTAGACCTGTGGGAGAGAGGTGTGAACAGGTTGGGGAGCTGGTGCACTGAGCTCCAGCTCCTTTTTGGGAAGTTGCATTTCTAGTAGAGAGTACCAGCTGGTCTGTAGGTCCCAAACAAATGGGTAGTTGTACCCTGAATTAAGAAAACCCAGGATATACGTATCAGAATTTACAGCATGGGATAGTAGATGAAATATGAACTTTGGAGTTAGACAGAGTTGAATTTAATAGCTGACCATGACACTACTGACTGCAGCTTTGGGCAAGCCACTTCACATCTCTGAGCCCCAGTTTCCTCAACTCTAGAATGGGGATAATTACTTATACATCTTTCGCAAAATTGTGAAGATTCAATAACATATATATATATATATATATATATATATACATTCTAGTTCTCTGATAATATATACATATCAGATAATTTGTCAGAGAATTAGAATCTATAAAAAAGAATAAATGATAACTCTACAGTTGAAAAATACTGTAAGTGAAATGAACTCAGTATATGGGTTAGACACAGCAGAAGAGAGGATTAGTGACCTGAAAGATTACTAGAAAAAAAAATATGTGGCACCTTACATGTGATTGGAGTTGAAAAAATTTTAGCTGCTATTCTTAATGGGGGATTATTTGGGTTCAATTTAAAAAAAATTTTGCAGAATGAGTTGTTAAAAAGATTCTTAAATGGACTTCACCTGAAATATCAGATTAGTATGAATTTTATTTATGCCCCAAAGGTCTGAGATGCATCTGTGATGTTAAGTGGGGAAAATCTGCATGGTCAACTGTTACTACATAGGGAAGACTGGGCTCTTTCATACTTACACACTCTTTCAACCCCCCTCCCCACCACTTGCCTTTGTCAGATATTTGCTGAGTGCTGGAGATGAATAGGACACAGCTTAGGAGACTGGTGGTCCTCAAATGTACATGTTCACCCACACTAAGATTCATGTTTAGATTAGACAGGCCTCCTCTCTGCTCAGCCCTCATACCAGCAGCCCTAAACCTTGCCAAGTCAGGGACAGTGATTCTTTGGCAAGTGCCTAGGTAAAGCAAAGGGGATTTGCGGATGCTTTCCCAGGAAGCATCCTCTCCTGGGGGCTCTGTGTTCTGGAATTTTGGCAGCAAATGGAACTTTAGAATGAGCACAGCTGTGTTTCAGATTTTCTTACCAGTAATGGAAAAGAAACTTGTTGCAGACAGATGCTCCCACTGAGAACAACTAGAAATATAGATCCCAAATAAAAATAAAACCCACCACCACCACTACCCCACCATCACTATCACCATCACCATCACCATCACCATCTACAACCAAATTCATGCATTTGAGAACATCAAAGAGCTACCAAAACAGCTAGAACTTAGGGACCCAGGGTCCTGGAGAGAGGAGAAGCCCAATGATGTTAGTCCAGTATTCGGCTGTGTCTTCCTCTTAAAGGTGTTTGACAGTTGCATAAAGCTGAGAGGATAAGAAGCTGAGCAGAAAGCAATAGTCAAAAGGCTGGAAGACCAAGCAGGAATTTTGGCAGTCTCCTGGGTCTGGAAGAGAAATATTGAAATCTGGGTCTGCCAAGGAAGAGGGTCTCTGGTCAACACTCGGATTTCCAGATGGTGTCCTGGAATAGTGATATAGTAGGAACTCGAGTAAATTTAAAATAGAGCAGCCCTCAGAAGAGATTGAAGCCTGGCTTCAAACTCCTCAGTCCTCAGCTGAATTCAGGTGATTTGCCTCTGCTTTACTCCAAAGTGAAGTAATTCCTTTCTGAAGGAACCTGTACTTCACCAGAGCCTCAAATTGTATTCATTGTGTTTCATACACAATATTTTTCATTCAATAAAAAATTCCAGGAATGCTAGGAAACAGGGACAAACGACCAAAATCCAAAACAAAGACTTGGGGTTATTTAGACATGGACTTTAAAATAACTATGATTAATATGCCTAATAAAATAAAAGTTGGAGAATTTTATCAGAGAACTAGAATCTCTTAAAAAAAAAGTCATATGACAACTGATGAAGAGCTGAAAAATATTTTAGCTGAAATTAACTCAATATGGGTATAACAACAGATTAGACACAGCAGAAGAGATTAGTCACCTGGAAGATCAATAGATAATGCACACACTGAAGCATAAGGAGAAAAACTGATGGAAAATACAGAGAAGAGTATAAGAAGCATACGGGACATGGTGAAAAGATCTAATATATAAAATTGAAGTCTTGAAATGAGAAGAGAGAGACAGTGGAGCAGAAGCTGTATTTGAAGAGATACCAGCCAAGAATTTTCCAAACTGGTAAGCAATATCAAGCAATAGACCCAAGAAGCCCCATACATCCCAAGCAGAGTAAACAAAAAGACTACCCTAGATTCATTTTTCTACAACTAAAGAAAGCCAAAGACAAAGAGGAAGTCAGAATCTTCCAATGAACAACAACGCAAACAGCTGACTTCTCTAAAGACATGGCGAAAGTCAGAAGATACTGGAACAATATCTTTAAAGCACAGAAAGAAAATTATAGCTACTTAGAGCTCCACATCTAGAGAAAATAACCTTACAACACCATGGTGAAATAAAGGTGTGCTCAGATAAACAGCAATCTAGAGAATTTGTTGCCAGCAGACCATACTAAAAGACATATTAACAAAGAGAGTGTTCAGGCAGAAGAAACATGATCCCAGAAAGAAGAGCAGAAATGCAGGAAGGGATGAAGAGCAATACAAAGGGAAGTTATGGGGAAATCTAAATACATGCTGATTTTATAAAATAATATATGCAAAGATAACGCAATAAAAAAAGAAGCCTATATGGTATATAGAAGGAGATATACAAATGGCTAATAAGCATGTGAAAAGATACTCAGCATCATTAGTCCTTAGGGAAATGCCAATTCAAGTCAACATGAGACACTATTTCCCAATGAATGGCTGTAATAAATAAGACAGATGATAAAAAATGTCGATAAGGATCTGGAGAGGTGAACACCTTTATACGTTGCTGGTCAGAATGTAAATCGGTGCAGCCACTTTGGAAAATAATTTGACAGTTTCTCAAAAAGTTAAAGATAAAACTATCACGTGACCCAACAATTTCACTTCTGTGTATCTACCCAAGAGAAATGAAACCAAGTGGCCACACGAAAACCTTTATGTGGATGTTTATTGCAGCATTTTGACTGTTCAGAACAGTCAAAAAGTAGAAACAACGTAAATGTCCATTAGCTGGTGAATGGATAGACAACATGTGGTGTATCACACAATGGAATACTATTTGGCAATAAAAAAGAATGAACTATTGGCGTGTGCTATATCACGAATAAACCTCAAAAACATTATGACGGAAGCCAGACACAAGAGACCACATATTGTGATTCCATTTATGTGAAATGTCCAGAAAAGGCAAATTCATAGAGACAGAAGACAGAAAGTAGATCAGTGGTTGCCTAGAACTAAGGATAGGAATGAGGATTCATTGTAAGTGGACATGGAGGATTTTATCGGGGGAATAAAGTGCTCTGAAGCTAATTTATGATGGTTTTACCACTTGTAAAAGCTTACTAAAAATCATTGAGTTGTAGATTGGTGAATTTTATGATATGTAAAATGTACCTCAGTAAAGTTGTTTATATGTAAAATTAAAATACATACCCATGTTTACACAAAAGTTAGTGAAGTCAAAGGGATTTAATGTTATAAATATCTTGAATTGTCCACAAAGGGTTAAAAGGAATAATTTATATTAGACTCTAGTAAGTCAAGGATGCATATCATCATCTCTATGGTAAATACTAATAAAAGAGTGAAAATGTAACTAAAAAGCTAATAGAGGAATAAATATAATAAGAAATACTTGATAAATCAAAAAGAAGGCAAGAAAACATAGAATAAGAAATAGAAAACAGTTTGACCAATAGAAAACAAATAGGAAGATAATTGATTTAAACAGATATATTAATAAGTACATTGTATATGTAAATAGATAAGATATTCTAATTAACAACAACAGAAAAAGAAAATCTAATGCTATGCTTTTATAAGAGATATACCTTAAATATAAGGTACAGAAAGATTTACAGTAAAATGATAGAAAAGGGTATACCATGGAAATACTAACCAAAAGACAGCTAGTGTCATTTTGTTAATATAAGACAATGTAGACCTTAAGACAAAAGACATTACTAAATATAAGGTGAAACGTTTCATAGTAATAGCAAAGACAGTCTCAATCTACCCAAAAGAGAAAATCTGAAAGAAATAAAACAATTCATATGCACCTACTAACATCCCCTCACAATATATACAGCAATATATGATTGAACTAAAAGCATATTCACAATCGTAGTGGGGATGTTTGTTTTTTTTAACACAACTGTGCCTCAGTATGATTTTTTTTAAACAACATTTGCCTTCAGTGTTGTGGTCTGTGTGTGTGTGTGTGTGCGTGTGTGTGCGAGAGAGAGAGAGAGAGAGAGAGGGAGAGAGAGAGAGGGAGAGAGAGAGAGGGAGAGAGAGAGAGGGAGAGGGGGAGAGAGAGAGAGAGGGAGAGAGAGAGGGAGAGAGAGAGAGAGAGACAGAGAGAGAGAGAGGGAGAGAGAGAGAGGGAGAGAGAGAGAGGGAGAGAGAGAGAGAGAGAGAGAGAGAGGGAGGGTGAGAGAGGGGGGGGGAGAGAGAGAGAGAGAGAGAGAGAGATTTATTTTATGGACCCAGTGTGTGGGGTGAGCTGAGATATTGGGAACCAGAATGCTAATGGCAAAGGCCACCTGAGTTGGGGAAGGAGGTGATGATATGGTCCACAGACATTGGTGATGGTTCCTGGGCTTGCTTTGGCCCCCCCTCTGCTGGATCACCCATATCTGACCCCTGAGGAAGCACAGTGACAGGTCTTGGGTATTTCCATGGAAGGCCTGTCTCCAGCAGCCAGAGGGGTCACATGGTAGTGGACAGACCATCTGGGCTCCTGCCTCCTTGGGGAAAGTCACTCAGACAGATGAAACTCTCCTATTTTTAAATAAATCCAGAGTTAGCCTTTCTGTATTCTTTCCCTAATCAGCAGTTTCTGGTGCTTTTCTATCAAGAAGAACATTCTTTTGGCTAACCTGAATCCCTCATGTCATGATTTAAGCGCCTTTAATCTGCTTACCACAGTTTTATTGATAGAAGAGCAGAAATCTCTTTGAACACAAGGTTTTTATTTCCTCAATCATAAAATGCATAATGGAGTGGTGAAGAGTCCAGATTCCAAAGCAGGATGCTCCTCTTAGCTGTGGAACCTTGGGTAAATTACCTCTCCTTTTCCCTATCCATAAAATGGGGATAAAATTAGTAGTTCTGAGGATTAAGAGAGATCATGAACACAAGTCTGCCAATATAGTGATCAACAGTATTACTTATGCTTATACTCACTGTAGAAAATTGGGATTGTTTCACTTATCCCTGTAGTACTGAGGATAATTCTTGGCATCTAGTAAGGTCTCAACAGTTGTGGAATCAATATTCCAAAAGACCCATGATCTCTGCCTCTGTGCTCCACAGTACATGTCAAAGCTCCTAACTGGCCAAGGCTTTATACTCCTGAAGGTAATATAACACTTTCTTCATCTGTCTTAATCCATAACCCTATATGCTAGGGCTGTAACTGGCCCCTACTAAACATGTTTCATATTTTAAAATAAGGTGATGTATTAGTTTTCTAGAGCTGCTGTAACAAATTACCGTAAACGTGGTGGCTTAAAACAGCAGAAATGTATTGTCTCCTAGTTCTGGAGGTCAGAAGTCCGAAATCCACGTGTCCACAGGGCAGCGTTCTCTTCTGAGGCTCCAGGGGAGCATCTGTTCCTGGCCTCTTCCAGCTTTTGGTGGCTCCAGGCATTTCTTGGCTGTGGTTGCGTCACTCCAACCTCTGCCTCTGCGGTCACATTGCCTCTTTCTCCTCTGTGTGTATGTGTCAAGAATCCCGCTGCCTCTCATAAGGACACTTGTGATGGTATTTATTACTTACCTAGGTAATCCAGGATAATCTTCTTCATCTCAAGATCCTTAACTTTACACCTGCAAAGACCACTTTCCCATATCAGGTACCATTGACAGGTTCCCGGGACTAAGGACTGATTTCTTTGGGCGGCCCTTATTGTGCTTCCTACAGGCAGGGAGTGGAAAGAGCAAAGGACTATGGCAATGTCAGGTGATTGAAAGCTGTCCTGCTTGGGGAAGGAGGGCGGTTGGGACATTTTCTGCAAGATGGAACCTTCCTGTACTGAAATCCAGTGTTGGCTTTTCAAGCCTTACCCCCCAAACCTCTCTGTTGCCTTTGACATCATGGAATATTTCTTCTTTTTGGAACCAACCTGTTTCCTGTTTCAGTGCTACCTCCCATGGTCTCCTGGTTTCCCTTCTACATCTCTGGAAGCATCTTCTCAGAAGCTCTGCTGCCTCCTGTTCGTTAGGCTGCTGTTTTTGGAAATGAAGGTGTGGCTCAACGTTCTGCCCAAGGCCCCTTCCCATTTCACAGATGGAAAATGGAGGCTGAGAGAGCTAAGAGGTTGCCCAAGGTCACTCAAGCAGCAAAAGGCAAAATCAAGATTGGACTTGATGCGTGACTCAGATGTCCTAGCTCTTTAGTGATACGTGCGCTGCCTCTCTGGTTTAATGTGTCCCAGTACCTAGCATGTACTAGATGTTCAATAAATATTTTAGTAAATGCTGAATAAGAACTCAAACCCAGCTCTTCTGGATCTAGTCTATTATTTATTTCAGCCAACATTTTAGTAAAGACATCATTTTCTTCCCCGCAAAGGGAGTAGCTGTCCCAGAAATTGCAGTTCCTCTCAAGATTTTTATTTTCAGCAGCTCTAATTTTTATGTCCAGGGACTACACTTAATTACTGCAAAACATCTGCCCGCACAAAATGCCGTTTTGTTCCTGAATCATTCCCAAGGACTCCCCGTGAGCTCTTGTACTTGGAGATACAATTTCTGCAGAGGCCCTGGGCCAGCAGCAATGCCTCCTGTTTAAATGGCAGCAGGAGAGATTCAAGGACAACTTGCTTTGAAAACCATTACTAATTAGATCACCCAGGGCTTAAAAAAAAAGATAAGACTCTAAGCAACAGGCAGTGGTCCTTATCAAACATTTAATAACCTCTGCATGGCTTTTCATGAGCATCTCTGTTTGAGGAGGCATTTTTTTGGCTGGGATTTTTTCCAAGCCCTTGCATGGAGTTTCATAATGATGATCATAATAGCTCTCACTTACCAAGCCCTTTCCCCATGCTAGGCAGGATGCTAAGCACTCCTTGAACTGCATCATTTTCCAACCTCACAGTGTCCTACGAGGCATGGACTGTTACCATCTCTACTTTACAGGCAAGGACTCTAGGTCACCAAGAAGTTGACCCAGTTGGTAGGTGGGAACAGGATCTAAACCCACATGGGCTGACCCCAGAGCCCGCTTCAGCCTCCAGCCTCTAAGGTCAGAGGCATTTAGGGAGCTGCTGCCCCAAATGCAGCCAAGACAACACTCAGTTGCAGGTTTGGGAGAACTCCTCCTGCAGCCTTTCACTGCAAGACTGGGTTTGACATTAGCACGGTCTTCCTGGCTAAGATTTCGAGGCGCTGGGACCAGGTAAGGTCCACAAGCCTTTGAATGGCCCACAGGGGCCTTGCTGGTCTCATCCCTGCCTTGCTGTTCAGCCTCGTTTTACACATCTCCTCCCTCCACCCCCCACCCACCCTGTGGCTGAGCTCCTTGAGCACCTATCTCTCCCAGGCCTCTGACTTTGCTCTTCCATGTGCCTTTGCCTTGTTGGGGCTGCCCTTCCTCCACCCTTGGGCTGAGTCAGGTACCAAGACCTTCTCCCTGTCCTCCCAGTGGCCTTGTACGGTGCCATCAGGATGTCCTTTATGTCTTCCTGACCTCCCGGCCAGGGCAGTGCCCTCCAAGGTCACCTCTCCTGGCATCCTGCATTGCTCCCCTGCAGTGCTTACAGCTGACATTTTGCACCTGTCTCTGGGATTTGATTGTTGCTCCTACCAGACTGTAAGACCTGGAAGGCTATTAATTGTGTCTGGTTTTGGTTTTGTTTGTTTATTTTTTATAGTCAATCCCCAGGCCTCAGCACACTACCGGGCCCATAGTTCAAATTCAAGGTATTTTTTGAATGAGTGAATTGTCCGCTTTCTTGTTGGTTTCCTCAATAGACCGGCATGAAGTTGTTGGCCTGTTCATACTGGTCTATTGGTGCTAATAAAGGTACAGTATACAAAGGTGGGGGCAGGATGGAAAGAAACCACATGGGGTAGGGCAGTACTGTGGGCTAGTGCCAGAAGGGAGGTATTAGAACCCCCGGGCCTGAGCGGCCAGGGGAGGGAGGGGCTGCTAGAGCATGGAGAGGGCTGCCTGGCAGGAGCTGGGGCCAGCCCCTGGCCACCTGCAGGAGAGAGCAGAGGAATGAGGACCCTACCTCACCCATCTCTTGTTCTCTGTCCTCTTGACTCAATTCCCATTGGCTAAGCCCACCAAGCAGCCATAGAACAAGGGAGCCCACTGATGCAGTTGGCACAGGCCTACCTCCCGGGGTACATCAGAGGTGAAGTGTCTATCCAGAACTGTGTTATATCGATGTGGGAAGGAATGAATGGCCTTCCCAAGAGATGTGACGGTGTTGTGGTTCTCTGGGAACTGGAATTGAAGGAGAAGATAGAACTGGATGTTGCTGGTTTTATTGAGAAGACCTTGCCTGGGCTCCATAGGATTTCTCTTAGTTTCAGCCTTTCATGCTAATACCCAGCCCTGTATGAACCATAACATGTTGAATTAGCAGGCTATAAACTAGCATTGTTGAGCAGAGAGGAGGGAATATGGTGGTGTGGACAGATCAGCCCCATTTGAGTATGCATCCTGGGTCCAGGAGAGGCAGTATTGCATAATGGTTAGAGCATGGGACTAGGAGCTTGGTGGCTCAGGTTCAAATCCTGGGTCTACCACTTCAGAGCTGTGTGCCTTGACATTTTTATCTGTGAAATGGGGATAATGGTATATGAGGATGTGATGAGCTAATACATACAAAGAATTTAGAAGCATGCATGGCACATAACATAGGTGAGTGACCACACTTCCTGGTGAGCTCTGGACAGCCCTGAAGTATGCCTGTAATCCTGGCATAATTATTGTATCCCTTCACTCCCAAAGAGGTTCTGATCTGGAGATAACTCATATGACCTTACACACGATAAGATGTTATTAATGCCGAATGTTCAGCCAAGCTACTTAACTGCCCTGAGTCTTAGCTCAGAAATGAACATAACAATAATACCAGTTTTGTTGGACTGATTCGGGGATGATGGGATGATGCAGGATGGCTAGTGTATGGTTGGTCTCAATTATGGTGATGCCGTCTGTGGTTCAGGCTCTGAGTCCAGGTAAGCCATGTGGACTTGGATGGGCCCCCTGACGCCCTTACCGTCCAGTCTGCATTCATACAAACCTTTAAAGTGAATGCATTATGAAGAATATGATGCCCCTAGGGCTTCCTTGGTGGCGCAGTGGTTGAGAGTCTGCCTGCCAATGCAGGGGACGTGGGTTTGTGCCCCGGTCCGGGAAGATCCCACATGCCGCGGAGCAGCTGGGCCCGTGAGCCATGGCCGCTGAGCCTGCGCGTCCGGAGCCTCTGCTCCGCAACGGGAGAGGCCACAACAGTGAGAGGCCCGCGTACCGCAAAAAAAAAAAAAAAAAAAAAAAGAATATGATGCCCCAAACCCTCAGACCTCCTGGGAGGAAGGCATGACCCATGGCTCTGTTGGCTATCTTGCCTTGGGCAGCTCTGCTGTTTATTCTCAGCAAGGCAGTTTTGGTGATTGTTTCCCAGGGAAACCTTGAACCAGGTCAGGCCTGTCAGCTGTAAGTAAGGGTGGTGTGTTAACCCAGATTCCTGCAGACCTATGGGAGCTGCTGATTGTTTGAGGACTGTTTGATGTGTCATCTTCTTTCCGGCAGCTCCTTGTTTGAATGAGAAAAAGGGATTCAGGGCTCCTTACAGCTCCTGACTTTTTTTTTTTTTTTTTTCCTCCTGACCTGCCTTCTTGTGCTGCAAATACCTGGTGCTGGACTTTTCAGTGGAAAGACAGAACGGACAGCACCAAGCTGGGGCGGTGTCTTCAGGAACAGATATAAATCTGTAGGTTCCTTTCTGGGGCAGAACCTTCAGTTCAGAGCACTTTATTTTATAAAGCCAGCCTCTGGACCACAGTACAGAGATGATGTCCCAATTTTATTGCTTTGACCATGACCCTGAAAAATCTCTCCGCTCCATCATCATGGAAAGCTCCCCATGTTGGAAGGTCACTGGCCAGCCTATAAGCACAGATCAAATACCAGTAGTGCCAGCTGGACCACACCTGTGGTGGGTGACTTTGGGGATATCACTTTCCGTCTCTGGGCCTCCACTTCTTCATCTTTTAAATGAGGAAATTGAATGAACTAAGGTGATTTTGACTTCCCTCCTAATTATATAATTCTTTTATTCCTAAGATATAGGGAAATAAATTTCTAGCTCAACACAAAGGGCTTTCCAATAGGCAAGACTGCCCAACAGACAGTGGAGCAGCCTGTCTCAGGAGTAGTGAGAGGTTGGAGGCATTCAAGCAGAACAGTCTGAAGGGGAGACTATAGAAAGTCTTCCTGACTTCAGTGGGCAATTGGTCTGGGTGGCTCAGAGCTGCCATGATTCTTCCTGGGACTATCTCATTTCTCTTCTCTCACAACCTCATGTGCTGGGGTGGGTTTTCAGTTCATGGAGGAATTATGGCTACTTGTAGGGGCCTTGCTAGAATGGTCTAAATTGACACTTAGCTCTTAGAATCTGGAGAGATTTTTTTGGCCAGCAGAGTACTTAGTGCTGTAAAAGTCAAGCTTGGATCCAGGCCAAACCTGACTATGGGAGAGGGTTAGTTTTGCAAAGACTTCAGAAAGTGACTCAGTTTTATTTTCACCTCAACATCAGGTGATGATTTGTCTGAGCAGAGAATTCCTGATCCCAAATAAATTTCCTGCAGAAATTAACCCTTTTTCTTCCAGCGTTTGGTCTTGCCAACGACAAGCCTGATCTCAATTTGATTTTTCATTCCTACCTTGATAATCTTTTTTTCTTTTCTGGAATCTTTTAGGGTTCTCTTTATTCTGTTATGAAAGTTCACTATTGTATTTCTAATTGTGGGTCTATTTTCATGAACTTGGTGGGGGGCGGATTCACATCTTCCTCTTATCTCCTATTTCCTCTCTTACATCCCGATTGTTCTTTAATTGTTCTCAAGTCCCGGTTACATCTGTGTTGAACAATAGGGTAGCCACCAGACACATACGGCTGTTAATCATTTGAGGTGTGATTAGTCTGAACTGAGACATGCTTTAAGCTTAAAATACACTTCAGGTTTTGAAGATTTATTTATTTATTTTTCTTAATTTATTTTTATTTATTTTTTAACGTCTTTATTGGAGTATAATTGCTTTACAGTGTTGTGTTAGTTTCTGCTGTATAACAAAGGGAATCAGTTACATGTATACATATATCCCCATATCCCCTCCCTCTTGCTTCTCCCTCCCACCCTCCCTATCCCACCCCTCTAGGTGGTCACAAAGCACCGAGCTGATCTCCCTGTGCTATGTGGCTGCTTCCCACTAGCTATCTATTTTACATTTGGTAGTGTATATATGTCCATGCCACTCTCTCACTTCATCCCAGCTTATCCTTCCCCTTCTGCCTGTCCTCAAGTCCATTTTCTATGTCTGTGTCTTTATTCCTGACCTGCCCCTAGGTTCTTCAGAACCATTTGTTATTTTTTTTAAGATTTCATATATATGTGTTAGCATACGGTATTTGTTTTTCTCTTTCTGACTTACTTCACTCTGTATGACTGACTCTAGGTCCATCCACCTTGTTACAAATAACCCAATTTCGTTTCTTTTTATGGCTGAGTAATATTCCACTGTATATATGTGCCATATCTTCTTTATCCATTCATCTGTTGATGGACACTTCCGTGTCCTGGCTATTGTAAATAGAGCTGCAATGAACATTGTGGTACATGACTCTTTTTGAATTATGGTTTTCTCAGGGTATATGCCCAGTAGTGGGATTGCTGGATCATATGGTAGTTCTATTTGTAGTTTTTTAAGGAACCTCCATACTGTTCTCCACAGTAGCTGTATCAATTTACATTCCCACCAACAGTGCAAGAGGGTTCCCTTTTCTCCACACCCTCTCCAGCATTTATTGTTTGTAGATTTTCTGACGATGGCCATTCTGACCGGTGTGAGGTGATACCTCATTGTAGTTTTGATTTGCATTTCTCTAATGATTAGTGATGTTGAACATCCTTTCGTGTGTTTGTTGGCCATCTGTATATCTTCTTTGGAGAAATGTCTATTTAGGTCTCTGCCCATTTTTGGATTGGGTTGTTTGTTTTTTTGATATTGAGCTGCATGTGCTGCTTGTATATTTTAGAGATTAATCTGTTGTCAGTTGCTTCATTAGCAAATATTTTCTCCCATTCTGAGGGCTGTCTTTTCGTCTTGTTTATGGTTTCCTTTGCTGTGCAAAAGCTTTGAAGTTTCATTAGGTCCCATTTGTTTGTTTTTATTTCCATTTATCCAGGAGGTGGGTCAAAAAGGATTTTGCTGTGATTTATGTCATGGAGTGTTCTGCCTGTGTTTTCCTCTAAGAGTTTTATAGTGTCTGGCCTTACATCTAGGTCTTTAATCCATTTGGAGTTTATTTTTGTGTATGGTGTTAGGGAGTGTTCTAATTTCATTCTTTTACATGCAGCTGTTGAGTTTTCCCAGCACCACTTATTGAAGAGGCTGTCTTTTATCCATTGTATATTCTTGCCTCCTTTATCAAAGATAAGGTTACTATATGTGTGTGGGTTTATCTCTGGGCTTTCTATCTTGTTCCATTGATCTATATTTCTGTTTTTGTGCCAGTACCATACTGTCTTGATTACTGTAGCTTTGTAATATAGTCTGAAGTCGGGGAGCCTGATCCCTCCAGCTCTGTTTTTCTTTCTCAAGATTGCTTTGGCTATTTGGGGTCTTTTGTTTTGCCATACAAATTGTGAAACTTTTTGTTCTTGTTCTGTGAAAAATGCCAGTGGTGGTTTGATAGGGATTGCATTGAATCTGTAGATTGCTTTGGGTAGTATAGGCATTTTCACAATATTGATTCTTCCAATCCAAGAACATGGTATATCTCTCCATCTATTTGTATCATCTTTAATTACTTTCATCAGTGTCTTATAGTTTTCTGCATACAGGTCTTTTGTCTCCTTAGGTAGGTTTATTCCTAGGTATTTTATTCTTCATGTTGCAATGGTAAATGGGAGTGTTTCCTTAATTTCTCTTTCAGATTTTTCATCATTAGTGTATAAGAATGCCAGAGATTTCTGTGCATTAATTTTGTATCCTGCTACTTTACAAAATTCATTGATTAGCTCTAGTAGTTTTCTGGTAGTGTCTTTCAGATTTTCTATGTATAGTATCTTGTCATCTGCAAACAATGACAGTTTTACTTCTTCTTTTCCAGTTTTGATTCCTTTTATTTCTTTTTCTTCTCTGATTGCTGCAGCTAAAACTTCCAAAACTAAGTTGAATTATAGTGGTGATAGTGGGCAACCTTGTCTTTTTCCTGATCTTAGAGGAAATGGTTTCAGTTTTTCACCATTTAGAACGATGCTGGCTGTGGGTTTGTCATATATGGCCTTTATTATGTTGAAGTAAGTTCCCTCTATGTGTACTTTCTTGAGGGTTTTTATCATAAATTGGTGTTGTATTTTTTTGAAAGCTTTTTCTGCATCTATTGAGAAGAGCATATGGTTTTTCTCCTTCAATTTGTTAATATGGTTTAGCACATTGATTGATTTGCATATACTGAAGAATCTTTGCATTCCTGGGATAAACCCCACTTGATCACAGTGTATGATCCTTTTAATATGCTTTTGGATTCTGTTTGCTAGTATTTTGTTGAGGATTTTTGCATCTATGCTCAGCAGTGATATTGGCCTGTAGTTTTCTTTTTTTGTGGCATCTCTGTCTGGTTTTGGTATCAGGGTGATTATGGCCTTGTGGAATGCATTTGGGAGTGTTCCTCCCTCTGCTATATTTTGGGAGAGTTTGAGAAGGTTAGGTGTTAGTTCTTCTCTAAATGTTTGATAGAATTCGCCTGTGAAGCCATCTGGTCCTGGGCTTTTGTTTGTTGGAAGATTTTGTTTGTTGAAATTGAATCACAGTTTCAATTTCAGTGCTTGTGATTGGCCTGTTCATGTTTTCTATTTCTTCCTGGTTCAGTTTTGGAAGGTTGTGCTTTCCTACGAATTTGTCCATTTCTTCCAGGTTGCCCATTTTATTGGCATAGAGTTGCTCGTAGTAATCTCTCATGATCCTTTGTATTTCTGCAGTGCTAGTTATTACTTTTCCTTTCTCATTTCTAATTCTATTGATTTGAGTCTTCTCCCTTTTTTTCTTGATAAGTCTGGCTAATGGTTTATCAACTTTGTTTATCTTTTCAAAGAACCAGCTTTTAGTTTTATTGATCTTTGCTACTGTTTCCTTCATTTCTTTTCCATTTATTTCTGATCTGACCTTTATGATTTCTTTCCTTCTGCTAACTTTGGGGTTTTTTTCGTTCATCTTTCTGTAATTGCTTTAGGTGTAAGGTTAGGCTGTTTATTTGAGATGTTTCTTGTTTCTTGAGGTAGGATTGTGTTGCTATAAACTTTCCTCTTAGAACTGCTTTTGCTGCATCCCATAGGTTTTGGGTCATCATGTTTTCATTGTCATTTGTGTCTAAGTATTTTTTGATTTCCTCTTTGATTTCTTCAGTGATCTGTTGGTTATTTAGTAGTGTATTGTTTAGCCTCCATGTGTTTGTATTTTTTACAGTTTTTTTCCTGTAATTGATACCTAGTCTCATAGCACTGTGGTCAGAAAAGATACTTGATACAATCTCAATTTTCTTAAATTTACCAAGGCTTGACTTGTGACCCAAAATATGATCTATCCTGGAGAATGTTCCATGAGCACTTGAGAAGAAAGTGTACTCTGTTGTTTTTGTATGGAATGTTCTATAAATATCAATTAAGTCCATCTTGTTTAATGTGTCATTTAACGCTTGTGTTTCCTTATTTATTTTCATTTTGGATGATCTGTCCATGGGTGAAAGTGGGGTGTTATAGTCCCCTACTATTTTTGTGTTACTGGTGATTTCCCCTTTTATGGCTGTTAGCATTTGCCTTATGTATTGAGGTGCTCCTATGTTGGGTGCATAAATATTTACAATTGTTATATCTTCTTCTTGGATTGATCCCTTGATCATTATGCAGTGTCCTTCTTTTTCTCTTGTAATAGTCTTTATTTTAAAGTTTATTTTGTCTGATATGAGAATTGCTACGCCAGCTTTCTTTTGATTTCCATTTGCATGGAATATCTTTTTCCATCCCCTCACTTTCAGTCTGTATGTGGGTATGAAGTGGGTCTCTTGTAGACAGCATATATATGGGTCTTGTTTTTGTATCCATTCAGCCACTCTGTGTCTTTTGGTTGGAGCATTTAATCCATTTACTTTTAAGGTAATTATTGATGTGTGTGTTCCTATTACCATTTTCTTAATTGTTTTGGGTTTGTTTTTGTAGATCTTTTCTATCTCTTGTGTTTCATGCCTAGAGAAGTTCCTTTAGCATTTGTTGTAAAGCTGGTTTGGTGGTGCTGAATTCTCTTAGCTTTTGCTTGTCTGTAAAGGTTTTAATTTCTCCATTGAATCTGAATGAGATCCTTGCTGGGTAGAGTAATCTTGGTTGTAGTTTTTCCCTTCATCATTTTAAATAAGTCTTGCCACTCCCTTCTGGCTTGCAGAGTTTCTGTTGAAAGATCAGCTGTTAACCTTATGGGGTTTCCCTTGTATGTTATTTGTTGCTTTTCCCTTGCTGCTTTTAATATTTTTTCTTTGAATTTAAGTTTTGATAGTTTAATTAATATATGTCTTGGCCTGTCTCTCCTTGGATTTATCCTGTATCGGACTGTCTGCGCTTACTAGACTTGATTGACTATTTCCTTTCCCATGTTAGGGAAGTTTACAACTATAATCTCTTCAAATATTTTCTCAGACCCTTTCTGTTTCTCTTCTTCTTATGGGACCCCTATAATTCGAATGTTGATGTGTTTAATGTTGTCCCAGAAGTCTCTGAGACTGTACTTAGTTCTTTTCATTCTTTTTTCTTTATTCTGCTCTGCAGTAGTTATTTCCACTATTTTATCTTCCAGGTCACTTACCTGTTTTTCTGCCTCAGTTATTCTGCTATTGATTCCTTCTAGAGAATTTTAACTTTCATTTATTGTGTTGTTCATCATTGTTTGTTTGCTCTTTTGTTCTTCTAGGTCCTTGTTAAGCGTTTCTTGTATTTTCTCCATTTTAATTGTGAGATTTTGGATCATCTTTACTATCATTACTCTGAATTCTTTTTCAGGGAAACTGCCTATTTTCTCTTCATTTGTTTGGTCTGGTGAGTTTTTACCTTGCTCCTTCATCTGCTGCATATTTCTGTTTTCTCATTTTGTTTAACTTATTATGTTAGGGGTCTCCTTTTCACAGGCTGCAGGTTCGTAGTTCCTGTTATTTTTGGTGTCTGCCTCCTGTGGGTGAGGTTGTTTCAGTGGCTTGTGTATGCTTCCTGGTGGAAGAGACTGGGCCCTGAATTCTGGTGGGTGGGGCTGTATCTTGTCCTTCTGGTGGGCAGGGCCCCATCCAGTGGTGTGTTTTGGAGTGTCTGTGAAGTTAATATGACTTTAGGCAGCCTTTCTGCTAATGGGTGGGGTTGTGTTCCTGTCCTGCTAGCTGTTTGGCATGGTGCTTCCAGCACTGGAGCTTGCTGGCCATTGGGTGTAGCTGGGTCTTAGTGTTGAGACGGAGCTCTCTGGGAGAGCTCTTGCCGATTGATATTATGTGGGGCTGGGATGTTTCTGGTGGTCCAATGTCCTGGACTCAGCCCTTCCATGTCGGAGCCTCAGACCCAACACCCAGCCAGAGGACCAAGACCCTGCCAGCCACACAGCTCAGAAGAAAAGGAAAAAAGGTGAAAAAACATAACAGAACAAAAACAAAAACAAAAAAATGGACAGACGGAACTCTAGGACAAATGGTAAACGCAAACCTATATAGACAAAATCACACAAAAAAGCATACACATACACACTCACAAAAGGAGAAAAAGCAAAAAATATATATATATAAAGAAGAGAGCAACCAAACCAATAAACAAATCCACCAATGATAATAAGCTCTAAATACTAAACTAAGATAAACATAAAACCAGAAACAAACTAGACACAGAAAGCAAACCCCAAGTCTACTGTTGCTCCCAAAGTCCACTGCCTCAATTTTGGGAACATTCGTTGTCTATTGAGATATTCTTCAGATGTAGGGTTTATCAAGTTGATAGTGAGGATTTAATCCGCTGCTCCTGAGGCTGCACAGAGAAATTTCCCTTTCTCTTCTTTGTCCGCAGAGCTCCTGGGGTTCAGCTTTGGTTTTGGCCCCGCCTCTGCGTGTAGGCCACCCTCAGGAATGTGTCCCCCCCAGAAAGGAGGGGGTTAAAGCAGTGGCTGATTAGGGCTCTCTTGCTCTCTCAGGCTGGGAGAAGGAGGGGTACGGTAGTCATGATTGGAATACAGGGTGAACCTGAGGTTGCAGAGGCCGGCACGACATTGCAACAGCCTGAGGCATGCTGTGTGTTCTCCTGGGGAAGTTGTCCCTGGGTCATGGGACCCTGGCAGTGACGGGCTGCACAGGCTCCTGGGGTGTGTGTGGGTAGTGATCTGCGCTTGCACACAGGATTCTTGGTGGCAGTGGCGGCAGCATTTATGGCTCATGCCGGTCTCTGGGGTCCGAGCTGATAGTTGTGGCTCGTGCCTGTCTCTGGAGCTCGTTTAGGTGATGCTCTGCCTTCTGTGGGCACACTGGGAAGGAATCCCCTCTCCTCACGCACCCCACAACAAAGGTCTCTTACCTCTCCGGCAGGTCCAGACTTTTTTCCGGGCTCCCTTCCAGCTAGCTGTGGCACACTAGCCCCCTTCAGGCTGTCTTCATGCAGCCAACCCCAGTCCTCTCCCTGGCTGGTGAGTGCTGGTGGGCACTGATCCTCTGTGTGGGAATCTCTCTGCTTTGCCCTCTGCACCCCTGTTGCTGCGCTCTCCTTAGTGGCTCCGAAGCTTCGCCCCCCGGCCACCCCCCATCCCCACCAGTGAAGGGGCTCCCTAGTGTGTGGAAACTTTTCCTCCTTCACAGCTCCCTCCCAGAGGTGTGGGTCCCATCCCTATTCTTTTGTCTCTGTTTTTTTCTTTTTTTCTTTTGCCCTACCCAGATACATGGGGATTTTCTTGGCTTTTGGGAAGTCTGAGGTTTTCTGCCAGCGTTCAGTAGGTGTTCTGTAGGAGTCGTTCCACATGTAGATGTATTTTTGATGTATTTGTGGGGAGGAAGGTGATCTCCATGTCTTACTCCTTTGCCATCTTGAAGGGCTCTCCTAAGATTTATTTTTTAAAAAGAAAATATCTCATTAATTTTAACATTGACTACATGTTTAAATGGTGATATTTTGTGTGTAATGTATTAAAATTATTAAAGTTAATCTCACTTGTTTCTTTGCACTTTTTAAGTAGCTACTAGAAAATGTAAAATCACATATGTGGCAGGTATTTATGGTTTGTATTTCTTTTGGACTGTGGAGTATCAGACACTTATGGAAACTCTAGGGTTTTTCCTTGAATGTCTTTTAACTTTTCTCTTTTACTTTCTATATCTTTGATCTCTTTTTCTCTCATATTTTATGTGTCTAAAATCTTTGAAGTGCCTTTTGGAGGATTTCTGGACTCAGTCTTCTGTCTTACACAATTTATCTTCAACTGTGTTTGCTCTCATATTTAACCCTGTACTAAATTTTCCATTTGGATGGTCATGTTTTGAAATGTTGACCATCTCGAATTGTTTGTGATTATTATAGTTGGTTCTTGTTTTAGAGATTTAATAGGCTCTTTGAGGATATTAATTATGCTTATTTAAAAAAATGGTTTGGCTTGTTATTTCTACTTCTTCAGGTGTTAATTCCTTCCTCTTTTCAATTTGGAGCTGCTTTTCCAAGGTGTGAATTTCCCTGAAGTGTGTCGTGAGTTTGACTATGTACTTATCCTCATGGTTAAGATTCCCTGCTTCTCTCTCCGTGAGTATTCTTTTTGTTCATGACGGTCTCTGTCCATAAATTGTGAAACATGTTTGGGATATGCAGTTGGGTGGGCGTACTGGTAGCTTATCGTCTGGGTGTGGGACTCTCTGTTGGTCCTTCCCTAGTTCACGGGCCCCAGGGCCCACGTTCACAGCTTCAGGCTGGGAATGCTTTCTTCTTTGCTGTGCACAAGCAGGGGAGAGTGTGGGCTGCCTGCCCTAATATTCTAAGTATGCTGCCCCCTTTTCACTTAGTGATTGTTCCCAAGCCCCATCCCATCCCGTGTCTCCCCTGAGTCTAGGCTTAGAGTGCCATGGAACTGCTCCTGCCTCTGTGGTGGTCTTTACCTGAATATGTTTTGAATTGTGGTTTTCTCTTTTCGTTTCTGTTATTCATCTGACCCTCTCTTTTTTCCTCTCTTTTAGAATCTTTCCAAAGATTTTGGCTTGCTGATGAAATTCGTTTTTATCTTTCAGAGTTTTATGAATTCTTTCTTTAAGAAAATATTTCCTGTATATTTTACAGGATTGGGGGACATGGACATGGTGGGTGGGTAGCAGTACACACACGTTCTTAATCTGTCAACGTGAGCTAGTTTTTCACAAAGAAATGAAAAGATCCCAAGTGATCATAACTTCCCAAGTCACCTTCCTACTAATTACAGCTCAGCCAACACAACATGGAAGTCCTCTTAGGAGGACCTGTGAGAGGTGGCAGGAGGCCACAGAGAACTTACCAGGGGAGACAGCTCACTCCTTGTACCTTCATCCTGAGAGGTCGTAGGTGTGCTGTACCTGAGTTCAGGTTCTGGAGCCATGCATGTTTTACAAAGTTGTTCTCCAACTCAGGAATCTGGAAAGGAGAAGAACGTGGGGAAAACGTTAGATGGATGCGTGAGCACTTAAAGTCCTCTTACTTTTTTAGAAAGTTTCCCACCCTGTTGGGATTCACTGAAAATTCTCTTTTAATCTTAGACCTTGATATGACTAATATTTTATCTCAAGAGGAACTATATTGCTACTACATGAACACAACCTTCCTAACTTCAAACTTTAAAGAAAAACTAAAGAAGGGGCACTAAGGAAAGTCCATGGGTATTTTCTTTTTCTTTAAATCATGAATCTTTTTAATATCCCTCCATGGTTATGAGGCACATCTTCTCCTGGCAGTTGTAACTATGCTGTCCACAGATTGCTGGGTCATACCAGCAGTTCCACGAGGAAGTGTTCTTCTGTTGGACCCATCATAGGCACCTGTATATGGCGAATGCCCATAATGCCAGTATATAGTGAGATCTAAGGTAAAGATTCTAGAAAGACAGTTGAATGAATGAGCGATTACTGCAATAATCAATCCCGATTGGAACTGGAAAATATGTTCCCATTTTTATTCACTGAGTTGAAGTTGTTTTGTACTAATTCCCTCTAGATCATTAATAGGTACTTTCCCTTGTTGACATTCTCTTTGTTATTGTTATCACTAAATTGTACAATCTTCAGGTTGACTCTTCTTTGCTTGGCATGTCAACACTGCAAGAAGTTTTTGTTTGTTTATTTGTTTTTGTTTTTGTTTTTTGTACACGGGCCTCTCACTGCTGTGGCCTCTTCCATTGCGGAGCACAGGCTCTGGACACGCAGGCTCAGCAGCCATGGCTCACGGGCCCATGTGGGATCTTCCAGGACTGGGGCACGAACCCGTGTCCCCTGCATTGTCAGGCAGACTCTCAACCACTGTGCCACCAGGGAAGCCCCTGCAAGAAGTTTTAATGATGTCTGTAAGTGTTACTCCATCATTTCTTTCTGGTTTTTTTGATCATTTGTGAAAGTGTCAAATTAGCCCAGTTCTAGCCCTGATTCTCTAAGTTGATTTGCTGTTTATAGTCTTCTACCCAGGAGACATCTTTGTCACATCACAAAACTGTCTTCCAGTTCCTTGCCAGCTCACGTTTTGAAAGGAACTTTTAGGAGAAGTATTTCTTGGGAAGTATTACGATACACACATGGTCATCTTTTCTCTCTGGGCATCCCTCCAAGGCTCTTGTCACTAAGTTTGTATCCTCCGAGTGTGGCCCACTAATGCTGTGGTAATTATTGCATCTCCGGCAGGAAGTCTGTGCTCATATGATTGCATACATGCTTGGAGCGTGATGTGTACCCTCTGTTTTGTTGTTGGGGAACAAGTTATTGCTTTCAGGTTTAAGAAAAACCAGCAAGGACTTGAAGGATGCACAGAAAAGATATAGGAAGAGACTGAGAGAGCTGCTCTTTGCTTCTTGTATCTTAGTAAGTCAATGAGGACCCAAGGAAGGGAAGGATGTTTTCAGGGTCCTGAGAGGTCCGGGTTACTAAGTGAGGCTATGGCATCCTGGATTGTGAGTGCAGACTTAGGAAAATTCCTCCTTGCTTTTGTCTTTAGGTTGGTGAGTGGGTGAGGACCTGAGGTTGGGGACAGCCAGTGTGGGTCTTGCCTACAGGACGATCTTGCCTTTGCTCTGAGTTTTTTGTTTGTTCGTTTGTTTCATGATTCAAGGGTTTATTAAGTCATACATGCAAAACATGCTGCTAATCGCATTAGCAAAAGATCAAGGTAAAAACACTCCACAATTCTGCAACTGTCAATTTAAAAAAGTTTGTTCTAGTGGTTGAAAGGTCCACGCTCGTATTCTTGCCAGTGGGTAAGTTGTACAGAACTTCGTTAGCACGAGCACGGGGTTGACAGAACCTCACAGACCCCAGGGAACATCGTTAGGGTAAGGACAGGAGGCGTGTGTGCACGCAGTGAGGCAGGAGGCAAGAGAGGGCGTCAGTGTTATCAGTCCAGGTGCAGTGTTGGTGATCTGACAGGGTTTCCAGTTTAAGAATCTCTAAAGTATTTTAAAAGCTGTAAAGCTGCAACACATGATTTTTATACCTAGTTACTAGAAAACCAAGGAAAGCACGTATTAGCTTTGAATAAAGTAACGTGAAAATGGGAATGCGCTTTTACTAATCTACAAAAAATTTTTTCTAATGCATACTCAAAGATTTTATAATACAAGGAGGCATATTGCTCATTAAGATGGGGTTCTAAAAGAAAAACACTTACTAAGTTAGCAGCTATGAGAATGATCAGCTCAAAGATGGATTAGGTGCCCAATTTCAGGAGGGATGGGCACGTTTAAGGAAAAGGAGAAGCTTAAGAATGCTCTGAGTTTTGTAGGGAAACTCCACGAGTTGGAGGTGGAAGGAGAAATCCTGCCCGGTATCAGAGCCTTGTGAGCTGCCAGGATACTTAGAGAAAGCTCTGAATCAAAGAGTCAGAGCTCCAGTCCTTGCCGCTTGCCACCAACTAGCCCTGATTTAGTCGCTGGACTGCAGCCCCCCTCACCTGTAATGTGGGCTTCACTGTACCTGCATCACAGAGGTGTGCGGAAATGCAAAATGAAATGATATAAACGGACTATAAGGTGAGAGTTAATGCTTCTTGGATGCCAAGTACTGCTCTCGATGCCGGGGATATGGACAGTGCCCAAGATGATCCAGGTCTCCGCTCTTCTGGGGCAGGGAGTCGGAAAAAAACCAAGCAAGCCAATAACTCAGATAATTTATGGCAGTGATACTGCTGTTCAGCCAGTAAGAGGGTAAGGAGATAGGGAGTGACTGGGAAGAGACTTTGAATTGGGTACCCTTGTTTCTAATAGTTTACATTGGCTACTGTCATTATAAATCTGATGGTGATAATGATGACTGACAGTGATACCCAGGGGACAAGATTGGTCAGTGCTGGATGTCTAAGGATGGGATGGGAACCAGATAGTAGTAATCCTGCTGGCTGTTGAATGGGCGTGTGCATTAATGCTGACCCTGTTCGTTCATTCAAATGTTTATTAAGCACTTGTATGTGCCAGGCACTGCTTGGGCACTGGGTACACTGTGGGGAACACTGAAACCATGGCACGTGCACCCAGAGCTTACAGTGCAGCCGGGGAGACAGAAGTTAATCATGCACAAGTAGAAAGTCAGTTGCTAATTTTGGTAAGTAGTCTTAAGGAGAAGCACAAGATTTAATTAAAGAGATTAACAGGCTGGGGGGGATCTGCTTTGGAGGAAGGTCAGGGAACCTCTCTGGGGTCATATTTAAGGGGAGACCTGAGGGGCAAGTAGGAGTTGTCTGGCCTGGGAGAAGTGATGGTGTGAGCAGGACCCCCTTGGCAGAGAGATGAATCTTTGGGAGGGTGGAGAGACTCTAGGAGCAAACGAGCTTGGCAGGTTCCAGAAGAGAAAGGACACACGTGTGGCTGGAGCAGCGAGGGCGTAGGGGGTAGATGGAGATACGGTTAGAGGAAGATGCAGGAGGCCAGATGGTTCGGTAAGGTCTGCCGTCCAACCCATCCATCCCAGCTAATGTGTTCCTTGTTTTTTTTTTTTTTTTTTTGGCGGTACGCGGGCCTTTCACCATTGTGGCCTCTCCTGTTGCAGAGCACAGGCTCCGGACGCGCAGGCTCAGCGGCCATGGCTCACGGGCCCAGCCGCTCCGTGGCACGTGGGATCCTCCCGGACCGGGGCACGAACCCGTGTCCCCTGCATCGGCCGGTGGACTCTCAACCACTGCGCCACCAGGGAAGCCCCCTTGTTGTTCTTGCCTCTGGTCCTGCCTCACTCCCAGCCTTTGTTTCCATCAGGACCACAGTGATTCTCAGCCTCAGGTCCAATCATGTCCAGGTGGCTGCAGACGTTTCCTGGCTGATATCTCTGACTCAGCTTTCTGTCCTTCCAGAGCTGGGTGTAGGCCCTTTGTGGCTTGAAAACCAACCATGCAGGAGGCCACCTTGAGGCCTGTGGCTGACCTCACCCTGAGAGGCTCTGAGATGGACTGCAGGATGGCAGGGAGGAAGTAACAGGCAGTATTCACGACCAATTCTCTTTATCCACAGTCCCCAGAACAGCCTGGAAAATGCTTCAATAGAGTGAGAGTCGCATTGAAGAATCCATTGGCGGTCAGTCCCGCTGATCCTGCTGAGCATGGCTGTGTCCTCTCGCACCCTCAGGGCCTTTGCACTTGCTGTTCCCGCTGCCTGGGATGCTCTTCCCCTCCCCCACTCCTCTTCACGAGTTAGCTCCTATGTATCCTTCAGTCCTACACATAGAGGTTTCCTCCAGGCAATCTCTCCTGATTAGGTGAGATGCCCCCATTCCCTCCATTCATTCATCCCTGCCCTGGGAGATTGACAAATTCAATCAGCCTTTCTCACTAGACTGTGAGCTCCTTTATCACAGGACCTGGGTCTAATTCACTCTCTTAGCCTTGGTGCCTGACACCGATCTGGCTTATAATAGCACCTAATAAATAGCCATTAGAAAATCATTTGTTGAAGGCCTGTTATGCTCCAGGCACTGCGCTGGGAGCTGGGGAGGGGTCTGTGATGAGTAGAAACAGACACAGGCTATTCCTTCTACATTCATGTATATTTCAAATTTTTCTAATAAGAAGTTTAAAAAAATATATTAGGGTCTTCCCTGGTGGCGCGATGGTTAAGAATCCGCCTGCCAATGCAGAGGACACGGGTTCGAGCCCTGGTCTGGGAAGATCTCACATGCTGCAGAGCAGCTAAGTCCGCACGCCACAACTACTGAGCCTGCATTCTAGAGCCCGCGTGCCACAGCTACTGAGCCCATGTGCCACAACTACTGAGCCCGCGCGCCTAGAGCCTGCTCTTCGCAACGAAGAGTAGCCCCCGCTCTCTGCAACTAGAGAAAGCCCGCACAGCAGCGAAGACCCAATGCAGCCAAAACTAAATAAATTTATTAAAAAAATATATATATATATATATTAAACCCCATCCTTGCCTTCATGGAAGTTAAAGTCTCATGGGGAAAAAAGCTATTAATAGTCACAAAATTTATTGTTATAAATCATGCTTAGAGATATGGAGAAGTGATAATAAAGTTAACTTTTACAACTCCTGAGTCCATGCCAGTATTGCTCTGAGAGTCCTATGTGCATCACTCATTTAATGCGCACAAAATCCCTAAGAGGAAAGCATTTTTATTATCCCATTTTGCAGAAAGGGAAACTGAGGCACAGAGCTTTGCCCAAGATCACACAGGCAGGTGGGGCTGGATTCTAACCTAGGTATCCTGACCTTAGTTAGAACCCACTTTTGATTGTATCTGTTGCTTTTATAAAGATGCACCTAAGTCATGTATGTTCTAGCAATTCTAGAATCAGTCCCAAAGCTGTTCTTAGGGAGTGCATTTCCCCACTTGCCCTGGTCACAAAGACTTAGAGAAAATCCCAACAAATGCACTCCCTGACCAGGTCCATATCGAATGCTACATGTGGCCACAGTGACCTCTTGTGGTCACAGTGGGGATAGCATGAATATGCCACATGGGTGGAGGGGAGACCCAACCTCTGGGTTATTTCTGAAGTCGGTTTGTATTTTCTGAGGCTCATCCGGCTCATACCTGTGCTGTGCATCTGAGAACAGGTGGAACGATAAGTCTCTAAAGGTGGACTTTCAGGCATTGGACATTGGATGGGGCCGTGGTGGGGGCCATGGGAAGTCTATGCTCCTGTGTTCTGTACAAGCTTATGGAAAACCCCAGGCCTGATTATGGCCTGGGGAGTTTATCTCAGCCCGGTTCACATAGTCACAGCTTTCACAGGCACTGTGCCCCTGGCTGAGAGAGGACCAGCTTATTCATTCATTTGACCAAATGTTTATTGAGCACCTACTATGTGCCGGGCATGTTCTAGGTGCTGAGAATAAAGCAGACAATAAAACAGATGAAATTCCTGCCTTCCTCCTCCCCCACTTCCTACTTATAATTTTGCATAATGATTTAATTCCTGGGGTTTGTGTGTGAACAGAGTC
Organism: Delphinapterus leucas; assembly: GCF_059928025.1. Classification (NCBI taxonomy): domain Eukaryota; kingdom Metazoa; phylum Chordata; class Mammalia; order Artiodactyla; family Monodontidae; genus Delphinapterus; species Delphinapterus leucas. The sequence continues at coordinate 180,162,910 of NC_143129.1, read as the reverse complement.
TGTATGTGCATTCAGGGAAAGGAGCCCAGCTTCTACCCCATTGAAAATAAAGATAATAAACCACAAAACCAACCCCTGCCCCGTGCATTCTGCTTTCATGGTGTTTACTTTCTGGTGGGGAGAGACATACAGCCAGCAGATGGTGATACATGTCACGGAGAGAACTAGACCCACAGTTAGGTGGGTGGAGCGTGGGTTGGAGGACGGGGGCCATTTGATGCAGTGGATTGGGGATCTTGTTTATAAGGCACATTTAAGGAAGGGAAAAGGCTCCTGGGGGCAGTGCAATTTGTTTGTTCTCTCTTTTTTGTCTTTTTTCCTCTCTCTCTCCTAGAATTATCCAGAAATTAACACATGCAGTGGTCTTTTTATTTGTTTGATAGTCAACCGTTTACTCAGGATAAAACTGAAAAGAGAATGTCCCTGCTGGAGTGTTTTCCATGCAGGAGCATATATCCCCCTCTGTCCTCCTGTGCTTCACCCCTGGAGAAGGATCTGCAGGAAGGGGAGAGTGGACCACGTGTATATCTGGGAAGAACATTCTGGGCAATGGAAACAGCATATGCAAAGGCCCTGAGGTGGGCACTTGAGGAAGGAGGGGGTGTGGTTTCAGGAGAGTGAGGGTAGTGGGCACAGAAGGTGAGTCCAGAGAGTTGGGGGAGGGGAGGCGGGCAACTGTCCTATGGGGCTTTAAAGGTGCATCGCCCATACTGTTGGTGGGACTGATTTTGGCCTTGCAAAGGCCAAAAGGCCAAAAGGGCAACACCTCTTCAGGACGGTGAGTGACTTTACCCACACAGAGGAGGGAGCGATGAGACCAGCTCCTGGCTCAGCTGTCCCGACATTTGGGGCTCTCTGGGGCTTGGCCTGGATAGAAGCTCTCACTTACATTATTTCCATTTATTTCTACAACAACTTTGAGTGATGAGCGACATCTTACCCATTTTCTAGATGAGAAAAATGAGGTGCAGAGAAGCCGGGGAGAGAGTTCTAGGTGGACAGAGGCATGATGAATGGGGGATTAGGAGACATCCAGGCAACGGAGAGGTCTTGCTGGGCGCTGGGGCTCTGTGGGATGAAGCTAACGAGATAAGTCGGGGCCCCTTTGCAGGCACTTGTGTGTGATAACGGGAAGTTGGGATTTCATCTTGATTTCAGCAAGATATTGAAGGAGGAAGGGACACGATAATGTCTGTTTTTTAAAAAATTACTCTAATATCAGCTTTGGTGATGAACTAGAGAGAGGTGGGCAGTGGGGCGAACGGGGCAGAGAGACAGACGGGAGATTTTGGCCAGAATCTAGGAGGAAGCTGCTGACCATCTAAAATAGGTGGAGGGCTATTTTCAAGAGAGAAACAACTGGATTTAGAAACATTGGAAGTTGAAAGCGAGAGAGAGAGGTTAAGGAAGAGTATGAAGCTTTTAGCTTTTAACTTTTATTCTCTAGAAGCTTTGCGGATGCAGCATTTTGGGGAGTACACTTGAGAAGCACTCCTTGAATTGCAATTCCCCAGCTTTTGTTGCCCTGTCCTAACTGTCCCCTTTGTGGTTTCCTTACATGCATGGTGTCTCCAAATAGGCCTTATCCTCTTCAAACCTAAGCAAGCATCGTCTTTTGTACACGCAGCATTTTGTGTTGGAAGATGTTGCTTTAATTGTTATTCCTCTGGCTCCTTTAGGAATGAGTCTATCATCTGGGCAAATAGAGAATTTTCTAAGTAAATAACAGCTACCTCTTATCTCCCTTTTTATCTCTCTTAAAATCTTCTTCATGCTTCATAGCCTAGTTCGACTGCTATCTCCTCCATGAACATTTCTCCCTCTCTCTCTTCTGTGCTCTTTTAAGGGGTTAAACACTTTTGCTCTGGGCTGTGTGTGTGTGTGTGTGTGTGTGTGTGTGTATTTGTGGAGTGGGGTGGGAGGCAGGACAGTACCCTAGATGGGCTTTGTAGTCAGATACCTGGGTTCTCCTTCCAGCTCTGCCATTCACTTGCTGTGCAACCTTGAGCTGGTTGCTTAACCCCTCTGAGTCTTAGGTGCTCTCATCCCCATTTTACTGATGAGAACGCTATCCCAGAATGCTGTTTTGGGAGTTAAATAAACTCACTGACCACGGAGCTTGGAACAATGCCTGTCGTTTGGCAGGTGCTCAAACAATAGTGGTGGGATGGTTATGATTATGTACCCACTTGTTTATTAACTCTCCAGTTATTTCTTGAGCACCTATCATGTGCCATATGTTGTCCTAGGCACTTGGGGAGGCATCAGTGAACAAAACACATGTGTCTGCCCTTGAGGGGATACAATTCTATATAGTCTAGTTGGGGGAGATAGACAATAAACAATATACACAACAAATAAGTATATTTTACAGTCTATTAGAAGGTAATAAGTACTGTGGAATAAAGAAAGATGTCAAGGGGGTAAGGTGATTGGCAGTGTTTGGGGTGGGTATAGCAGTCAGCTACTGCTGCATAACAAACAGTCACCAAACCTGATGGCCTTGCTGTGGAGACCATAGTTGTATCGATTTGTGCAGTTTGGGCTCTGCTGGGTGCCCCTCTGGTCTTGGAGGTACTCACATGTGTGCCCATAGTTGCTGGCTGGTCTAGGACAGCCTCAGTTAGGACAGCTCTGTCCCATTCCCTGTGGTGTCTTCTCCTCCAGGGGGCCAGCTCAGGATTGCTGTCATGGCAGAAGTGGGGTTTGGGAGAGCAGATGTATGCTCGGCCTCAACTGGGAGGCACCTCATCGTCTCTGCTGCACTCCATGGGCCACCTCTTAAAGGAAGGAGCTGAGGGTGACAGTGTGAAAGGTGTGGACGTGGGGGAGGGAGGGACAGACCACAGTGGCCGTTTGTGCCGCCTGTCTACCTCCTTGTGGAGGGTGCAGGCTGCGGCATGAAATGGGGTGGCCTCCCTGAGAAGGTGACACTTGGACTAAGACTTGGCAGGGAGCCTGGAGAGGAGTGTCCCAGGCAGGGGGCACAGCTAGAGCAAAGGCCCCGGGGCAGGTGCATACATGGGTCATCAGGAGGGGCAGGGGGCGAGGCTGCAGGGCAGTGGGACAGTGGCCAGAGAAGAGGACAGAGACCACCAGGGACCTTTCACAGAGTGACGTGGTGGGGGGGCCCTGGAGGGACAGGGCCTGACTTGCATTTTCAAAGTGTGGTTTTGGGTCCCATGTTGAGACTAGATTGTAGGGGGCAGGGGTCAAAGAAGGGAGACCTGCCTGGAAGCTCGTAGCGGGATGCAAGGGACAGGATGGCAGCTCAGGCCGGGGACTGTCACAGTGCCCACCTCCTCGGCATGACGGGGACCTTCTAGGGCTGTTTGGAGACTTGAGTGATGCTGTGATGAGGTTGTGTCGATGCCGGGATTCGACAGTTGGACGAGGGCTGTGGTTTTTATGAGGTTGGGAGATTTAATGGTCATTCTTTCAGAAGGAATCCCTTTCTGCCCTTTTGGACGTGTCAGTGTGGCAACGACCTCCTGGCATTGCTGCTCCCCTGAGAGACTGGAGCAGCCTGAGGATGGGAACTGTGTGTTCACCTGCATTCCTGGCTCCCAGCCCCACACCTGATGCCTCGGGTCCTGGAGGCTGGGTTGAGCGAATTCACTCTGCTGTGAAATCAAGGAGGCAGGAGCTACCTCTTAATTTTCTGTTTGCACGGGGCAAAGGCCCCTCACAGCCGGTAGGTCCCTCTGATTGCATTACTCTGTTTTCATGTCTTCACCTAAAGGTAGAATGTTTCCCTCTGAATTAGAAAGACCTCACGAGCCACCCAGTGTTCGCGATTCCAGCTGGTTTCCCACCAAGCTGCAGGAGGGGCTTGGGCCTTCTTCCTGATTTACAGGATTATTGAGCCCAGGAGAGGGAGGCAGAGTATAGCAGAAGGGTGCCTGCGTAGGAGCTGCACTGTCAGGGCGTCTGTCCTAGCCTCTGTCGTTTTCAATCAGACCCCCTGGGGGCAGCTGCCCAGAGGAGCTGAGGCAAGGTCAAGGTCTCCCGAGCCTCTCCCCCTCCTCTCCTCCCCCTCCCCCTCTCCCCCTCCTCTCCTCCCCCTCCCCCTCTCCCCCTCCTCTCCTCCCCCTCCCCCTCTCCCCCTCCTCTCCTCCCCCTCCCCCTCTCCCCTCCTCTTCTCCCCCTCCCCCTCTTCCCCTCCTCTTCTCCCCCTCCCCCTCTCCCCCTCCTCTCCTCCCCCCTCCCCCCTCTCCCTCTCCCCCTCCCCCTCCCCACTCCCTTCCTTCTGCCCTTGCACCCCTCTCTCCTGCCTTTCTCTCCCATCCCTCCTCTTCCTTTCCTCCCTCTGATGTTCCCTCAGCACACCTGAGCTGTTGTCCCTGTAACAGGCTGCTCAGGGACCAGGAAGGAAAATAGCAGCAGGAACGGGAAAGGACACAGGGAAGGACCGTCTTTCCTTTTTTTTTTTTTTTTAACATCTTTATTGGGGTATAATTGCTTTACAATGGTGTGTTAGTTTCTGCTGTATAACAAAGTGAATCAGCTATACGTATACATATATCCCCATATCTCCTCCCTCTCGTGTCTCCCTCCCACCCTCCCTATCCCACCCCTCTAGGTGGTCACAAAGCACCAAGCTGATCTCCCTGTGCTATGAGGCTGCTTCCCACTAGCTATCTATTTTACGTTTGGTAGTGTGTATATGTCAATGCTACTCGCTCACTTCGTCCCGGCTTACCCTTCCGCCTCCCTGGGAAGGACCATCTTTCCAGGGACAGTGATGGAGCCAGGGGGTAGGACCCGACTAGCCCTTTGGATCTCACACTCTTTTCTTGGGCTTCCCCTTAGCCCTGGCTTCTGTCTGCTTTTAATAGCAGCAGACCTGACTCACAGCACTTCCTAGATGCTGAGTCCGATGGTAATTGACATGTGAATCTTATCTCGCAATCCTGGCAAGGAATCCGTGAGGTGGAAGTCTAGGCTTAGCGCCGCGACAAGACCTTTCCAGGGCCACACAGTTGGAGAACGGTGAAGAGAGTATCAGAACCCAGAAAGTTCCAGTGTAGACCAGTGCCACCTGCAGCTGTCGGGCACTTGAAAAATGGCGAGGCTGAACTGAGATGAGGTTTTGAAGAGTTAGGATCACCAAAGGGTGTAGAATATTGTATTAATAATTGTTTATACTGATTACTTACTGACAGGATCATTTTGGGGATATAGTAGGTCAAATAACGTCTATTAAAGTTAATTTCTTATTTTCCTCTTTACTTTCTTTAATGGGCTACCAGACAACTAAAACTCACAATCACGTGTAGGCTTCTATTGTAGTTCTACTGGTGGGTGCTGGTCTAGACCTTAGGTTTCAATCACCACCTTATACTGTGTCTGTGTAGCTGCTCCCCTCCCCCATCACCCCCAACTCCACCCCAGCTAGACTTGAAGCTTCTCAAAGACAGGACCCAGGGCTTACCCACCTTTTTAACTTTTCCCTGGCACCTTAGATGGGATGGGGCACAGACTAGGTTTTGATTTTTGTTTCTGCTTGCTTTTTATTTTGAAAGCATCGCAAACTCTCCAGAAGTTGCAAAACTGGTACAGAGGGCTACAGGCACCCTTCACCTGGCTTCCCTGGGGTGACATCCATAGTTGACAGAGGAGGTTTTTGACAAATGTGTGTTGATTGACTCAAGCATGCATTAAGTAGGTGTCACTCTTGTCTACCCTGCGAGGAATGCAAGGTTTCCGGAGTTGAAACCTGAATGTGGAGAAGATTACCTCAGTGGCGCTTTGGAAGCTCCTTTGGCCCCCAGTAGTATGCCTAGATGACCCTCTGGAAGCCACTCTGCTGGCCAGAGTCAGGTGGTATAGACACAGACACACTGTGGACTGCAGGGAAAATGGAGAGGCCTGGGGTGGGCTGCCCGAGTCCAGTCCTGCCTTTACCACTTATGACTGGTGACCACTGCACTTCACTCCCCAGGCCTCACTCTCCCTACCTCTCAATGGAGCCAGTGACCCTGCTTTACCTCCTGGCTGGCGATTTGGATGAACTGAGACAGTGCAGGCAGAGGGGTGTCGTACCCACTCCACGGGTGGGGATGGTGGTGGGGGAGTGAGTACCGGCTTTCCCAGCCAGCCAGACCCTGAGTTCCCAGTTCAGACCTCCAGTTCCTGCTTTCCTAAGACCAGAGAAGGGTCTTTACTCTGCAGGGACGGGTCTGCTGTCCGTTGCCAAGAACAGATACAGCTAGTACCCTGCACCTGCCAAGGCTGGCACTGCTTTTCCCCACATGGCCTCCAACACAGATGGGCCAGTGACGTTGGCATTGAAGCACGTGTCTCTTGGCAGCTGCAGGAAATCAGGCGTGCTGGGGAGCACCGTGGCCTGCCTGTGCTCTCCTGCGAAGGAGCAGGGCATCGCTGGTCCCCAAGGCAGCAAGGAAGGAAACCATGGAAACCATGGAGACAGGGCAGGAGGCTCCTCTCCCTCGACCTCAGAGCCGCAATCCTCCAAGGGCTGCCGCACTTGCAGGTCCCTGGGGGCCTCCTCCTGCCTCAAGCAACATTATCCCCGGGCATTCATTTCCCACTGTGGTTTCTTGTGGAGAAAATGACTCATTTGAGAGCTCAGTTCTAAACTGCTAAGTGGTGGTTCCAGGCACTGGGGAGCCCGCTGCCCTGCATGTATTCAGTGTAGGCAGCTGAGAAAGTGTCATCTTTTAGGGCATCCTGGGACTTCACAGTCACTTCTTAGGATACCTGCAAGGCCATTGCCGAGGGAACTGAGATCATCTGAAAGGATGGTTTAAGCCAGGGTGGTTTCCAGCAAGTGGCCTCTGACTTTTCCTGAACTGGGGGGCAGACTTGCTAGGCTTGGGAGATGGTCTGGGAAGAATCAGGTCTTTGGAACTTGTACCATGGATCCCTGAGATATAAAATGGGTGAGAAGCCGTGAAGAGCCACCCCCTTCCCCCTTTCTTTTTTTTTCCCCTAAGTATATCTATTCACTTATTTATTTAAAAACATTTTTTTTTTTTTTGCCTGCGTCAGGTCTTAGTTGCAGCACACGGGATCTTCATTGCGGCATGCGGGATCTTTTGTTGCGGCACGAGCTTCTCTCTAGTTGTGGAATGCAGGGTTGTTTTCTCTCTCTAGTTGTGACGCACAGGCTCCAGAGTGCATGGGCTCTGTAGCTGTGGCGCGTGGGCTCTGTAGTTTGCAGCACGTGGGCTCAGTAGTTGTGGTGCGCAGGCTTTGTTGCCCCGTGGCATGTGGGATCTTAGTTCCCCGACCAGTGATAGAACCCACATCCCCTGCATTGGAAGGCAGATTCTTTACCACTGGACCACCAGGGAAGTCTCCTGCTTCCCCCTTTCTAATCCTAGCTGCCAAAAGTCTGTCTTTGATGCAGTCTGCTCTGCCTTCCCTTCGTCCGTCACAGCCAAACTCCTCAAGAGATTTCCCTGTACTCCTTGCCTCTACTTCCTCATTGTCTGCTCTCCAGCCCCTTCCAGATGGGTCTTGTCCCCACCGTCAAGGACATTGATAACCTTTATTTTGCCGAGGTCCATGGTTGGTCCTTCCATGTGACCTCATATCAGCATGTGATCATGTCCTCCTTGAAATGCTTTCTTTTCCTGGCTTATGAGACACCAGACTGTTCTGTTTTATTTTCCTCACCACCCTCACCACTTCTTCCCAGTCTTCTTTTCTGGTTCCTCCTCTTGCATTTGAACTTTGAGGGTTGGACCACCCAGATTTCCTGTTTCTCGATTTCTACTCTGTGGATACTCTCTCCCCAGTTAATCTCATCCAGTCTCATGGCTTTAAGTGCTGTGCACTTGCTGATGACTCCCAAATCTACAAGTGCAGCCACAGCCTGCCTGCTAAGATTCCATATTCAATTACACGGTTGACATCTCTACTTTGATTTCTAATAAGCATCTCAAACAGCAAGTCTAAAGTGAGATACTTGACTTGTACCCGTGAAAATTCTCCTCCCCAATCTTCTCTAGTGATTCATTTATTCAACAAGTATTTCTTCAGCGTATGCTATGTACTAGGGAGTCTTCTAGGTACCTGAGATATGGCAGTAAGCAAAAAACAAGTTCCTGCCCTCATGGGGTTCATATTCTAGTTGGGGGGGATGTTATGGATTGAACTATGTCCCTGAAAAATTAGTATATGGAAGTCCTAATCCCCAGTACCTCAGAATGTGAACTTATTTGGAAATAGGTTTGCAGATCTAATTAGTTAAGTCAAAATGAGGTCCTACTGGAGTAACGTGGGCTCCCGATCCAGGAGGATTGGTGTCCTTATAAAAAGAGGAGATTTGGACACAGATAAGCATGGAGGGGGAATACAACGTGAAAATGAAGGCAGAGACCAGGGTGCTGTTTCTACAAGCCAAGGAACACCAAAGATTGCCAGGAAACCACCAAGAGCCAGGGTCTCCCCTGGCAAGGAATAGATTCCCTCTCACAACCCTCAGAAGGAAGCAACCCTCTACCTTGATCTCGAACTTCCAGTCTCCAGAACTGTGAGGCAATAGATTTCCACTCATTTTGTGGATCTTTGTTACAGTAGCCCAGGCAAACTCATACAGGGGAGACAAACAATACAAACAAGTGTAAATATCCAGGATGTCAAACAGGGGTATATGTTATGGAGAAAAACAAAGCACTTCAAGGGAGTTGGGAAGCCCTGGGGTCGGGGGGAGTGGTGGTTATTTTATAGTTGGTGGTCAGAGAAAGCCTCCTTGATGGAGTGATGCTGGAGCATGGACCTGCAGGAGGAAAGGGAGTGAGCCATGTGAGTATTCACAAGAGGAATATTCAAGTAAGAAGGAAGAGCAAGTTCAAACACCCTAAGGTGGGAAGGTGTAGTTAGGCTCAAGCCAAAATCCCAGGAGGCATCGTAGCTCCTTCTTCTTCCTTCATAGCCCACATCCAGCCCAACAGTGAATCTCGTTGGCCCTATGTTCAAAATAGATCCAATATTCAGCTCCTTCCACTGATAGCACCTTTCTAAGCCATGCTCATCTTTTGCTTGGATTATTATAGAAGCCTCATCACTTGTCTCCTGGCTTCCGTTCTTTCACAGGCACACCCACAAGTCTATTCTCCACGCAGCGACCAGAGTGAACCTGACTAAAGGTACATCAGATCATGTCTCTCCTCTGCTCGCCAGCCCTGAAGCCTTCCCATCTCCCTCTGAGCAACAGCCAGGTCTTACCTGCCCCCCCCTCTGAGTGCATCACCCGTCACTCTTCTCCCCACCCCCTATGCTCCAGCCCCCTCGGCCGACGTGCCAGGCAGTGAACATGCCAAGTTGGCTCGTCCCTCCAGCTCCCTGCACTATTCCCTGTCCTTGGAACATCTCCCCAGCGCTTCATGAGGCTTAATCCTTTGCATCATTCAAACCTAGGCTCACCTGCTACCTGGTCAGTTCTCCAGGCTGAGGTTTCATATGATGTCAATCTTTACTTGGAGGACAGATGACTAGGACAGGTGCCCTGTGCTACACATCACCAGATAAATAATTTCAGGTGGACTCCATCTGTGATTTGAGAACTTTGCACTGCGTTGTCTTTTGGATTAAAATACAATGACCAATAATAGCTAATAATTATTCTTAATATGATCCTGGGATGTAGGCAGAACCCATTTTATAGAAGAGGAAACCAAGGCCCAGAGTGGTTAAGTAGCTTGCCTAAAGGTACACAGCTGATAAATGCCAAAAATGGATGTAAACCTTGGTTTATTTGATGCCAAGGAAAATTCCACTTTGCTAAGTGGATTAATGTTCCTATTCAATTGTCACTCATGTCCTAGACTACAGGAATATTTAGTCTAGAATAATGAAGGCTAAAATGTCAAATAATTTTATTCTTGGCTTTTTAAGCAGAAGGAATATTCCAAATACCATCTGTCCTGATCTCTCTTCTGATGGAGAAAATAATATCTGTGAGTGAATGACTAAGGCATTAAATATTAGCAAAGAGCACTGACAAGGGCTGATAATAGCTCGTATATTTCAAGGGTGTCCCAGGAGCCTGGCCATGTGCTCTGCCCATCTACACCTCACCTAATCTTATGACAGCTCTGGAAGGACATGCTGATATGATTCTCACTTTACAGGTGAGGAGACTTAGGCTCAGAAGTGAAGTTGCACACCTGTGCTCATGCAGCTTGGATGTGGTATAGCAGGGGCTTAAATCCAGAGCGCCTGACCCCCAAGAGTTAACTCACTGATAATGAAGCAGGTGGGTTCTGGGCCACCGTGAGCACCTGTTACTAACTGTCTACAGTGAATGAGGTGTGGATCTGCTCAGAGGCAGGGGGATGGGTGACATGACCTCTTAAGATGACTCTCCCTCAAGGGAGTTCCATTTTCCTTGACCAAAACGTCAAGATGTCTTTTGTTCCAGAACCAACGCCCATTCTTAATGCGTTTCTTTGAGAGACAAAAGGCGTGGCACTTTGCCTGGTTCTTCTACTCTGACTTACTGGCATGGCCTCCACGCCTGCTTCTTCTAATTTTTTATCTAAAATAGGCCATCCCGGCTCCCTTACGGGGTTGTGGCTTCTGTCTAAGCCAATCACAGTAGTCAGTCATGAAGAAAAGAACTTCCGGCATCCCGATTTTCTGGTTGTGATGACTGTAATGAGAACTGGAGATGGCAGTGTTGACTCAAATCTCATTATAGATTTGGGTAAAAGTGAAGACGGATGTATTCTGTGTATCATTTATCTATTGCCACAAACCAGCCCCAAACTGCCTTGAAACAATAAGTGTTTGCTCAGCTCACTCTGGGTGGGCAACTTAGGCGGGCTCAGTGGGGAGGTTCTTCTGCCCTCTGTTAGACTACCCACATGTCTGGGAGCTGGCTGGCTGGTGTCTGATCTAGGATGGCTCGGCTGGAACGACAACTCAGGTCTCCTCCACTGATTCTCACACCCCTCCACCAGGCCAACTGGGCATGTCCTCACAGCCCAACAGAGATGTAATAGTGAGCAAACTTAATTGTGACAGAGAGCAAGCGGAAGCATGCATGTGATTTTGAAGTCTCTGCTTTCTTCATCTGCTAACACCGCTTAAGCCACAGCAGGTCATAGGGCTGAATGCAGAATTAGAATCAGACGGTGTGTGTATGAGGCGGGGACCACAGGTATAGCTCAGAGGGCATGGATTCATTGGGTCCAATAATTGGGGTCACTAATACAATCAGTCTACCACATTTCATGGCTACACATGAATGCATTCTCAACATGGGCTTGAATGACCCTCCCGGTCATTTTCATATACCTTGGTTGCCAGACCAAGACACATCCTGTTTCCCTGATTCAGGGAGCACACATCCACTTGAATATCTTGTGAATTTCATTTTGACTTATCTGGGAAGAATTTCAGAGCATGGCTTCCAAAGATATGGCATCACAGAGAGTTGTCTTGGGTTAAATCAGAGTGGATGAGGCATGTGCAAAGGGGAAATAGAATATTTTAGTAAACAGTACAAATTGAGAACAGTACAAATTGAGAAGTAAAAGACAGCAACCACTGAAGAAGCCTCCAATAAATTAAAAATTTACATCCCTGTGCAAAACACCACCCTACTTTTGAAATGTACAGAGATGTGGGGATGCTCCCAAGTACTTTTGTTTAATTAAAAGGAGTTCAGCTGTCAACTGCTGTTAGACCAACAGTCAAGGTTGAGCGCAGGCAGGTACAATCCACACCATCGGGAGGTTCCCTGATCCACTGTGGGGCCCGTGATCTTTGCAAAAACAGTAAGATTAACCAGCTAGAGTGCGCAGAAGGCAAATCCTGAGCCTTTCACTCTGATAGACTGTCCTGAAGATAGGAGAGAACCATCCTCTCTCATCCTCAAAGTCAGATACCTTGTGGGGTTCTCAGATGCCATCACCAGAAGCAGCCTGGTTTTATTTGAAGAAACTGGACTGGAATCAGAACATCTGGATACTGCTCTCATCTCTTTCATTGACTTACTGTGTCTTTGGGAAAGCCATTTTCCTTCTCTGGGCTCTAGTTATCACCTATAAAATTAAGGTTCTCTTGTTCTGTGTCTCTAAGGTCAAGTCCCTGTGTGTTGAATCAGGGTTTAGAATCTGAGTGTAAGAACCCTTGATTCATTAATTTAATGTATTTCCTTAGTATCTACCAATGTCAGATAGGACAGTAATAAGGAAATTCTTGTTGTCAAGGAGCTCCTTTCTCAAAGGGGTATTTTTTTCTTTCTCTTCCTCCTCCTTTTTCTCTTCCTCTCCTTCACCTTCATCACCTTCATCACCATCGATAAAATAGTGATTAGGCATTTCCACCATACCAGACAATGTGCTGAGTTCTCCCTTCACATGTACCATCTTGCTTAATTATCATGATAACCTCGTGGTGGTAGGGACTAGTATTGCCACTGTGCTGGGGTGCTTTCCCTTTGCCCCGCCCCCAGACTCACTGTCCACCCTTTTCCAACCTGCTTTATGGCCTAGGAGGCTCAACCCTGTGGACCTTATCAACTGGTGTCCCTAATCTCAGGCTTGCAGTTGGGTTCGGCCAACAGAGACACTGAAAGAAGATCAGAGGATCAGAGGAGAGTGAGGTCAGAGTATTTGTTTACCTGGCTCTCTTCTTACTAGCTTACCACGGACTCTGGCTCTGGTCAGTCCCTCCATATAGCTACCTTCTCTGGGTGCTGATAACCACTCCCTCCCACTAGCCTTTCAGGCCTATGCGTGGTTCACTTTCCCACTGTTGCTAGCCCAAGGGTACTGTATTTTCCTTGGTCGGTTTCCTTAAATCCTGACCATGCCTTTGTGTATAATTCCTTTTTAAAACTTTCCCCAATAACCCAGTTGGAGTGTGCCATGGATTTCCTGCAGGCTTTGACTGATATACCCCCGTCCCCGTCTTGCAGGTACGAAAACAGCTTCTGTCCTGGCCCCGACACTCATGAGCTGTGTGATCTTCATCCTAGGTCTCAGCTCAAATAGCACATCTTCAGGGAAGCCTTCCCTGGGGGCCCTAAGTAGGCTCCTGTGTCAGGTGTCCCCAAGACCACCCACAGGTTTGATGATTCACTAGGAGGTTTCATGCCTGTGACTTTTTACAGTTAAATGATCCAAGGCAAAATCAGCACAGGGAAAAGGCGCATGGGGTGGTGTCTGTTGGAAAACCAAGCACACACTTCCAAGAGTCCCTCCTGGCGGAGTCACACAGGGTGTGTTTAACTCCCCCGGCACTGAATTGTGACATGTGTGAAATGTTTTCTAGCAGGGAAGCCCATCAGAGACTCAGGGTTTTATTGGGGGATGGTTATGTAGGTATTCTCTGCCTCGCACGTATCAAAATTCCAGGCTCCCAGAAGGAAGGCACGTATTCAGAATAAACCATATTTTTTTTTGTACAAATAGCCTAGGCACAGTGAGCTGCTCTTACCATTTAGGGAAAGCTTTATAGCAGCACAGGGAACTGTTTACAATTCCAGTTTGCAGATAGCAGCTATAGTGGGTTGAGTGAGGTCCTCTTTACAGATCTGTCCACATCTAATTCCTAGAACCTGTGAATATGACCTTATTTGGAAAAGGGGTCTTTGCAGGTGCAATTAAGTTAAAGATCTTGAGATGAAACAAACTATCATCCTGGATGATCTGGGTGGGCCCTAAATCCAATGACAAGTGTCTTTATAAGAGACACACAGAGAAGATTTGACAGAAGAAGAGGAGGTAGCATGGGCATGGAAGCAGAGATCGGAAGGATGCGGCTATAAGGCAAGGAATGCCTGGAGCCACCAGAAGCTTACGAGCCCAGGGGCAGATTCTCCCATAGCGTTCGCAGAGGGAGTGCAGCCCTGCTGGATTTGGGACTTCTGGCTTCCAGAACTGTGAGTGAATGGACTGCTGTTGTTTTAAGCCTCCCAGTTTGTGGTAATTGGTTATGGCAGACCTAGGAAGCTAATATACCAGCCAAGAGTCAACCTTGCAAACCCTCCTTTCTAAGGGTAGCCGTCTCAACCTGCTGCGTTAACTCTTTTTTTAATTTTTTTTATTTTTTAAATTTTTTTGCATTAACTCTTTTACATCCCCACTATCCACATTGCTATTTGCCATCACCTGATTTTTTTTTAATCTTTATAGCACTTTTCTTACCATAATTATGTTTTTGTCAAATCTGGTCATTCATTTAACACATATGTATTGATCACTTTCTGTGCTCTAGGTACTCTGCTCATTTTGGGTGTACAGTGATAAGAAAAATGGACAGGAATTCTCTCCTTACAGATTTTCCAGTGGGGAGCTATAATAGGAAGATGGATCACAGCATGTTTCAGGCTGGTGGCTGAGTCAGTTGCCCTGCCCTGCCTCCAAGTGCATTTTGATCAGTGTCATTACTTCCTGCCATTACTCAGAAGGCAGAGTGACTTTTGATTGTGTGGCCCCTCGAGATCACTATTCAGAACCCAGGGTTACTTCATCACAGCCCAGACCAAGCACATGAGAAAGGTCTCTTTGTTTGAAGAGCATCTTTGGAGTCGGAAAGGAGCTTGAGATGACATTGGGCTTAGGGGTGATGCTTCAGAGGGTCCAATCTTTCTTCTGGGCTCAGAACCAAAGGCTTCAGGAAAGAGTTGCATTTGGAAATTTCACTGTGCTTCCTTGAAGTTTGAACCACAATATCGACTTTGTTTATGAATTTATTTATCAATTTTCCCTACTAAAATTATAGCTACTCATGTCCCCGGTGCTGAGTACAGAGCTTGGCACATAGTGGGTACTCATTAAATATTGGAGAATGAATGAACGAATCAATCACACATTCCCTCTTTATAGGACTTACTGCACCATCAGGAAATTGGCATCGATTCATCTGTCCCCACATGCGACCATGAGCTCCTTGGGAGGACCAATAATGTCATAGTATTTTTGTGGTCCTAGCACAGGAGAGGTCAGTCAGTCTTGCTGAATGAATGAATGAACTGAAGGGATAAATATGAGCACATGCACAATAAATCCAGCTTTTGAAAGGTGTTTTGATGAAAACTTAAAACTTGCTCAGAGTCCTTGGGAAGTCTCTCCTAGATTTGGGCCACTTTTCCTCTGGGTTTTAGATGTCCAAGACAATTAATTTTGTTCAATCCATTGCAGCCTGCCCTGAATCCAGATGTCTGGGTGATTTTTCTAAAACTTTGGCTTTTGATCTTGTGAGACTTGTTCCCACATTAATACACATACCCCATCTGCTCTGCTCTTCAAATTGTGTCTTTGCGAGACTTCTTAGAGTCTACCTCTAGAATCTCAGTTTCCAGATGATTTTCCCATTTGTAACAATGACCATTCTGTCTAATTTTTATCCTTAATGTTTCCTGATGGACTTTCCAAATGCATTCATGCTTTTGATCTTCCAAGGGGGCAAACGTGAAATGGACTAGTAAAAATCCATAATTAACAGTTTTAATAAGTCAGTCTGTCCTTTGCTGTCATAGAACCAAGCTTCCATTTCACCGTTCAAGAGCTCATGATTAAAATGACCTCCCAGTCAAGAAAAATTACCCCATATGGTAATGCAATCACAAAGGAGAAACATTATTTTCCTATATATTATTCTCTGCAGAAATTGTAGTAAGAAAGCCATCATATTAAAAATATCTAGGATGCTGAAGTTCATGCTTGCCAGCCTGATGGAGTTTCATTTTCTTTATAGGAAAGGCAAACAGTTCTTGTTGGCAACATTTTATTTTATGGGTTCATTAGGCACCTGTACATTACACTTGGACACCTGTGGAAGTGTAGATTATATCTACATGAATATAAATGCCTTTGTTGTGACTCACACTATTACAGGGTAGATTATATCTACATGAATATAAATGCCTTTGTTGTGACTCACACTATTACAGTCAATAACAGATATCTTTTTAAGGGCAGACACTTAAAATGAAGTGTGTATGGAAGCATTCACCTATCTTCCTTAAAATGTTAGTAGAAATGTCGTGTGTTTTGTAAATTTAGGAAGTCAGTATGAAGAGAGATTAAAGCATCTCTAGTCTATTAAGCATCACCTTCCATTAAAAGTGTGGTACTAGTCAGGAAAATGTATACGTTTAAATAGCATCTTACTTAATGAATCCTCTCTTTGAACCACATTTACTGCATAAGGAAAATATTTTTCTTCATTTCAGTAGGGCCATGGAGACAATTCATCCAAGGTTGAATTGAGCTAGGAGCCCTCCTTGTCTTATGAATTATTCAACAGGTCTGCTCTCCGTTGTTGGTGAGGATCAGAGCGGAGGTAGAAAGAGCCTGCCTGTGTGGGAGGAGAGCTAAGTGACAGAGAAATCATTCTTTATCCTTGTTTTTCAGCTGAGTTCTTTTGTTCCACATGTTATCCAAAGAGAGTTGGTGGTGAGGTGTCAGTGGTAGATTGGAAAGAACATGGAACTTAAAATAAAACTCAGCTCTTCTATTCTGATGATTTTTCTTGTGAAATAATTTAAATCTCCAGTGCCCTAGTTCCTCACCTATAAAATGGAGATTTATACCTATTGCACAGAATTGGTCTGAGGTTTTAAAAGAAGTGATGTAGAACTTTTGATTCTGTTGGGGCTTGGATAGACTAACCCTCCCCTCCCTCTGAAAACAATAATAAAACCATACAAAATACATGAAAAATAGAAAAAAAAGCTCTCCAAAGATATCAGAGAGTGACCAAGGTAACCAGAACTTGAGAGGCCAAATGCTGGCAAGAAGAAAATTTTCATTCGTGTGAGCCCCACATTTCTCTCTGCTGTCTTCCCTCAGGCGCTTGCTGATTCACACTGAAGGGGAATAAAGGCTGAGCAGAAAGAGATGACCTGGAGCTTACAGAAGTCTTGATAGCTTGGGGAGGCAAGGGTTAGAATTTGTTGATGCCAAGACAGTTAGGACTTGGGGGGCTTAATGTCCTAGAAAGGAGGAAATCACAGAAAAATGAGCCCAAAAGTCTATGTGCAATTTCACACTGACGCAATTGGAACGTTCTTAAATTATACATATGTGGGGGCAAGACTCAGAAAACAAACAAATACAAAACTGCTGCTAGGTGACTAAAGTGCTAAGCAGAAGTTTTAGCAGTTAAATAGAGTGTCTATAGTTTTTATATTCACAATGTCTGGCATTTTAATAAATTCCTGCATATGATAGGAAATAGGACCAAATGACTAGAAGTAACAAGAAAGACAGACCTATGGGTGATCCAAATACTGGAGTTTTTAGACACAGACTTCAAAATGACTATGGTTCATTTGTTCAAGGAAATAGAAGAAAAGAACTTTATCAAAGAAGTTGAATCTATTAAAAAAAAACTACACGGAAATACTGTACCCTAGAGATAAAATAATTGAAATTAAAAATCCAGTAGGTAGGTTTAACAGTAGATTAGACACAGTAGAAAAGAGGATTAGTAAACTGGAAGATAGGTGGATAGAAAATATCCAGATTGAAGTGCAGAGAGAAAAAAAGGATGGACAAATGTTAAAGTTTAATTTAAAAGACATGTGGGACATGATTTAAAGGTCAAACATATGTGCAAATACAGTCCCAGAAATAGAGGTGAGAACACATGGAGCAGAAGCGATATTTGAAGAAATAATGACTGAAAACATTTTTTACTCACAAAAAGCATCAATCCCCAAATTCAAAAAACTCTAAAAACCTCAGGATAAATACAAAGAAAACCAGTCTAGGCACATCATAAGAAAGCACGTTGGCAGCCAAATACAAAAGACATCTTAAGGGCATCAAGAGAAAAAAGATACATTACCTTCAAAGAAGTAACAATAAGGCCAATAGCCAATTCCTCAGCAAAAATGATAGAAATCAAGTGGCAATGAAAGCTCTTTAAATTAATGAAAGAAATAAATTCTAACCTACAATCTATATCCAGCAAAAAATTCTTCAAAAATTAAAATAAAGAAATGTTTAGAAAACAAAAACTGAACTGCACTAAAAGGAATACTTAAGGCAAAAGGAAAGTGCTTCTAGATGGAAGCATGGTTATTCAGGAAGGATTGGAAAGGGTCTGTATCTGGTAAATCTAATTGAAATCTGTCAACTTAAACAGTAGTAGTAATGCCTTATAGGGCTTAAAATGTACACAGAAAAAAAAAATAAACTAAAGCAATTACAAAAGGCAAGAGGTGGGCAAATAGAGTTAAAGTGTAGAAGGTTCTGGCATTGTCCAAAAAATGGTAATGTCCTAATTTAGGTAGATTTTAATAAGCCAAGCATGCATACTGCAATCTCTAGGGTAACCACTAAAATAATAAAATAATATATAAGTGAGAATTTGATGGAAGGAGGAAAGTGAAATAATAAAAAAGTACTTGAATATTTGAAAGAAGGCAAGAAAGCACAATTGAACAATAAACAGAGGAAGCAAATATAAAACAAATAGTGAAAAAGTAGTTTTAACCCCAGTATATCAAGAATTACACTAAGTGTAAAGGGAGCAAATGCTCAATTAAAATCAAATATTTCCAGTCTAGATTTAAAGACAATAACTGTATACTGCTCATAAGAAATATACCTTAAATATAAAGACATTGAAAAGGTAAAAGTAAGAGGGTGGAAAAAGTTATACCATGAGAATCCTAACCAAGAGAAATTTAGTGTAGTTATAAAAATACCAGACAAAGGAGACTTTAAGACAAAAAAATTTACTAGACATGAAAAGAAAATTTTACAGTGATAAAAGTGTCCTTTCAACAAGAATGTATAACAAATCTAAATTTGTATGCACCTACTAACGTAGCCTCGAAATATGTAAATCCCAAATAGATATAATTAAAATGGGAAATAGATAAATATACAATCACAGCTGGATTTTAAGATACTTCTATTAATCAATAGAATAAGTGGACAAAAAATGAAAAAAGATATAAAATATTTGAAAAACACAATGAATAAAGTTGACCTAATTGACACATGTAGAATACTGCAGCTAACAACTGCAGAAAATACATTCAAGAACACACAGAACCTTTACAAAATAGGACAAATAATTGTCCATGAGACAAATATCAGTAAATATCACTGGATTGAAATTATCCAAAATACATTCTCTGGCCACAGTGGAATTAAGTAAGAAATCAGTGATGAAAAGGTAACTAGAAATTCCCAAATGTTTAAGAGTTAAGCAATATACTACAAAATAACCCATGAATCAGAAAAAACATTATAATGAAAATTAAAATATTTTAAACTGAATGATAATGAAATCATGACACTCAGCCTGTTAAAATACAACTAAAACAATGCTTGAAGGAAATTTACAACACAGAATGCATATGTTAGAAAAAGAAGAAAAGTTGAAAAACTCAAGTCTTCATCTCAAGAAGCTCTAAAAAGAACAGCATATTAAGCTCAAGAAACACTGGAGAAGGGAAATAATAAAAATAAAGAATCGAATCAGTAAAATAGAAAGCAAATGTACAATAGAAACATTTATAGAGCCCAAAATTGATTATTTAAAAAGATTAATGTAATTGGTAATCCCCCAGCAAGGGTAATCAAGAAAAAAAGAAAAACTTAAAAATATTAGCAAACTGAATCGAGTGCTATATAAAAAGGGTAATACATCCTGACCAAGTAAAGTTTATCTCATAAATGAAAAGTTGGTTTAGCATTTTAAAATCAATCAATGAATTTATTACATTATTAAAAACTATATGATTCTTTAAATAGATGGAGAAAAGACATTTTATAAGATTCAACATTCAATCATAATAAAGCTCTCAGCAAACTAGGACTAGAAGGCAAGTTCCTAATATGATAATGAACATCTGTTGAAACCAATAGCAAGAATCTGACTTAATGAGGAGATACTGAAAGTGTTCCCTTTGAGGGCAGGAATAAAACAAATATATCTACTATCACCACTTCTATTAAATGTTCTACTGATAGTTTTAGCCTATGAAGTAGGGTAAGAAAAATAAATAAAATGGTTATAATTTGCAGACATAATTGTATAAGTGGATAAACCGAAAGAATCCACACGTACTCTATTAGAATTAATAAGTGAATTTAGCTGGCTTGCTGGATACAATTAAATATATAAAAATTAATTTTATTTTTACACACTGGAAACAAATATAAGATAAAAATTTAAAATTCCTTTAAAGTGTGGAAACAAATATAAGATAAAAATTTAAAATTCCTTTAAAGTGTGCCTTTAAAGTAGCATAAACTATTCAACACCTAGGAATAAATATAGCCAAAGATATTATAAGACATCTACATGGAAAACCATAAAACTTTATGGAGAAAATTGTAAAAGGAGGAAGTCCTCAACTGTATTAAGTGATGTTGAGAGTTGAGTGAAATGTGGATTGTTAACCATTGGGTTTGACAGTGTGGAACTTGTGGTGACCTTGGGATGAACATTTTTAATGTAACAGGTTAGTTTCAGGGTAAAAGACTGATTCTCATACATTCAAAAGAGAATGGAAGGTGAGGATTTGGAGAGAACAGGAATGAACAACTCTCAGAGCAGTTTTTCCATAAAAGAGAGTAGATAAATAGGATAGTGGCTGGAGGGGACATTGGGTCAAGGATGGTCTTTGCTGGGTTCTCTTCTCTTCCTTTTTTTAAAATACAGGAGTGTGTCAGTATGTAGTAGAGAGGGAGTTGTAGATTAGATTCATGGTTTCTTCCCCAGGGTTCTGGGCTCTGTGTCAACTGGAAATGCAAGTAGGCGTCTAGTTCCATGTCTGCAAACATCTCATGATGTCGAAAAGCTTCTCTGAACACTGGTAGAGAAGTGAAGAGACTATTGTGCCCCAAGCACATGGAGTTAGTTCTCATTTCAGCTCTGGCTCAACCCCAGTTTGCTGTTAAATAATCAAATCTCTAGCCCTGCCTAAGATCCTTCATTGACTCCGTATTTGTCCTGGGGATAAAGTCAAAACTGCCCAAGAATGGCTTACATGGTTCACGACTGTGTAGCCTCCACTCAGCAATTTCTACTTCACTAATACCATTCGGTGCTCCCTTCTGGCCTGCCTGGGGAAAGCAACTGTCCTGGTTTCTTAGGACTGAGGGACTTCACAGGATGTGAGGCTTTCAGTTTTAAAATTCTGAAAGTCTCAGGCAAACCAGATGAGTTGCTCACCTTGCACTGTCTTCTCCCTTCACTCATGCCCAAATTCCTGAAAGTCACTGACAATTTCCTGAATATACTTTACTGTCTCCTGACTTTGCACAACTGTAATTCTGTTGGAATATCAGCCGCTGTCTTTTTTCTTGGCTAAGTCTTCTTTTTCGCATTCATTTATTGAATTATTGAGTTATAATTAACATACAAATTATATTAGTTTCAGGTATAAGTAGTAATTTGGTATTTTTATATATTATGAAGTCCGTCACCATATAAAGTTGTTACAATATTATTTATATTTTCTATGTGTACATTATTTTATAGCTAGAAATTTGTATCTCTTAGTCCCCTTTGCCTATTTCATCTGTTCCCTCCCCCACCCACCCCAGCAACCACCAATTTGTTCTCTGTATCTGTGAGACTGTTTCTGTTTTGTTTTCTTTTTTAGATTCCACATATAAATGAAATCCAGTGGTATTTATTTTTCTCTGTCTGACTTATTTTGCTTAGCGTAATACACTCCAGGACCATCCATGTTAGTGTAAGTGAGAAGATTTCATTCTTTTTATAGCTGAATAGTATTCCATTGCATATATACACCATATCTTCTTTATCTATTCATCTATTGATGGACATGTAGGTTGCTTCCATATCGTGCTTATTGAAAATAGTGCTGCAATGATCATAGGGGTACAAATATCTTTTTGAATTAGTGTTTTTGTTTTCTTTGGATAAATACCCAGAGGTGAAATTGCTGGATTATATTGTAGTTCTAGTTTTAATTTCTTGAAGAACCTCTATAATATTTTCCATAGTGGCTGCACCAATTTACATTCCCACCAACCAGCCATGAGGGTTCCCTTTTCTCCACATCCTCACCAACACTTGTTGCTTCTTGTCTTTTTGATAATAGCCATTCTAACAGGTGTGAGGTGATATCTCACTGTGGCTTTGACTTGTATTTCCCTGATGATTAGTGATGTTGAGCAACTTTTTACATAACTTTTGGACCTCTGTATGTCTTCTTTGGGAAAATGCCTATTCAGATCTTCTGCCCACTTTTTAATTGGATTGTTTGGGGTTTTTTGCTATTGAGTTGTATGAGTTCTTTATATATTTTGCATATCAATCCCTTAGTGGATGTACAGTTTGCAGATATAGTTTGTATCTTCTCCCATTTGGTATGTTGCCTTTTCATTTGATTGGTGTTTTTTTCCCACTGTGAAAAAGCTTTCTAGTTTAATGTAGTCCCCCTTGTTTATTTTGCTTTTGTTGTCCTTTCCTGAGGAGACATATCCACAAAAGTATTGCTAAGACTGATGTCAAAACAAAACCCTGTTTTACAAGGTTACTTGTTTTCTTCAAGGAGTTTTACGGTTTCAGGCCTTACATTTAAGTCTTTAATCCATTTTGAATTTAGTTTTGTATATGGCATAAGAAGATGGTCTAGTTTCATTCTTTTGCATATAGTTGTCTAATTTTCCCAACAGCATTTATTGAATAGACTGTCTTTTCCTCATTGTGTATTCTTGCTTCCTTTGTCATTGATTAATTGACCATATGAACATAGGTTTATTTCTGGACTCTCTGTTCGATGGAAGTTCCATCTATGTGTCTATTTTAGTGTCAGTACCATACTGTTTTGATTACTTTAACTTTGTAGTATAATTTTATGTCTGGGAGCATGATATCTCCAGCTTTGTTCCTTTTCAAGATTGCTTTGGCTATTCAGGGTCTTTCATGGTTCTATACCAATTTTAGAATTATTTTTTGTAGTTCTGTGAAAAATGCCATTGGTATTTTGATAGGGATTTCTTGAATCTGTAGATTGCTTTGGATACAATGGACATTTTAACAATACTGATTATTTAAATCCTTGAGCACAGTGCATCTTTTCATTTATTTGTGTTGTTTTCTATTTATTTCCCCAGTGTCTTACAGTTTTCAGAGTACATGGTTAGATTTATACCTAGGTATTTTATTATTTTTGATGCAATTGTAAATGGGGTTGTTTTCTTTTCTTTTCTTATCTTTTTTTTAACTCAAGATATTTTTATTCCCCCTTTGCCATCTTTTCTGCAAACCCCTTGGGTTCAGACCGGAAGAAACTGCACATCCACCCTTCTAGATGTAGGCCAACCCTTGGGCTGCAGGGTAGAAGACAAAGACCACCACCCAGACACCCCCTAGGGGTACCCACAGTCTAGCTGGAGAGAACAGCCTGGGAAGGCTTCCTGGGGGAGGTGAGCAGAGGTGGAGGGAGGGAGAAGGTCTGCTGCTCTGGGAACCAGACCCCTGCGTCTGGGATCCAAGCAGCTCTGCCAGGGAATTTGTGGGTCTGTGGGCACTTCAGGGAGGACAAGAAAGAGGCCCTTGAGTCTCAGAGGACTCCACATGGCCCCACTGCCCGCTGGCTCAAGAGAATGTTGTAGAACACAGACATAGCTTCTGGGCCGCCTGACTCACTCCAGGGACTGGGGGCATGGCCAGTGGGAGGGGCATCACAGAGGGGCTGGGGGCCTCCCAGTCAACATCAGGAGCTGGGTGCCCACTGGCCGGCACAGAGGCCAACTCCAGTGCCCAGAATAATCTGAGAAGGGGCTTCGTGGTGGGGTGGTTTCATCTCAGAGGCCATCCAGGGCTTGCCAGACAGGGGCATCCAGGGAGGCGGCCATGTGGATGGAGACACCAGGGGCACCGATGCTGTTTTCCCAGCAGTCAAACCCACAGCTGGTCAGCACCTGCTTCATGGCCTCCACCTCTGGATGCTCCAGATATGGCCTGAGAAGCGTGATGCCACAGCCCCTGCCACCTGCGCCAGTGAGCTTGCTGTGCAGTCCGTGGGCCATGGTCACCTGGCACAGCCGGTCCAGCGAGGAATGGCCCACACCGAGGGCATTCAGATGGTGCTGGTTCATGTCAATGAGCTCCTCCAGCACGAGGTAGTGCTCTGGGGCCGGGGCCACTGCCATCTCCCCCAGCACCCGCTAGCATTCCAGGGAAATGGCGTCCATGGAGGTCAGGAAGGGAGCCATGATCTCTGGGAACTTCAGCAGCCTGCTCCTGATGCCGGCCACCAGGGCCTTGGTGCTCTGAGGGACTCTGGTGTTGATCAGCAGGATCTTCAGAGCTGGCGGCCTCTTTAAGGATGAAATCTTCCCTTGCTGGTATCGGAGCACTCCTTCCCTTGCTGGTATCGGAGCACTCCTCCCCAGTGTTGTCCACTCCGGAGGGGTTCCCATGAATCACCCTCCCCCGCTGGAAGGCCCACTTGTTAATTAGTTCCAAGTTCTCCTCGGTCCACCTGCTGGCGGCCTCGCCATCCTTCAGCGGGTTTGGGATCTCCTTGCATGCTGTCAGGAGGGCAGCCGCCAAACACACGGAGTAGGTGGCACTGGAGCCGAGGCTGGCCCCAGTGGGCAGCTGCGACCACACGGTGACATCCAGGCTGGGCAGGGCTCTCTGACTCTGGCAGATGGACAGGTACAAGTAAAGAAAGGACAGCACAGCCAGGTGTTCATGGTCGGCACAGTCCTTGGGGAAGCCCGCCATCTCCTTCAGCTTCTCCACTTGCTCCGGGGTGAGTGCTGGGACATCACCTTGCTTCAGAAAGCTGGTGTCCAGCATCTGAAGCTTGGCCACATCCCAGGCCCACTTGCTGCCAATGTTGGGTAAGTTGAGGCCCACTTTCCCATTGCTGTGGGGCTGAAGCCAGAGGAATGTTCTCAAGTTCAAGGCCACAGCCAGTGCTACCTTGCCATGGACCACAGCATGCTCTCCATGAAGGATGACTTTCCCTGGAGCAGACACTAGCGGACTTCTGACAACATGGCTCCTGGGAGTCCTGTCGCCACAGGCCCTCTGGTCCTGAGCCCGAGTTACTCCAGGACTCCATCCCCAAGCTCGTGGGCAGTGGGGGGTAAGACTGGGGTTGTTTTCTTAATTTCTCTTTCTGATAGTTCATTGTTTTTTGTAAAACCTTTGGGGTTTTCTATATGTAGTATCACATCTTCTGCAAATAGTGACAGTTTTACTTCTTCCTTTCCAATTTGTATGCCTTTTATTTCTTTTTCATACCTAATTGCTGTGGCTAGGACTTCCAATACTAGGTTTAATAAAAGTGGTGAGAGTGGGCATCCTTGTCTTCTTGTTCCTGATCTTAGAGGAAAAGCTTTCAGCTTTTCAGCATTGACTATTATATTAGTTGTGGGTTTGTCATATATGGCCTTTATTAGGTTCAGTTCTGTTCTCTATATACCTGCTTGTTGAAAGTTTTTTTAAATCATAAATGGATGTTGAAATTTGTCAAATCCCTTTTCTGCATCTATTGGGGTGATCATATGATTGTTATCCTTTGTTTTGTTAATGTGGTGTATCACATTTATTTATGGATGTCAAAACATTCTTGCATCTCTTGAATGAATCCCACTTGATCATGACATATGATCCTTTTAATGTATTGTTGAA
Source organism: Delphinapterus leucas (assembly GCF_059928025.1). Lineage (NCBI taxonomy): Eukaryota > Metazoa > Chordata > Mammalia > Artiodactyla > Monodontidae > Delphinapterus > Delphinapterus leucas. The sequence goes on along the minus strand of NC_143129.1, from coordinate 180,137,332 downwards.
TTTGGTTTGCAAATATTTTGATGAGAATTTTTGCATCTATATTCATCAGGGACATTGGCCTATAATTTTTTTTTTTCTTCTTCATACTATTGTGATAGGAAGAGGTGCTTGAGAAGATTTCAATCTTCTTAAATTTATGGTGACTTGTTTTGTGGCCTAGCATGTGATCTATTCTGGAGAATGTTCCATGTGCATTTGAAAAGAACATGTATTCTGCAGCTTTTAAATGGAATGTTATATATATAGAGAGAGAGAGGGAGAGAGGGAGAGAGGGAGAGAGGGAGTCCATCTAATATAATGTATTGTTTAAGGCCAGTGTTTGCTTATTGATTTTCTGTCTGGATAATCTATCCATTGATGTAAGTGGAGTATTAAAGTCCCCTACTATTGTTGTGTTATCAGTTTCTCCCTTTATTTCTGATAATATTTACTTTTTATGTCTAGATGCTCCTATGTAGAGTGCATATTTCTCTGCCCTCTCATTTTGTCTGACCTTCATTTTATGTTTCCATAAATTAGGCAAAAAAGCTACTCTCCTGGTCTTGAAGGAGTGGCCTTGTAAGGAAGTGTCCCCTGTATAGACTGCTTGTAACTGGTGGCTTTGACAGTATGGCTGGGGCCGAAATGGGCCTGTGCCAGGGGAAGTCCCTTAGGGGCACTGTGCCTGAGGCCACTTTGGCAGAAGGCTGGAGCTGGAGTGGGTGTGGGCCAAGGGAAGTCCTGGAGGGACTCAAACAATGGTGCTCACTGGTACCTCCAATCCTGGAGAAGGCTCCTTGCCCATTTGGCAGAAGCTCTAAGGTTAGTAAATGGATTTATTTCCCCTCTAGTCTAGGTGCCCTTTAAACTGCTGTTTTCTCAGTGTCCCAGTGTGGGTGAGTCTGAGTTTAGCTCCTCAGCAATATCCCTCCTTACTGTAGGTCACTGAGTCAGAAGTGGGGTTCCTGTGGATACCATTCTCTGTCTTTCCTACACATTTCTATGTGGTCCTTCTACAGGCAGTAGCTATTCAGTCAGTCTTCAGGTTTTCTTCTGGAGGAATTGTTCTACATGTAGGTGTAGATTCAGTGTGTCCGTTGGAAGAGGTGAGCTCAGGGTTTTCCTATACTACCATCTCAGACCCTTCATGTGTCTCTTCTCTCTTAAAACTCTTTCCAAAGGCCACTCTTTCCAAGAAAGGCTTCCCTGTCCTCCCCCTGCCCCTCTTCTGGTTTGGGTCTCCACTTGTATCCATAGCAGTCTGGCCTTACACTTATCATAATTTTTATCAAACTGAATTGATAACATTTTTATCTCTCTGTTAGATTGCAATCTCCATAAGTATAGGAGCTATGACTTTTAACTAATTTTGTTATCCTTAATGCTTAGCATGGTACCTAGCTTGTGATGACTAATAAATGCTTGTTGAATAAAAGAATGTATAAACAGGTATTATGATGGGTAGAAGAACCAAAAAACGTTACAGCTAGAAGAAGCCATGGAGCAGTAGTTCCCAAGCAGAGTGCAGTCCTACAGTTCTTCTTGGATGAGTTGCCAGAATTGAATCCATATGTGAAATGTATATACTTAGTTCATAGGATATTGTGAGGATAAAATGAATTAATAAGTGTGGAATTCTTAGGATAGCTTTTGGTACATTGTAAGTGTTCTGGCTATCTGTTGGGTCATAAACCATGTCAGAGCATAGTGATCAAATTATGTGTTATTATCTCTCTGGTTCTGGGGATTGGCTAGTCTGGGCAAATCTGGCTTGGTATCTCTAATGCGATTACAGTCAGACAGCAGCTGGAGCTGGGGCCCTCTTGAAGGATTCTTTACTCACATGTCTGGAGCCTGGGCTGGGAAGACTCCCATGACTGATGGTTGGAATAGCTGAGCTTATGGGGCATCTTTCTGTATATGTTGTATTTCCAGATGGTCTGTCTAGCATGGCAGCTGCTGGGTAGTCTTTATATATATATATATATATATATATATATATACTATATATACACTTAATACATAGCACCTAAAAGCTCCAAGAGTAGAGTTCCAAGAGAACCCATGGGAAGCTACCTGGCCTTTTATGGCCTAGTCCAAGCATTTTCAACAGAGGTGATATTGTTTTCTGGGGTCGAAAGTTGATTCACGAAAAGGTGTGAAAAACATTATTTTTTGTGTAAAAAAACACAGATATACATACAGTACCAGAACTATATTTGTGGAATTAAAATATTATGGAGTTGGAAATGCAAGTAGGATAAAATGTCTAAAAAGGCTTTCTAGGGGGAAAATAATGAATAAAAAAGGTTGAGAAAGAGGGCCCTGGCCTTAAAAGTCCCATAGTGTCATGTTAGCTGTACTCTGTTGGTGTTGGCAGTCAGAAACCTGCCCAGATTCAAGGGGAGGGACACAGATCTCCATCTCTTAAGGGGAGGAATGTCAGAGGATTTGCTGCCGTATTTAAATCAGCCAGAGTAGACATTCTACAGATTCCTGCAATTACGGAGCTCTGTCAAATGCAAAGTTGTACTAAGCAGAACAATGAGGAGAGGGAATCTGTTGAAAGGCAGAGTGAACTTGAACCTGTGACAAAGCAAGAGGTCTTGTTTATAGCACATGAGAATGCTCACCTCCCATGTACGGAGAAGGAGGGAGTCAGGGCAGCTAAGAGTCTCCACTGCTAGCCCTGTGGTCCAGAGTGGGCCCACGTGAAAGGATACAGTAACTCTGGAGGTTTTTACAGACACTGGGAGATGCTGTGACACGTTGCATTTGTGACTGTGTCATCATTATTGCTGACCCAAATATCCCTGTCTTAAACATTGTTGGGTAGGACATTTTTATTTTACAAATCAGAAGAATGACCTTGAGAATGAAAGCAGCTTGGCTGTTGTCACACACAGAGGCAGAGAGCTGTCACCCTGCTTTGCTAGGTTACCACTTCAATGTGAATTCCCATGTCTTGGAGAATAATTAGAGGAATCGTTAATAACTGATTGACCTCAGTTGTTGCTGTGCAAAGACCCAAAGCCTGGAGGGACTCCAGTGAACAAGGGCGGACTCCAGTGAACCAGGGCTGACTCCTGTTAAGGGAGAGAGCCTTGGGCTCTGCTTAGGTGATTGTGCATGTGCTTCCACTAAGGGCAGGCTGTTTTGGATTGCCCATCTCACGGGTACCTTCTTTTCTTCTCTTGACACCTTGGCACGCTCATTTATCTTTTGTCTCAGCCCTTACAAAACTCATGCCTTTTCATTTTTTATTTCAAAAGCAACACATTTTCATTTTTGGACCCTTTCTTTCCTTTACAAAACGTCAAGGGGAGTGTGGATCTAAGACATGGGGGCAGAAGATGGGGGTGGCAAGGAGAGGGAAGCTCTTATACTTATCAACTCAAGCTTGGTCCAACCTCAGTAAATTTTGGGAGTGATGGTAGAAATGACTTGTCCTGGGCTGCCTGATATATATATCAGGTAGCCCAGTAAGCCTCAAGAAAATGGGCGATGGGCTGTCCTTTACTGGACTCACCAACAGAAATGGCAGTATTTCTCTCACACGTCAAGGACGGAAGCATGTCACAGCAGCTTGAGCATTAATAAATTCATCGTTTACCTAAATAATTCCGCTTCTTGAAATGTCTTCTAAGAAAGGAATGAGAGAGGTGGATAAATAAAATTTTGCAAGGATGTTCATCCCAGTGTGGAAGCAGTCTGACCTTTCAACTATGGAGAGTTTGTTACATAATTGTGGTGAAAATATAATAGGAAATACGAGGAAGGGATAGAGTCTGTCTTATTTTTATGCACAATGACCACCACAATGCATGGCATATAATAAGCCTACAATAAACATTTTTTTGGTAAAAGTCTCATTGAGATCTAATTCATACACCATACAATTTACCCGTTTAAAGAATACAACAGTTTTTCGCATATTCATAGTTACAGTCAGTAATCACTTTTAGAACATTTCCCTCACTCCAGAATGAAACCCTATATCCGTTAATAAGAGTTACTCCCCATTTCCCTTTAACTGCCAAGTTCTAGGCAACTAATCTGCTTTTTGTCTCTATAGATTTGCCTATCCTGGACATTTAATATAAGTGGGATGATTCAATATGTGATCCTTTGTGACTAGCTTCTTTCAGTTAGCATAATGTGTTCAGGCTTCATCTGTGTGGTACCATAAATCAGTATTTCATTCCTTTTTATTGCCAAATAATATCACATTGTTTCTGCTTTTTGGCTAATATGAATGATGCTGCTATGAACATTCATGTACAAGTTTTTGTATGGACATGTGTTTTTATTTCTCTTGGAATATATTTTTAGGAGTGGAATTCTTAGGTTATACAGTAACTCTGTTTCAACTTTTGGGAAATACCAAACTGTTTTCCAAAGTGGCCGGACCATCTTACATTCCCAGCAGCAATGTATGAGTGTTCCCAATTTCTCCACATCCTTGCCATACGCTAAATATTTGTTGAATAAAACAATAATATGGAAAATTGATCATGATATAAAATTATAAAAGGTACTATAATTGTATTTTTTTTTCTTTTATAAATTTGTGTTAGGAAGAAAGCTTGTACGAAATATAATAGGTTATTTCTGGTTTGATGAGATTAGGAGTGATTAAAATTTTCATTGGAATAGTCACATGTTCTAATGTGCTGCCATGAACAAATGTTGCTTTTTTAAAATAAGAAAAAATATTTTACAAAATGGTGTTGGTCAGTAGGAAGTTGTATCAGAGAGGAGGAAAAACTGTCTCGAGGATGGGTTGCTTGCATTGAATTGCATTCATCTCCTCCTGTTTTTGGTTGACCGGAGGATTCAGTGACTCAGTTGGGGGTGTACAGCAGTCAAGGTTCTTGGCTGCGAACAATAGAAATCAACTGTGGTTAAGCAGAGAAGGAATGTGCTGGAAGGCTGTCGACTGGTTTGCAGAAGGCTGGAGATCCAAGCTGAGGAGAACGAGCCAAGGAGGAAGGTAGAACCAGTACGCCACAGAGGAGGAAAGTGTGGGCCACTGGGGCCCTCACATCTGGACAGCACTGCTGGGACACTGGGTTTCTCCCCATGCAGACTCATGCTGCCATGTCATGGGACTTGTGAATTTGCTACAGCCCTGTGATTAATGTCCCTTTGGTTTTTTCCTCAGCCCTGGGAGCAGTCAGTTGACCAAGCTTAGGTCACATACCCATGCCACAACTGCTGGGAAGCCAGGAGAGGACTATCGCCCGCTGACCTATAGAAGAAAGGAAGTGTTCTTCCACAGCCTTAGGTGTGCCCCTGCCTCCTATCTCCTGAGGGATTTCTCTCAACAGAAGGGTGCTTGGGCACTCAGCAGGCAGAATTACATTGACTTTTGTATCAATGTAGTCCAGATTGCAATGTCACAGTCATAAGCATTTGGCAAGAAAGGACATTGTCGTTTCTTGTATGGGGGGAGAAAGACCAGACTGCCAAATTATTCATATTTCAGCAGGAAATACTAGAGATAAAAATGCCTTTTGCTGCTGTATTAGTCAGGGTGAGTAATGCTAGCTGCTGTTACATACAGCTCCAAAGTCATGGTTCTTTAACACATGAAGATTTTATTTCTTGCTTAAATCAAGAGTCCAAATAGGTGTTCAACAGGCAGCTTTCCCAGTGGTCATGCAGGGCCTGGGCTTCTTTCATCTTATGGCTCTGCTCACTCCAAGGCAATCCTTTCTAGGACCTCCCTGGATCCCCTGCATGTGCAGACAGTGAAAGAAGAGAAAGCACATGGAGCATCACCCAGGAGGTTTCAGGGCTCAAGTCAGGAAGTTGGGACCTCACTTCTCCCTACATTCCATTGGCTAGAACTTAGTCATATGGTCTCTAATTTCAAGGAAGACTGGGAAATGCAGTCCAGCTGTGTGGCTAAAATGGCAAGGAAATGGGCTTGGTAAGCATGTAGCCAGGCTCTGCCAGAAGTCCTTTATTCATAAAAGAAAGCAAAAGTAGCTTTTGTCAAAGTATACTGCAGTGATTCTTAGCGTGTTTTGGGTCACCAGCCCCTTTGAGAATGTGTTAAACTCCCCACCCTAAAAAGTATACTTATGAAAACATTTTGCAGACAACATCAGGAATTAAGGCTACTCCTGCAAGTTGGGGGTCCCCAGGTGAAGAGCCCTTAGTATATGTGGTAAGCAGAGATCAAGTTGATATTTCTTGAGTACCTACTATGTACAAAGCACATTTCTGGGTATTGTGGGGTCATACTGCTAAACTAGATGAAGTACCTGACCTAGAGGGGCTCTCATTCCTCAGGTGGAATCAGAGAAAGACATATCACCTAGACCAGGTATGCTAACTGCTCTGCAGAGGCTTCAGGCATCAGTGTACATAGCTGTAGATCAATATAGAAGCAGTTCTTCAGGGTTGGGTTACAAAGTAGAAATGAGACCAGCCATTCATTCATTCATCCATTTCTTTGTTTATTCAGTTCCTACTCTATTCTGGGCACTATTTTAAGTGGTTAGGATGAAGCAGTGAATAGGAGAAGCAAGATTCTGTTCTCAGGGAAGCTTACATTGTAGTTGGGAAGACAGGGGCTCCAGGGGGAGATACTAGTAAAGAAATAAAAGTTTAAGTCACCCAGTAACCATAGACCGCTGGTGAACTCATCAAGCATTTAGACTCATCTTTGATTCCAAGGAGAAGGATTAGAAGGCAACACTGCCTACTTAGAGGCCAGTATGGCTGACCTAGACTTCATGACCACTTTGGCCACCATCCTTGGAGAGGACCTGGCAGAGCTGGGCCAGCCCTAAGCTGGGCATGCCTTGCCAGATCAAATGACTGGAACCATCTGAGGCTTTTCCCTGGTAAGAAAAACCACTCAAATGAGAAACTACAGAGAGGGCATTACAGATATGACATTGCCAATAATGAGATGTGAAGCTGAAAGGAACTTTTCTAAACTATCATTAATAAAAAACAAAGTTCACTTCAGATGAAGGCCTTGGAAGTTTCTTGTAAAACTAAGCATGCATCTACTCTTTGACCCAGAAATTCCACTCTTAGGTATCCACTCAAGTAAAATGAAAACATGTGTCTACAAAAAAGACTTGAGTAAGAATGTTTATGGAAGCTTTTTTCATAACAGCCACAAATTGGAAACAGCTCAGGTGTCCATCAACAAGAGAATGGATAAACAAATTGTGGTGTATTTATACAAAGGAATGCTTCTCAGTACTGAGAGGAAACACATCCCTGATGCAGACAACAATGTGAATAAATCTCATAAACATTCTGAGTGAAAAAAAGCCAGATGCAAAGGAAAATGTACTGTATGATTTGCTGTTTATCGCGCTCTGGACTGGTGAAGCTCATCTGTGGTAGAAAAAAAGTTCAAAGAGTTGTGGGGGCACAAATCTGGAGAAGTGGGGGCAGGGATTGATGAGAAGGGACTGGAGAGAACTTTCTGAGTCGGTAATGTTCTATATCTTGTTAGGGGTTTGGGTTTCACAGATGTGTGCATTTGTCAGAACTCAGGATGGTAAACTTAAGATTTGTGTATTTCATTTTATGTACATTTTACCTCAAAAGAAAAAAACAAGGCCTTAACTCAAGTTAACGACATGCATACTGAAGTGTTGGGAGTAAAGTGTACTGATGTCTGCAACTTTGAAGTGTGTAAAAAATAGGGAGATGGATGGACAAACAGATAGATATGTGATGAAGCAAGTATAGTAAAATGTTAATTCTGGAATCAAAGAGGTGGGTATATGAGTGTTTACAATCCTTTCAACTTGTATGTTTGAATATTTTCATAATAAAATTTTGGAAAGAAAACTATTATTGCTAAATAATAAACCATTCAGAGACTTGGTGACTTAAAACAATGATTACTCCTCACAGTTCTGTGGTTTGATCAGATGGTTATTTATACTGCTTCATGAGATGTTGGCTGGGTTATTGAGATGGCTGGAAGGTCCAGGATAGTCTCATTTATCTGATATTGGGGCTGGCCATCAGATGGGAGCTCAGCCTTGGTTCTCCCCATGTGGACCTCTCCAACTGGCTACCTGACCTTCCTCACAGTATGGGTTCCAAGTGGGAAGTCCCTGGAGGAAGGAGGCCTGGATTGGAAAACAGTGTAAATTTTTGCTGCGTCCTGATTCAAGGGGAGGGAAAATAGAGTCCACCCAATGGGAGGAGTGACAAAAATTCACAGCCATCTTGAATCTACCAACATTTTTTGGACCAGCTCTTTTGTAGGACAGATTGTGTTATTTTTGTGTTCTCATTATGAAGATAGTATAAGACTACTGTCAAATGTGGAGTTAGTCAAAGAGAACGTAGTCACACTCTATAGGATGAAATGATTATGGAGGTATGTTAGGAAGTTAGTTGATAACAGTATTATCATGTCATTTTTCAGATTTTTCTGACTTTGTGACATTTGTGTTATTTGCCAGCTTTTGAGAATGTTTGTAATTATTATGGTTTCTTTTTTCGTTCTAAACAAATATTTACTGTTAATCTCATTTGAATTTGTAATTTTAAATTCTTTTTCCTTCAAAGGCCTCCAAGTTATATATGTTTCACACAACACAAACTTGGATTCTTCTCTGAATAAGAGTAAAATATAATTTTATTTATCTTTGCTATAGGTCAGCTATACATTCTCTGCCCTAGGTCTATGGCTTATATCAGAGTATGTTAACAGCATCACAATCAGACACAATTCATGCCTTTTCTAGTTGGGTTGCCTCATTGGGGGCATTTCCTTTCTTCAGGTAGTGAATTTTCCTGTTTGAATTACTAGTGCTTTATTCCAGGCTCATGGCTTAGAATAAGTTTTGGTTTCAGACCAAAGCACTGGAGGATAGCTTAGAGGTGCTCGGACCTTACCTTCAGGTTTGCCTGGGACTGTGCTGGTTTGTACTTATTCCAGTGTGAGCGTGTTATTTCCCTCCCCAGTGTCATGGTTTGGACACTAAGTATATAGTACCTCTACTCATGGAACTGTCTTCAGAAGTGGAGTTACCTTAATCCAGGGGATGGCTCAGAGGTACCTGCTTGCTTCAGCCTTTGAACCGTAGGTCCATATGTATATTTTTCAGCTTGAGTGAATGTACAGTTTTGCTTCTATGTGCCCTTTAAGGGTAGCAGGTTCTTTCAAAGAGTTAACGCCCATTCTGCTAAATCGTTATTTACAATTTCTGTTAATCTGTTTAATGTTGATTTTATTGCATTTAAGGTAAATCACATTTCAGAAATAATTACCACCCATTTAATTAGCATTTCGTGTATATTTTTGCTGCTTTTCTGACCCTTTCATTTTGAAGTCTTTAAAATGAGTAATACTGTTAACTTCAAAATTGAGGTGAGTCAGTGGACTGTACTGAGGACAGTGTAATGGCAATGACAGTGATGGATTCACCAGGGTGGAAACTGAGGCAGAGAATGGCCGGGTAGCTCACCCAAGATTCCATAGGCATGGTAGAGTTGGGCAGTGAGGGCAAAGTTGGCACCTGCCTTATTCTCAATAAAAGAAGATTTTAACTACTTTGATGCTATGAAGTGTTTTGGGGGGTAGTATATTAAAACGAAGGGTTTCCAATTCTTTATAGTACCTTTGAGATTTTCCTATCTAACCCTCCCATTTTACAGATGGGAAAACTGAAGCACAGTTACTACTGGAAGCTCAGCAACATAGGGTTTGAATTGTACATCCTGGAGTTTATTCATGAAGAAAGGGGGAAGAGCAGAGTGTGTTCCAGAGTAAAGTTGTGCCAGTGAACAAGGGAGACTCAGGTAGATGTGGTTTGTGTCTATACATGTGTTCATGGTATATGCGGGAGGGGAGGGAGTAAAGAAGCAAGAACAGGGAAGACTAGTTAACGTGCTTATTTAACACATCCTATGAAATCACTGGTGTGCTGGTAAATGTTAACAACCAACTCTTGGTGGGAGAAGTGGTGGGGGTAGGGAAGGAGGAGGGCCTGAATGGTAACATTTGCCAATTTCCATGCTGTAAATACTCTCACTGTGATGGATTTTATGCTACCAGTGTGATGTTGCTGAACATGGGGTCAGGAAATTGCTTTTTTTTTTTTTTTTTTTTTTTTTACGGTGTGCGGGCCTCTGACTGTTGTGGCCTCTCCCATTGCGGAGTATAGGCTCTGGACGTGCAGGCTCAGCAGCCATGGCTCAGCGGCCTAGCCGCTCCGCGGCATGTGGCATCTTCCCAGACCGGGGCACGAACCCGTGTCCCCTGCATCGGCAGGCGGACTCTCAACCACTGTGCCACCAGGGAAGCCCGGGAAATTGCATTTTTACCACGCAGATAAAATAAATGTATTGATAAATAACCTCGAGAACAAAGATAACAGTAACATGTAGTAAAATAGTTAGGAAGTAATACATTTTGAGTATGTATTACCTTTGTTTTGATGTAATTTCTTAAACTGCAAGTTTATATCATTATGTTTAACTATGGACTCACAGAATTCTTGGACATGTAATAATTACAATCTGGTAAGAGCCGGCTCCAGCAAACCATGGCAGGAAATTGTGTTTTCATGATGTCACAGGAGTTTCTTCAACCTCTTGACAGCATGTACCTGGAAAGGTGGAAAACCATAGTGGTACCACATTTTATTTTGGAATGGACCATCTGATCCTGCTAGTAGCAGGATACAACTGGGCATCTCAGGGAGATGAATTTTGTTGTGTTTATTGTGGAGCAAATATTCTTTCCCCCTGTACTTTGAGAGGTCAGCTGTTCCTTTTTTTTTTTTTTTTTTTCGGTACGCGGGTCTCTCACCACTGTGGCCCCTCCCGCCGCAGAGCGCAGGCTCCGGACGCGCAGGTTCAGCGGCCATGGCCCACGGGCGCAGCCGCTCCGCGGCAAATGTAACGCCCCCGGACCGGGGCACGAACCCGCGCCCCCTGCATCGGCAGGCAGACTCTCAACCACTGCGGCACCAGGGAAGCCCTGTTTCTTACTCTAGTTGTTCTTGGGGTTTGGCTGAGAAAAGGTGATGGCTAATTGCTTACACCTGGGACAGTGGGGATACTTTCTCTTCTGGAACTCCCCTCCCCCAATTTCCTTCAGCAAATACCATGGTTGACTTGTTTCTCTTTCCGGTTTTTTTTTTCCTGTGTGTACTCTCAGCCCCAACCAACGTGAGCCATGGGCACGGATAGCAGTGTATCTCATTCCCACCCCTCTGTGCCTTACTCAGGCTGTCCTCTCTTCCTGGATGCCTTTTTTCCATTATATCCACCCTCCCTACTACCAACCAGCTAACTCCTACTCTCCCCAGCCAACTTCTATTCATTCTTACCTATGAATTTAGCACCTATAGGATAACTTCCCAATTGTCCCAGCCTGGACTTTTGTTTCAGAACAAGCCCACTTTCTACACTCCATGGAAAATATTTGTTGTCTCTCTAGTAGACTGTAGACACCCCCAAATACTTGGGTTGTGTCCTTTTTAATTGTTTCTAGGGCATAGTACAGCATGTCACTGTACACAGTAGGAGATCCATAAATACTGCCGAATTTGAGAATATTTTTTTCTCACCAAGGTTATTCTCTTCCCAAGTTGCCTCTGCCATTCCAATTTACACAGCCTGAAATTGGGAGTCTCAAAAATCTCCTATCTTTACTCTCTTCTTTGGGTATCAATTCTTAGTCTCTGAAAAGAAATTCTCTTCCCTTCAGTAGTGAGACATAGGAGGGGAGAGATAACTTCCTGAAAGTGGTGGCTCAGAAGCACACCTTTCACTGAAAGGTTATTCCTGAAAGCTGGCTGCTGTTAGCCAAATCAACCTGCCTTAAGATAACGTCGCTGGGAATTAAAAGATTGCAGTTTCCAGAATTATGCCTCTCTATTAGAGACAAATTGTCCAAATAGGTAAAAGGAAAACCTCCAGGAAGGACTCTGAGCTCTTGGGGAAGGTGAAGAACAGGGAAGTAATGAGCAGTTAGTTTGCTGAAGCTGCCTCCTGATTGGAGGTGGGCAAAATGGTCATCAGAGGCCTTCTCCTGAGCATGTGGGAGGAGAAAAATCAGCTCATCTCCTCTGTACTTCTGTATAAGTTCAGAACTGGCAGCATGTGGTCCTCAGGTGGTTTTCAAGGGTCAAATGAGGATGGTTTTTATTTATTTTTCTTTTTGAGTTTGGACCTGGAATTCTCCATCATTCTCTCTCTCCTCAGCTCCCAAAGCTGAAACCACAGTGTGATAGGGTCTGTAACAGGCCTACCAAATATTATAGTTCCCTTCCTGAGGTGCTCCTCTGCTCCAGTGATGTCAGGCCTGACCGTGTGATTTGCTTTGGTCAAGGCAACGTGAGTAGAAGTAACTTGTGCCACGTCAGAGCCCAAGGTTTAGGGGCCAGTGTCCCAAATGAAGGCTGTGCCATCAGCCTGGGTCTCAGATTGAAGGCAGCGTGGGATGGAGCTGTTGTTGAGCTAGGGGTGACATGTGACATAAATGAGAATGATATCCTTATGCTTGTAAGTGCCTGTGATGTGGGGGTTGTTTGTTACTGCAGCAAATCCTATCTTAGGCTGATTGATACACAGAGTCAGTTAAAGGAATTTCCAGATTACCAGATTTCCTAAAGAAAGGAAGGGAAGGAACTTAAAAAAAAAAAAGCTTTAGTCAACATTAACTTATTCAGTGTTTAGTTTAGAGATAGATTAATTATTATATAATAAATAAACATTTCCACTTGATGAATTAGCTCTAACCTGGCATTATCTTTTCTGTTTCTAAAGGTAAGTTGATTAATAGTTGGTGTGGTGATGTGGTCATTTCTTTTTTTTTTGGTTGCTCCGCACAGCTTGTGGGATCTTTTTTTAAAAAAAATTTTATTGGAGTATAGTTGATTTACAATGTAGTATTAGTTTCAGGTGTACAGCAAAATGAACCAGTTATACATATATATATATATATATATATATATATATATATATCTTTACTCTTTTTTAGATTCCTTTCTCATATAGGCCATTATACGGTATTGACTAGAGTTCCCTGGGCTATACAGTAGGTCCTTATTAGTTATCTATTTTATAGCTTGTGGGATCTTAGTTCCCTGGCCAGGGTTCAAACCTCTGCCCCCTGCAGTGGAAGCACAGAGTTCTAAGCACTGGACTGTCAGGGAATTCCCGATCTGGTCATTCTTTGAATGAGTGTGTATCAAGTGTCTACTCTCATCCAAACACTGTGTTAGGTGCTGGACAGAACAGACAAGTCCTGGTCCTCATAGAGCCTTCACTTTTGTTGGGTTAGGCAAGTAAAAACAAAATAAAGGACCAAATATAAACATGGTGATTTTTGAAAGTGATTAGATTACGAGAGCAGTAAAGCAGAGTAAAGTAATAGGGAGTAACTGTGAGGGCAAGGGAAGGGCATGGGGCCACTCGAGAACATTTGGGTTCATCATGTGGATGTATCTCTCTTTACACTACAGAGAAATTGAACTGATAGGTACAAATGACTTTTTTTTCTTTTTAATGGAGTCACAGTTTTACATAAATCCCTTTACCAAAAGAAGGGGAGAATTTAAAGCTGAGAACCATTTTATTTTACAAATGATTCTTTTTGTGTTGTAAACATTCACCCAATTTGTCTGAAGTTCAGTCTGAATCTTATCCATAAAATGACTCCATTCCAGGGACTTCCCTGGTGGCGCAGTGGTTAAGAATCTGCCTGCCGGTGCAGGGGACACGGGTTTGATCCCTGGTCCGGGAGGATCCCACATGCCGCGGAGCAACTAAGCCCGTGCGCCACAACTACTGAGCCCACACACCTAGAGCCCGTGATCCGCAACAGGAGAAGCCACCGTAATGAGAAGCCCACGCACCGCAGTGAAGAGTAGCCCCCCACCCCTTGCTGCAACTAGAGAAAGTCCATGCACAGCAATGGGCAGCAGCCATAAATACATAAAGAAATAGACAGATAGATAGATAGATAAATAAATTAAAAAAAATAAATCTATATAAAAAAGTGACTCCATTCCAGGTCGAAGAGAGCTCTTCCTGGATGGCATTGGGAAGGACTTGGTTTCTGAAGTAACCGGGGAAACCCCGTGGCAGGGCAGTTAACTTTAATTTTTTTTTTTTTTTTTTTTGTCCCGGACACGCAGGCTCAGCAGCCATGGCTCGCGGGCCCAGCCACTCCACGGCATGTGGGATCCTCCCGGACCGGGGCACAAACCCATGCCCCCTGCATCGGCAGACGGACTCTCAACCACTGTGCCACCAGGGAAGCCTCACTTAACTTTAATTTGTTTCCAGAACGTGAGACCCACGTGTTCTATGAAGCTCTGATCCAGGACATTCCATTTTCTGATAGCAGGGCTCCCCTGTGGACAGAGTCTGCCACCTGCCTCCAACGAGGCTAAGGTGAGCTCACAGTACTGATGGTCACAGTCACAAAAGCACACCAACTAGCTTTTATGTTTTCAAATTCAACAAAGCTAACAAAACCAGAAAAGGAGAGAAGAATGGTCACATCCATCAAAAGTTAACCCATATCTTTTACAACCATGCTACTCTCCAACGAGAATTAGAAAATGTCAAAATTAAAAGACACAAAGATCATCATTTTACAGTTGTGGGAACTAAGACCAAAAGAGATTAATATGAATTGTCTGAGTTGGTTCGTTCATTCATTCATTCAACAAATACTCACTGAGCACCAAGTCACTTGGAGCTGGACACTGAGCTGGACCCTGTGATGATAAGAGAGGACACGACTGTGTCAAAACAAATAGTCTTTGTTCCTAGGAAGTTTACAGTGTGGAGAGTCTAGGGGAGGTGAGAGCTGTGAAGGAAAGACAGATAGTTCTATGAGTTCTGCTTATCCCCAAATAGCCTGATCTGGTCTGGGGGGGGCAGTGGCCAGGGAAGAACTCCCTGAGGAGATGGCCCTCCAGCGGAGGTCTGAAAGAGGAGTAAGTTTTAACAAGGAGAAGGACATGTAAAGAGGATGCTCCAAGGCAGGGGGCAGAGCACCTACAAAGGAACTCTGGTGATGGGAGTGTGGTGTGCTCAAGAAATTGAAGGTAATTGAGATTGAAGAGCCGAGGGCCAGGGACACAACATTTCTAAGGGGAGGGACTCAGTCGTGGGCACAGTGAGAACTTCAAAGGAAGGAGTGACACAACTGAATTTTCTTTTAGAAAAGAACATGCTTCCTAGTAATAGAAAGGCACTCACTGCATACAGTAAAGATCCTCAGGAAACCTATAGCAGGTATCATACTTCATGGTGAAATAGTGAAAGCCTTTCCCTTTGAGACCAGGAATAAAACAAGGATTTCCCTCATAACTACTTTTTGTAAGTCCTAGACAGTGTCATAAGGATAGAAAAAGAAATAAAAATCATGGTGATTAGGAAAAAGAAGACCTGTTACTATTTGCAGGTGAAAACGATTGTCTAGGTAGAAAATCCAAAAGAATCTACCCGTGAATTATTAGAACTAATATACAAACTTGGCAAGGTTATTGGATACAAGGGCACTATGAAAAATTTGTTTTAAAATGCTGGAGAGGGTGTGGAGAAAAGGGAATCCTCCTATACTGCCAGTGGGAATGTAGGCTGGTGCAGCCACTATGGAGAACAGTATGGAGGTTCCTCAGAAAACGAAAAATAGAATTACCATATGATCCAGTGATTCCCATCCCTGGGCATATATCCTGACAAAGCTATAATTGAAAAAGATACATGCACCCCTATGTTCATGGCAGCACTATTCACAATAGCCAAGACATGGAAGCAACCTAAATGTCCATCGACAGATGAATGGGTAAAGAAGATGTGGTACATATATATAGTGGAATACTATTCAGCCATAAAAAAGAATGAAATTATGCCATTTGCAGCAACATGGATGGACCTAGAGATTATCATACTAAGTGAAGTAAGTCAGAAAGAGAAAGACAAATACTGTATGATGTCACTTGTATGTAGAATCTAAAATATGACACAAATGAACCTATCTATGAAGCAGAAACAGACTCACAGACATAGAGAGCAGACTAGTTGTTGCCAAGGGGGAGGGAGTGTGGGGGAGGAATGGAGTGGGAATTTGATGTTAGTAGATGCAAACTCTTACGTTTAGAATGGATGGACAACAAGGTCTTACTGTATAGTACAGGGAACTATATTCAATGTCCTGAGATAAACCATAATGGAAAAGCACATAAAAAAGGATGTGTATATAAGTATAACTGAGTCACTTTGCTGTACAGCAGGAATTAACACAACATTGTAAATCAACTATACTACAAAAAATGTTTTTTTATATGCTAGCAGCAAGAAAACAGGAAGTAAAGAGTTAATAAAGATGCATTTACAATAGCATAAAAAGTGGAATACTTAGGAATAGATCTAACAGGAGTTCTTCTGAAAATGTGAAACATTAATGAGAGAAATTTAAAAAGACAAGTGGATGGATGCATCATGTTTGTGGATCAGAATATACAGTACTGTAAAGACGTCAACTTTTCCTACATCTATAGATTCAATGCAGTCTCAGTCAAAACCCCTCACCTGGGCTTCCCTGGTGGCGCAGTGGTTGAGAGTCCGCCTGCCGATGCAGGGGACACGGGTTCGTGCCCCGGTCCGGGAAGATCTCACATGCCGCGGAGCGGCTGGGCCCGTGAGCCATGGCCGCTGAGCCTGCGCGCCCGGAGCCCGTGCTCCGCAACGGGAGAGGCCACAGCAGTGAGAGGCCCGCGTACCGCAAAAAAAAAAAAACTAAAAAATAAATAAATAAATTGGTTTTAAAAAAAAAAAAAAAAAAAAAAAAAAAACCCCTCACCTTTTTGGGGGTAGAAATTGATGAGATGATTCTAAAACTCTATGTGAAAATGGAAAGGGCTAAGATTAGTTAAGGCAATCTAGAAGAAGCAAAAATAGGTAAAGGGCTTATACTACTACATACCAAGACCTATTAAAACCTATAGTAATTAAGACAGTGTAGTACTGACACCTGGATGGACAAAAAAGACCCATGGAACAAAACAGAGAACCCAGAACTAGACTCGCACGTATACAGTCACTTGACCTATAGGTGACACTGCAATATGGTGGTGGAATGATTTTTTAAAATGAATGTTGTGGGGTCAGTTGGATGATTCACGTGAAAAAAAAGATGACAGGTGGATTGTAGACCTAATTAAGAAAGGCAATGCAAGCAAAAACAAAACAAAAAACCCCCAAAACCCAAAACTCTCCTAGAAGAAAATGTGGGAGAACAGCTTCATGATTTTGGGATGGGCAAAATCATTTTAAGTAGGGTACACAAAGCTTCAACCAGCAAGAAAATAAAATTGGTAGATTGGACTATGTTAAAATTAAGAGCTTCTGTTCTTCAACAGATACCACACAGGGAGTGAAAACACAGTCCATGAGATGAAAGAAGATGTTTGCAATGCATATATTTGCCAAAGGACTCATTTCCATAACATATAAAGACCCTTACAAATCAATAATTAAAAGGCAGGGCCTTGTGGCCTCTCCCATTGTGGGGTACAGGCTCCGGGACACGCAGGCCCAGCAGCCATGGCTCACGGGCCCAGCTGCTCCGCAGCATGTGGGATCTTCCCGGACCGGGGCACGAACCCGCGTCCCCTGCATCGGCAGGCGGATTCTCAACCACTGCACCACCAGAGAAGCCCCTGAGAACTTACTTTTTGAAATATACATTATTTTTGCCATTTATTTATTTCACTTTATCCCTCCTTTATAATTAAAGTAGTAAAAGGGGAATTCTAGCATTGTCTTTGTGTCATATTTTGGCAATTCTCACAATATCCTCCACCAGCAAAATGATTGTAACTCACTGAAGGCTCAGATGATGGTTAGCATTTTTTTAGCAACAAAATATGTTTTAATTAAGGTATGTACGTTAACATACATAAGGAATTTCTTTTAGATGTAACGCTAGTGCACACTTAATAGACTAGACTACAGTGAAAACATGACTTACATGCACTGGGAAACAAAAAACGTCATGCGACTCACTTTACTGCAGTGGTTTGGAACTGTACCTGCGGTATCTCCGAGGTCTGCCTGTATGTTTTATAAAGAGGACTTTGAGTCTGATAGACTTGAGCATCCCTGCCCTGTGGTACCTCTCAGTTAATCTGAGGTCAGCTTCCTAATTTCTCTTCCCTGTGACAACTCTTCAGATATTTGAAGATGGTGACAGCATTCATCTGCTCACCTCTCTCTGTGTCTTCACTTTTCCAGAATATATATCCCCAGTTCCTTCAAGTCTTTCTCTAAAGATGTGGTTTCAAGATTCCTCATTCTCCTGGCTGCCCCTCTCCAAGTTCATTCTGGTTTCTCTAAATGCCACTTTCAAAAGGAAACCAACTAAACAGAATCTGGTGAGCTAATTTTTCAAGTATGCAGGATTGTTTTCAAATATGCAGAAACAAAGTTGGATCTGGAGCTGGGCCTTATGTGCCGTAGTCGATGTGCGAAGTTCCATCGGGCAGGACAGACAACCCACAGAGGTTTTCTGTTGTGTCACTCTGTTTATCCTTGGCAGTACCAGGAACTTTGCTGCCAGGTTTACACCATCATTTGTCAGAGGATGTTCCATAGGACGTGAAACTCCAAAATCATGGAATTTGTGCTGATGTAGAGAAAGGTCCCAAAGATGAAGGCTTTGGGTGAAAATAAGCTAGGAAATGTGAACCCTTAGTACCAAGTCTCTGTCCTTGCCATACTTTTCTGACACCATCATCAAACAGAAACCATGCTGACCCCTCTGTTGTCTTGGATGAAACAGAGGCAGCCCCTCAGTGAGCTTGTGCCAAGGGACCAACACCAGGTGTGGGCCTCTCACTCTGGAGTCCCTTCCAGAGAGGCAAGATGCTGATTTGACCAGGCACCACATTTGCTGGAAGCCTCTAGAACTTGACGATGTTGGTTTTGGAGTTTTCAGGGCCTTTCACCGACCTGGGATTGGTCCAGTGAATTCTGGTTCAAATGTGGCACCTGCAACCCAGCAAAGGCAGTGATAGCAGGGCTCCCTTGGGGCCTCAGGAATGTGAGTTGTCTGCCCTTGCATTAAATAGCTCCAGGGAGCTTCACTTTGAAAGGTTATTTCATACGTACCTTTTGTAATTTTTCCATTTCTTTCTCGTGACAACTCTCTACCCTGCCAGCCAGCCATCTACGTCTTTTTCACTACACTGCAGTGAAACGGTAGCATTTTACAGCAGAGGAAGGCTGGGTGCTATGTTGTGACTACTATAGTTTTTCCACATAATCTGGGATTTTCTGGACAACCTGAGACACTGAGGAACCTCAGAGTCATCTAGACAAGGGTGTGGGACCAACAGCTTGGAAGTGTTACCATTCTGAGTCAGACAAGAGAGAATCACCTGTCAAAGTGTCAGAGATGTGGGAGGATGCTGAGCTGTCCCAGGACCCAGGGTTACAGCGAAAGGATGCCTGGGCACTTAGCTCTCGTTGCTTCTGCAAGGTCAGAGCAGCGACCATTCCAGAAGAATTAAAGCAAGTCAGACTCTGGCCGGTGCGTCCAATCCAGCTCACTGCCTATTTCTTTTAGCCTGCAAGCTAAGAAAGATTTTTACATTTTTAAATGGTTGGGGAAAAAAAATCAAAGGAAGAGTAATATTGTGTAACACATGAAAATGATGTGAAATTCAACAATCAATATCCATAAATAGTCTGGTTGGAAGGACTAGGATGCAGCATCTAAATAAAAATGATATCTTGGAGGAAAGCCTGAGAAGGCGAGAAAGTGGAGCCATGTTTAAAATAATGAGCTCCTTACAAGTTAATAAGATAACATTGTCAGGATGATGCTGCCCTAATCTGATTTGTACTGGAGCCAAGGCTGAACTGCATTCTTTGGTTGAAAGGAAATGTAGCCTCAGTGATACTAATATTCAAGCAATTTACCCAGAGATAAAACTAAAGTAATTTATTATAATTTTACGATGAGATCTCTTTCCTTGGCTTAGGAGAGGTTTCTATTGCCTCTAGTCTTGCAATTTCACTCTTGCTAATATCGATTTTACTATAATCTCTTTCCCTTTTTTACACCTCTCAAGTTATTTCTTGATTTGGACAAAATTCACTTTTTAACCCAGTTGAAGATATAAAAACCGACCTTTGAGGAAATGCATTATGATAATTATATTTTACTACTGCTGGCCAATATTATGTGTGTGCCGATAGAGAAAAATGCATTTTTGAGTTGCAAGACTTTTCTCTCTCCTTAATCTTCTTTTGTCTTAAAGGGAGGGCCAAAGAGTCCAGGAATGCCCTGGTGAGGGCCCTGTCTATTGGGAAGGGCTTTGTAAAGCTCCCTGGAACGAAGACCTGCATTTACTCTGCAGGCCTAGGTGTCGCTGGTAACACCCTTTAGCAGTTCCTTATTGTCCTACATTATTTAATGAGGCCAAGTGCATTACATCTGTGATTTTATGTAACCCTGGGAGGTAGGTGAGATTCATGGTGGGATGTTACAGAGGAGAATTAAGCTCATCAAGTTGAAACACATCCCCCAAGCTCCAGCAGCTGCCATGTGAGGTGGTGAGAGGTCAGACCCTGCTATCTGATTCCAGGGCACCATGATCTTTCCACCACTCTGGGACACCGGGCCTCCCCAGAAGGTACCTCCACGTGACCAGAGATGTGGGGACCGTTGAGGCCTGAAACGTAGGGCTGCATGCCCTTAAACCTGAGCATTCCATGTCCCTTTAAGAATGTGACAGTTCTGAGTCTTGTTGCTAGGCTAGCTGGGTATCCAGGCACGCTACTCAGAGCATATCTCAGTTCTGAACATCTTGGGGTGGGGTGTTCATATCTCTTCTCTCCCAATGCAGGAAGTGTTGCCAAAGCCTGGTGTTAAATAAAAAGGATAATTCGGGGCTCTGAGATGAACCGTTGCTGTATGTATCAAACCCTTCACACATACTCCATGTTACAGTAAGGAAAATGTAAGCACATCTCCCTGCCTGTGCGTGATCTAACCCTCACTCACACAGCACTCTGGCTCACAGAGCATTTCCATGAACAATATCCTATGTAAGCCCCTCAGGGTTAAATATTATACCCATTTCACAGGTGAGGAAACTGAGGAGCAGCCAACTAAAGTAATGTACCTGGGGTTCCATAACTGAGATCAAAGGCGCATGTGTAACTCAGGCTTCCTGACTCCCAGAAGGTCAATGTTTGGGGCTCACTGGTGAGGTTGTACATGTCCCACTGTGGACCCTCTGTGAATTGTCAGGACATCTCCCTTGGCATGAATTTTCCTACTTTCCTTTTACGGGCTTCTATCAGCTATTCCCCAAACAGATTTTATTGTGGTTTTGCTTCCCCTAGACCTTTGTCCTTGTGTTAATGGCCTTTATTTCCCATTAGCCTCTCAGAGCTGGCGTATCGATGAGTGGGTGTATTTTACAAAACTCACAAAAACCTACTGTTTCCTTGAGGATCCAGAAAGAAAACAGAGAAACTGGAGTTTGCCTTCATGTTGCTCTTATTGCATTAGAAAGTAAATGCAGTAATCTTTATGTGTGCATTTGGGATTTTCTTTTCTGGGTTAATTCTAGGGCAGTTAACATAAATGAAAATGCCTTTGCTGCTTTGGCAGAGTTTTGGAACTAGCTTAGCTTGATCAAGCTTGTCTCTTATAGTTTCTTCAAAAAAAATGTTTTCTTGAGATGAGTTGGCAGCAGTTCTGGTCAGTTTCTTGTCAGTCTGGCAGAAGGCAAGTAGAACATGTGTCTTCTCTTCTCCTTCTCAGAGGTAGGTAGTATATTTTCAAAAATAGATCACATCTCTTCTTTCTCTCAAGAATGTTTGGCCAATCAGAGGCAAAGGCTTGGGGACCTTTTTGGGCTGTTTCCTGGAAATCTGCCATTGCAAATTCCATCCTTAAGATGCTTGCACCTGCTTTTATGTCTTTACTCCTTAGTTTCATTCTTATTTCTCTACAGAAGACTACATAGCCTCAAACGTGTGTCTGTAAACATTTACCTTCTGATTCAAGTTTAGGTTCAGAAAGTAACTTGTACAACATTTACAATTCCACTGTAGAAACTGACCATTTCTCCTTCTTAGGAGAGGTGGAAAGGCAACCTACATTAATTGAGCACTTTCTGTATTCCAGACACATGCATTTGTTTTCACTATGAACCTATGCATTCTCTTAGCCTATTATTTATTTATTTATTTGTTTGTTTGTTTATTTATTTAATTTTTGGCTGCATTGGGTCTTAGTCGTGCCGTGCGGGATCTTCATTGAGGCATGCAGGATCTTTGGTTGCAGTGCGTGGGCTTCTCTCTAGTTGTGGTGTGCAGGTTTTCTCTTCTCTAGTTTTGGCACTCAGGCTCCAGGGTACATGGGTTCCTCCGTAGTTGTGGCGCACGGGTTCCAGAGTGAGTGGGCTCTGTAGTTTGCATCACGTGTGCTCTAGTTGAGGCACATGAGTTCAGTAGTTGTGGTGCATGGGCTTAGTTGCCCTGCGGCATGTGGGAATCTTAGTTCCCTGGCCAGGGAATCTTAGAACCCGTGTCCCCTGCATTGTATAGGCTGGAGGGGAAAAATGACTTGCCTAAGTCACTTTACCAAGTAAGTGGTAAACTAAGATGTAAAGCAGGCCTATCTGACCACAGAGTGAATTCTGTTTTGCCCTGATGCCTCACCTGGGTTCAGAGGCTCTATTGGATTAAATGTAGCTCTTGCCCTCTTGACTAAAATCCTTCATTGTGTTCTAATCCTTTCCCCCTCTAATTTGAAAGGGCATTGCACACGCTGTGTGGAATTTTTCCAGCGTGGGAGAAGACTGTGTTGGTATTCTGTTTCCGCTTGTCGAGCCCAAACAAAGAGTGATTTATCTTCACCCAGAGCTGTCATGCCTGGGTACGTGGGCGCCAAGGACCCTTGCCAGCACTCCACGGAAGCCACATGATGTTGCTAAGCTATCGCCACCTGAATGCTAGCCAGTATAATGATCACAATAATAATGGCTGACATCTATTGAGCATATGTGCCCCAGGCACAGATCAAAATGCTGTATGTGAGTTAACTCATTTAGTCCTTCAAACATCCCTGTGATCACATTATTATCCCCATTTGGCAGATGAGGAAACTGAGGCTCAGAGAAGTTGTTAGCACTTATCACTGGCTAATGTGTAGTTGCTCTATACTTTTCTTATTTCTCTCTCTCTCCCCCTCTAGAAGGTAAGCTCTGTGAAGGCAGGGTTTTGGAGTTTGCTTTTGTTTTGTTCACTCTTGTATCCCCACTGCCTAGAAGGAGGTTTGGGACATAGTTGGTGTTCCGTAAATAGTGTGGAATTAATGAAGTCATGTAGAACAGAGACAGGAGAGAAGCCACTCACCAGCTGACTTGGATTGTTCTCCAGAACCTCTATGTTTTTGTTTGATCCCTGGCCAATTGATTCAACTGATCTATTGTCCCTGGGCATCTGGAGGAGGCAAGAAGGCTGCCTCTATCTGGAACAATTGTGACTTTACGGGCACTGTCTGGGCCAAGTTCAGTGCCTGGCACTCAGTAGGCCCAAGCTGTCTGCATGAATGAACAAATGAATAATTCCAATGATGGGAAACCCTGTGGAGGAAATGTACCAGCATCAGATTTGGGTGGAGAGAGAGACCAGATGGCTCCTCCCTAGAGGAACATGATTGCTTATCCACTGAGTACTTCCCATGGCCATGGTCCCAGCTCTCCAGGAACTTTTTGTCCAAATAAGCTTGCCAGGGCTTCCCTGGTGGTGCAGTGGTTAAGAATCTGCCTGCCAATGCAGGGGACGCAGGTTCAATCCCTGGTCCAGGAAGATCCCACATGCCACGGAGCAACTGAGCCTGTGCGCCACAACTACCGAGCCTGCGCTCTAGAGCCCGCGAGCCACAACTACTGAGCCCGCGTGCCACAGCTACTGAAGCCTGCATGCCTAGAGCCCGTGCTCCACAAGAGAAGCCACTGCAATGAGAAGCCTGTGCACCGCAACGAAGAGTAGCCCCCGCTCGCCGCAACCAGAGAAAAGCCCGTGTGCAGGAACAAAGACCCAACACAGCCAAAAATAAAATCAATAAAAAATTTTAAAAAACCCAAAACCCAAAACCAGAAAAACAAATAAGCATGCCACTCCATTATGGTAAATTTCATGCAAGTAACTGTGCAAAGTAGAAAGGAAGGTTACAGACGAGGCAAGGAAAGTGGGAATATAGAGGAAGGAGCTGTTCCCCTTTTGCCAAAAAGGCCAAGAAACAAAAAAACACTTTTCTTAGGAAACTTTCCGGACTTGATTCCCCTTTCCCGCTTTCTTCCCAACCATTTCTCTTTCTCCCTTCATCAACCTTGGCCAAGCTGCCACACCTTTGGATTTGTGGCATTTGTTTGGAAAATGCCATGCATTTTCCTAACAGATGTTTCTATCCCTTTTGATCATATGTATTTTCTTACCTGTCAGTTGATTTTGACTGATTAGCAAAAGTACCTCAAAAACAAACACTAATAAAAATTCTCTAAACAAAACTAAACGAGCTTGCTTAAACCATATATTGACATTTATGTTTGCAAGATTTTTCTTTAACAACAAAACAGGCTATGTTATTGGGAGGGGTTCATTTCATCACCCAGATGAATGCCTTATAGGAAGATTTTCCCCAAGGATTAATGAGAAGACTCATTTCAACAGATAAGCCCAATTTTGAACAGTTTACCCAGGTTATTAACAAAGGAACAAAATTCTACCTGTGGAGGAGGTTGGGGCAATAAATCTCTCTCTTCTTTCTTTCCATCACTTAAGCCCTGCACACTCCCACACACACACACACTCTTACACATGATCTCTCATTCCAATGTGGAATAGAGGGATTCTGATTTGGTGCAGATGGGGAGACTCCTCTGAATCAGAATAAAACAAAAGCTTTTTAATGTGTCTGATCTAGCTGTACTACAGGCTTTTATTCCCGGTTTTTGTAGTGCCTATCTGCTGTGTGAAGTTTATTTCAATAGCTTATGGCCCAACACACAGTGGGTGAGTTGATGTTATGATGTAATGATATTTGCTTCTAGGCAAAACTTACTGACAAGCAAAAGAAAGACAGAAAGACAGAGCTTATTAATCTTCAAATGTAAACTTGAGGATCTTAGCCCTTCTGGGCGACACTATAGAGCTAACAATAACAGCTATAATTTGATAGTCACGATAATTTGCGCATATGGGACATTTTAACTTTAAAAAGCTTTTTTCTCATATATAGGATTAATTAGTACTGGCCCACAAAAGGCCAAGAGAAACTTAACTCTCACTTGCATACTTATGGCTTAGAAATGACTTGTTTTATTTAACATGTTTTAAAATTTATATTGGCTGCTTGAAAAATACCATACACCCCCAAACAGTTTATTAGCTGCCATATTCCGGATGTGTTGGTGTAATTAGAGCCACCTCTCCTGATAATGGCTGCCTGTTGTTTTAATAATATTAGAAGCTGTGCCTTTGTGTGTCTGTTTTGGCCAAAAGCATGAAGTGTATCAGCAAAAGAAAATCCCAGTAGGTTGGAACTGGTAGTTCTGATCTTCTCTTATCTGAACCCACTGCTTATGATATAGGTTGAGTACGTAACCAAGTGGAGAAAACTGTCAAGCCTGTTGCACTCGGTGGCTTGGTGTGTCAGGGAGTGGCGATTGCTCCTAAACCCTTAGACGACAGTGTGAGGCCTTGGTGGGGGTATGTGCTGTGCCTGTATTATATACATCCCTGGCTGATTTGCATGTAGCTCAGGGTTTTTTTTGTTGTTGTTGTTGTTGTTTTTTGCGGTACGCGGGCCTCTCACTGCTGTGGCCTCTCCCGTTGCGGAGCACAGGTTCCGGACGCGCAGGCCCAGCGGCCATGGCTCACGGGCCCAGCCGCTCTGCGGCATGTGGGATCTTCCCGGACCGGGGCACGAACCTGTGTCCCCTGCACCGGCAGGCGGACTCTCAACCACTGCGCCACCAGGGAAGCCCGGCAGGCGGACTCTCAACCACTGCACCACCAGGGAAACCCCTAGCTCAGGGTTTTGATGGCAGTCTGTAGCCAATGGCGAGAGAAGAATAACCAGGCCTTGCATTGTTTTGGGGTCCTTTAGAAGCACCCCATTGAACTGGAGTATATTACTCGGGGATGTATTAATTGTAAGTGTAGCTCAAAGGAAAGTTATTGGCTCATGTAAGTAGAAGTCTCTGGAGAGAGCAAGTGGTTTTCAGGGACTCACCAATGCCTTAAGGACTTGGTTTCTCCACAGTCTTGGCTCTGACCTGCTCCATGCTGGCTTCATCTTCATCTTTGAGCATGTTCTCCTTAGAGGAGACCTCTCATAGTGACACCCTCATAGACAGCAACCCCAGTGGAAAGAGGGCTTCCAAAAAACCCAGATTTAAGTCTCACTGATCGACTTGGATTACGGGTCCACATTTGAAGAATCCCTGAGCCTTGGGGGGACAGAATGCCCTGATTGGCCAGGCTTGGATCATGTACCCATTTCTCAGAAATAGAGAGAAAGGAGTTCCCCTCCTGGGCCACATCAACTGAGAGCTGGGTGCTCCTCGAGAAAATTAAGGAAGGAGTGGGGTTATCAGAGGGAAGAAGGAATAGTTGCTGGGCTTGGAAAACAAATGACTTCTCCATGGGGTCACTAGACCCTTGGATCTGACTGATTCTGTACCTTTGTTCCCTCCCCTTCCCCTATCTCTGAGACATCCATCATGTTGAAATATTTGTAGGACATTGGCCATTGAGATGGGTGCCAGGGTAGGTTCAAAGGTGAGTAAAGGCACAGGCCTTTCCCACCCAGAGCTCACAGTCTGTACACACACACACACACACACACACACACACACACACACACACACAATTTCAGTACTTGCAATAAGCTCTATGATCCAGCCATGTACCAAGACCTGTTGGGAACACAAATAAGGAAACAATCTTTCTTCTTGGGAAAGTAAGCAGGGGCTTCTTGGAGATAGAGACATTCAAACCAGGTCCTGAAGGCTGAGCACAGCACATCTGGGGATATTTGTGATATATCTTCTTCTCCTGACCATTCTCCCTTCATTAACTATCCACCTATCTTACCCCTAAGCTTCTACAGACACACCTCAGCCAAGGTTCCCTTTCTTCCACCATGATCACCATGACTTCATCCAGCATGATCTCCACCAGCCAATGGGTGGTGCCAAGCACGTATCCATCACACAGTAGTTGAGAACTCTCCTTCAGAGCTCTTCACCTGTGTGGACCACTGAGCAGGTGAATGTGGTCTCCACTCTGGTCGATCCCTTGGTGACAGGTTGCGTTACTCTTGACTAGGAGATATTTTCCAGAGTCTTCTCTGCTGCCATGAAATCTTTTCTTCAGATTATTCTAGCAGGGTGAGGGCAAGAGCAGAGTGTTATGTCCTAAAGCTGTCGATACCCATCCCTTGCTCTGGGCTCCTTGCCAGCCTGGGCACGAACTCCTTGGAACATCTTTGGCTGGACATCCACTCTCTTTCTCCCCACCTCACTTTACGCCACCCCAGACCTGTATAAGACAAAGCCCATTTCCACATTTGGACAGGCTGACCAGAAAGTATCATTTCTTTGTAAAACAGTTGAGGAGCCCAGACCCCCTAAAACTGCCGTAAGACTAAATGTGTCAAGGTGACTTGTCAACTGTTTTGTGAAATTTAGCGGTGGAGTCTGGGTATACTATGCTGGATGTACACCGTGAAGGTCCAATTTATTTCTTAAGACAATTCAGGAACAGCAAGGTAATTCACCTTCATGTCCCTATCCTTCCTTAGATTTTGGGTTTACTTAATTGAGTCAGCAGGACCATTCAAAATCTGATTTCCCAGAGACTGTTTCCTCTGTGAGTGTGCATGATTTTGCAGTATCTGGGTGGAAAGTAAAAAATGTAGATCATCTGGAATCCGAAAACAGGACGTTTGTAAGAATACCGGTGGTTGGCAGCACTTGTCACTTTTCCTTTAGGTGTCTGAGACTTCAGAACCTGAGGGGCAAACATGTAGGTTTCTTTTTATATTCTGTACATCACAAATCCTTCTGTGGCTGCAGCTCTGAGAGAAGGATGTTCATTTTACCATTTCTTCTAATAAAGCCATTCTAACGCTCTTATATGAGCCAGGTTTCTCACCATCTTTTTTTTTTTTTTTTTTTAAATGTGTGTGTCCTACAGTAGGGTTTCTTAATCTTGACTCTGTTGATCTTTTGGGCTGGATAGTTCTTGGTTAGGCAGGATGGGGGCTGGGGTGTGTGTGTCCTGTGCATTGTAGGATGTTTAGCAGCATCCCTACTGTCTCCACTAGATGCCAGTCTCCCCACCAATTCTGACAACCCAAAATGTCTCCAAACATTGCCAAATGTCCACTGGGGGGCAAAATCATCCACAGCTCAGAGCCACTGTCCCAGAGCCTTGCTACTCCGTGGACCGTGGGTCAGCAGCATTGCATCCCCCATGAGTGATTAGAAGTCCAGACTCTGGAATCCTACTGCAGAACTACTGGACCACAATCTGCATTTTTTTAAAACATCTTTATTGGAGTATAATTGCTTTACATTGCTGTGTTAGTTTCTGCTGTATAACAAAGTGAATCAGCTATACATACACATATATCCCCATATCCCCTCCCTCTCGCATCTCCCTCACACCCTCCGTATCCCACCCCTCTAGGTGGACACAAAGCACCGAGCTGATCTCCCTGTGCTATGTGGCTGCTTCCCACTAGCTATCTATTTTACATTTGGTAGTGTATATATGTCAATGCCACTTTCTCACTTCATCCCAGCTTACCTTCCCCCTCCCCGTGTCCTCAAGTCCATTCTCTACCTCTGCGTCTTTATTCCTGTCTTGCCCCTAGGTTCTTCAGAACCATTTACTTTTTTTTAGATTCCATATATATGTGTGAGCATACGGTATTTGTTTTTCTCTTTCTGACTTACTTCACTTTGTATGACAGATTCTAGGTCCATCCACCTGGACAGCTACATGTAAAAGAATGAGATTAGAACACTCCCTGACACCATACCCAAAATAAACTCAAAATGGATTAAAGACCTAAATGTAAGGCCAGACACTATAAAACTCTTAGAGGAAAATAGAGGCAGAACACTCTATGACATAAATCACAGCAAGATCCTTTTTGACCCACCTCCTAGAGAAATGGAAATAAAAACAAAAGTAAACAAATGGGACCTAATGAAACTTAAAAGCTTTTGCCCAGCAAAGGAAACCATAAACGAGACGAAAAGACAACCCTCAGAATGGGAGAAAATATTTGCAAACGAAGCAACTGACAAAGGATTAACCTCCAAAATATACAAGCAGCACGAACAGTTCAATATCAAAAAACAAACAACCCAATCCAGAAATGGACAGAAGACCTTTGAAACCTTTATTACAGATCCCCAAAGATTAAACTGTATTGGAGAGGTCACAGTACTGAATCAGAAAAAGAGCCATTTTTAAAAAGGTCCGTACACAGCTAGTGGGGGTGGCGTGGGAGACGTACACTTCTTCACTCCAACATCAAATACACAATGCAGAAGGGTTTCAGTGATTATCACAGATTTCTAGACCACTACCATGTATGCTAGTCCCTGGCCCACTTTTTAAAGTTGCTTTTAAACAGGATTAAAAGTGCAGACACTTTTAAATAGACATTTCTCCAAAGAAGATATACAGATTGCCAACAAACACATGAAAGGATGCTCAACATCACTAATCATTAGAAAAATGCAAATCAAAACTACAATCTGTAGTTTGTCGCAATTCCCAGGTGATTTGTATACACAAAACAGTTTGAGGAGTTTAGTAGTTCAATGAGTTAAAGTGGTAGTTCTCAAACTTCTATGTATATCAAAATCACCTTGACAGCTAATGAAGAACACAGATGCCAGGCTCATTGAAGTAGGAGAGAGCCTGGCTCTTTGCATTTTTTTCCAGGTTCCCCAGGTGATCTGATACTGACCAACATTTGAGACTCATTGCCATAAAACCCACAAGATCAGAAAATAAACCAGCTTCTGTGCTGAGGTTAGTGCCTGGATATTATTTTAAAATTCTGGAGGGGAAATTTTAGATGCAGTAATCATGTTGAGGGACCCAAGCAAGGTATCCTGATGTTCAGCATCTTATCACATCTCAAGCTTTGGTGGAGATAGACTTCACATTCCCTGGGGAAAGCCAGTCGCTCCAAGGGCTGCAATCCAAATAGAAATTCAAGAAGTATTTGCAAGCATGAGATGCAAACTGGAGATGGTTTTCTCTGGGGTTGATATTCTCCAAGAGGAAATGGGATGTGAATAAACATGCTTTTTTTTTTGGGTAAAGATTCCTCAGGTGCAATGCGCTTGTCTGTTCTGTGTTGGATAAGGATCAGTGTCAGCCAGACTTCCCATGCTGCACCTGGTAAATAGAGAGAGAATGACAATTGATTTCGTATCTTGTTGAGTGATGGTGGGGGTAGGTGAGACTGCTTAATGACTAGGATCTTGGTGTGTGTGTGTGTGTGCGTCTTGTGTGAAAGCACATTCTTTCTAGCCTTTTCTTTATACGTGACAAAAATTGACTTTTCTTTTTCTCCAGTTCATTAAATTCAGTCACGGTGTTTATATCTAATCTGAGTGGCTTAAAATCTTTTTCGATAACTTCACCTTTGCAAATCCATTGTAAGCTTTGTATAAATGTTAGCCCGAAGGCTACAATTATAAGAGAATTGCAAGGACAGAATGAATGATAGCAATCTTGACTATTAAGAAGTCTCTGACCTATGCAGAGTACAGGTCTCGAAAATAGCAGAGTGGATTATAGCACTCTTTCTTTTATTTAAAGCAACAGACAGACACACTGCGGATTTCAAATGTCATGCAATATAGCATTTCTGTATTATTGTATTTGTAGCTAAAGACCAAAGGCTTCAAGCACTCCTTACTGATAGTGTAAGCACAGAGCTG
Source organism: Delphinapterus leucas (assembly GCF_059928025.1). Taxonomy (NCBI): domain Eukaryota; kingdom Metazoa; phylum Chordata; class Mammalia; order Artiodactyla; family Monodontidae; genus Delphinapterus; species Delphinapterus leucas. Next base: position 180,106,325 of record NC_143129.1, on the reverse strand, counting down.
TTCTCTTTACATTTCCCAAGATTGTACCATTTCCATTCTTGCATGTTCTTCTTCCAAATGGCTTAGGTAGTTAATGACAGTGTAAGATAATAAAGCTTTCCAGATGTTCTTGAAAGAGAGGTGGGCTGGTTTGGTGGAAACATACTGATGTTTTGCTTGTAATTGCCTAGGGTTTACATCCCATTTCCACCGTGAGGTAACTTGATGACTTCTAAGCAGACTCGTCAACCAAATCCCATGAGGTTTTTATTAATATCATCATTCCATCTTACAGATGAGGAAATGTGTCTCCCTGGGCCTCAAATACCCTCCTGGCCTAGGGTGACAAACTAGAAAGTGGCCCAGGAGGGATTCAAACCCAAGGGTCTGGCTCTGAGTTTGTGATCTTAACCCACAGGCTGTGCTGCGTCTCTTGTGTGAATACTGGCTGGAAAGTGTCCTGCATGTGGAGTTCATAAGAGAAGATGCAGGAGATGTTAGTGGAGGGAAAATTAAGGAAAGGTAAAAAGAAAAGGGTCTTCTCAGTAAGCAAGTATGGGTAGAATGGCGTGGCCAAGAAGCCAAACTCAAAGATGTTGTGAAGAGAGGCAGGTGAGTTGAGGATGAGGGTGCCTGCCTGGGTAGGGATTAGAGCTGATCCTGTATGTGTGGCTGACTCTTAAAGCCTCTTCTGTTGAGATTCTCCCCTAAGGGACTCTGATCAGGGTCTGATAAATCAAGACAAACCAATGGGCAATGTGCAGAGGTCAACAAACCCTGGCTTCTCAGGCCGCTGGGGGGCTTTGGGTTGTCATAGTAACTGAGGGACATGATTGATACCTCATGGATGAGACAGGGATGCCAAACTTCCTACAGAATATAGGGAAATCTCATACAGTACAGCATCATTCCACCCGAATGCCTAGAGCGGCCCACTGAAAAACATCAATGGAAATTCTGCTTTGGCTTGTCATGTTAGAGATATAGATCAGGTGACAGAGAGAAAGCGTGGCATGACTGAAGCTGGAAATTCACATGGGCTGACAAGAGAGAAACTCAAAGCCCATGGCCCAGAAAAAGTTCGATGCAGAAAGACTTTCACTGCAGCTTTGTTTATCAACAGTGACAAATGAGAGGCAACCCAAACACACAACAACATGGAAATAAATTATGATTAAATCATTTCAGTGAAAGTTTACACAGACATTTAAAGTGGTGGCCATGAAAACTATGTAGCATCATGGGAGATATTGCTAATAGAAAACTTTCAAAATATCAAAAGTATTTGAAAGGTCCCATGTATTCATGCATAAGAACTAAGAAGAAACAGAAAAAAACCCAGCAGATTCCTTGGCTGTGGTCAAGATATTGACAATTTATTTCTTTTAAAAATAATCCAGTTTGTATCATGTCTGTTTCATTAATTTAGAAAAATCAAGGGATGTATTCAGTCCTTCTCCCTGTGACAGTGATTACCTGGCAGGGGCAGGGATGGGGGAAGGTGTTTTCACCAGGTGTCAGGGTGCACAGAACTGGAAGGTGAATACTGGAGGGCTTTCCTGGAGCAGGCATGAAGCTCAAAGCAAGTTAGACCCCAGGCTGTCAGTGTGGAGGGTAGCAGAGCATGAGTGAAGGTGTGGGATATACCCAGGGGAGGGAGCAGTTCATTTGTATGAAGAAGCTGGCCATTCAAAGTTGGGGATCTCCACCCTGGCTGCCCATTGGAATAACCTGGATAGTGCTTAAAAACACAGATTCCTGGGCTCTCCTCCTGATCAAGTAAATCAATCACTGGGAGTGGCAACAAGGAAAGCATTAAAAAAATTCTTTTGCACGTGACTTTTTTTTAAATTGAAGTATAGTTGATTTACAATGTTGTATTAGTTTCTGGTGTACAGCAAAGTGATTCAGATATATATTGATTTATATATATACATTTTCATATTCTTTATATATATATACTTTTTCATATTCTTTTCCATTGTGGTTTATTACAAGGTATTGAATACAGTTCCCTGTGCTATACAGTAGGACCGTGTTGTTTATCCATTTTATATATAGTAGTTTGTATCTGCTAATCTCAAACTCCTAATTTATCCCTCCCCCACTTCCCCTTTGGTAACCATAAATTTGTTTTCTGCATCTATGAGTCTGTTTCTGTTTTGTAAATAAGTTATGACAATCTCTAGAACCATCCATGTTGCTGCAAATGGCATTATTTCTTTTTTTATGGCTGAGTAGTATTCCATTGTATATATACCACATCTTCTTTATCCAGAGGAATGCTTTTTTTTTTTTTTTTCGGTATGCGGCCTCTCACTGTTGTGGCCTCTCCCATTGCGGAGCACAGGCTCCGGACGCGCAGGCTCAGCGGCCATGGCTCACGGGCCCAGCCTCTCCGCGGCATGTGGGATCTTCCCGGACTGGGGCACGAACCTGTGTCCCCTGCATCGGCAGGCAGACTGTCAACCACTGCGCCACCAGGGATGCCCCCAGAGGAATGCATATTTTTAACAGTGTTTCCAGATAATTAAATATACACCTGAGGTTGAAGCCAAGGATCCAAAGAGGGAAATAATAACCTTTGAAAATATCCCAAGTGAGAATTTTGGTGACGTAGTAAAAGAAAATTAAGTCAGATCAAAGCGTATCCTCTTTGTCTTAGGTTTAACATCATTTGGAATAACTTCCCTGTCCTTCCACTAAATTTTCTTTAGTTCCTTCCAGAATTCTGAGCAGAGCAGGCCACTGGTGAGTTGGCCCACAGGGGAAGAGATTGGCTGGATTTAAATTTGGAGAGATTGGGGTGGTCCAGAAATGAATATTATGTATCTCACTCAGCAGTCATCATTAGATTCTTACTGCTCCTCTGAAGACCCTGGTTTCCGCCACTTCTCAACAGAAGATCACTGGTCAAGTGCCCAATAAGTCACAGTCTATGAGGGACCCCTAATCAGACCTGTCTCAGTAAGATTTGGAAATTCCTGATCTTTCTGACTCTCTGGCTTCACCCTGTCTACTCAGAGTGCAGCAATCACGTAGGAGCAGAAATGCAAAATTCTGGGCTCCCCTGCAAACCTACTCAATCAGAATCTGCATGTTAACAGGATCTCGGGATTTTCATAGGCACATTAAAGTTGGAGAAACACAGCTATAGACCAGTGCTATCCGATAAAACTTTCTGCAATGATGGAAATTTCTATATCTGTACTGTTCAATATGGTAGCTGCTAGCCACATATGGCCATCGAGCATTTGAAATGTGGCTAGTGTGACTGAGGAACTGAATTTTAAATTTAATCATATTAAATTTAAATATCCCATATGGCTAATATATGACCAATGGCTACCATACTGGATGGCTGTAAATCCTTCTAAAAATTGGGTTCATCTTACCTCTCCAATGGACCCTCTGCATTATGGTTACTTGTATTTCCAAAAAAAGAAGAAAGGAAAGGAAAGGAAGGGAGGAAGGAAGGAAAGAAGGAAAAAAAGGAAGAAATGAAAGAAACAAATCACCCTTTAGTTATACTCTTCACCTGGGTGCAAAGAGTGTGGAGCTATACTATGGGAGGAGTGATCTCCATTCTCACGCTCTCCCCCCAGCTGAGTTCACCCTCAGCTTATGCCAGCAAGACAGCCCACAATTATGACTATAAAACTCTATTTGAGCAAGCAAGGAAAAGTGTTTGTATGGAGGAAAAGGATATTTAAAGAGCTTTAGAGAATAAGAATGATAAAGTATTAAACCTTCTCCACGTCCCAGGCTAAGTTCTTTATATTCACAATTTCACTTAATCCTCAAAGCAAGAAGGTAGAGGTTTTTGTCTTCTTGGCCACTGTTGATTCCCAAGCGTTTGGGGCAGTGAATGGCGCACAGCAGATACTTAAGTAACAGTTAAATGGATGAACTATTATCCCCATTTTAGAGATGACAAAATTGAGGCACAAAGCAGTTAAGTAATTTTCCTGAGGCCATAGAGTGACAGGGCAAGGATTTAAGCCCCTGCAGTGGAGGCTCCAAATCCCCTCTCAGCATCATGCATGGATACCCAGCCTGTTTGACCACATTAATAAATGATGGTCCATCTGCTGCTTCTCCTGGATTCACCTCTGCTACTTGAGGCAGGAGCAGAGTTTCGATATAAAGGGAAGGCTTGATTTTAAAATATTTGTTGAATGCCTGCCATTTGCCACACTCTAGGGAAGCAGTGGTATGTAGCAGTGTTTCATCACCTTTAATGTGCTTGGATCTTGTTAAAATGCAAATTCTGATTCAGTAGGTCTAAGGTGGGGCCTGAGGTCCTGCATTTCTAACCAGCTTCCTGGAGATGCCAAGGCCACTGGTCCAAGAATAGCAGTTGGAGGGTGGGCAGCACAGCCCTGCTGTCAGGGAGCTCATAGTCAGGGGGTGGAGGGGAGGGAGTTCACAGTGACATTGCAGAGTGACAGTTACTCCGATAGGATACAGTAGGTGCTGTAGGGCTTGTGAAGGGACAGCCAACTGTCACTTCCTGGAGGAAGTGCATAGGAGGTGAGGTAGATAAAGGAAGTAATGGAAGGGCATTCCAGGAAGAAGGAACAGCATGTGCAAAGAATGGGAGGCTCAAGCAAGGATGGGGCATCTGGGGATGTCTTGACATCCTATGGTGCACCTGCTTCTCCCAGGGCAAATACCGTATCTAAAGGATGGCGTGTTGGGTTTCAAATGCTGTCTTTTCTTGTCTGCAGGCTGGAGCCCAGGTCACCTGCAGATAAACAGCTTACCCTGAATCCCATCCTCAAAGCACTGCTTGGTTCTAGTTGGTATTTCTGATTTCCCGTTTGATGTTTGGAATCCTCTGCCCACTGCTCCTCAGCCCCATGCAATGCACTGGCGTCCCGTGGAAGCCTAATGAGGCAGTTGCCGTGGTAACCCGGTGACATCCCTCTGTAGCTGATGCTAATGCCGTAGCTCCCCAAACCCTGTGCCTGTTTCTCTCTGTTCGGTAAATTAATAACATTTAAATTAAACATATTAATTTATTTCATGTCAATTAATTTGTATGTTAAGCTGCATGCTGGCTTCACCCTCCCCTCCCCCCAACACCCATTAATTAACTCCAGCCAAATTGGGAGCCCATCAGAGAAGGTTGCAATAGCTTCTAGCAAACTGCAATTACAATACTCTGCTCCTATGTAGAAAGGAATCAGTGTCAAAATAATTGCTTTTCACGAGTCTACAGTCAGCTGTCTTGTCAGATAGTTAACTTATAATTATAACCATTTGGATTTTTAAAACTAAAATATGTAACCAAAATACTAGAAGGAAAAGCAGTGGCTGCTAATGCAACTAATTGTGTTGAATATCTCCCTTTTTTCAATCTTTTTTTTCCCAATACCAATCATCTCTCTCTAAGGCTAGTGATGACTAGGCAATTTTGAGTCCTCATTCCAGGAACCATGGTTCCCAAGAGGTACTTACAGAGAAACGTTGAACGCACCAGTGAGTTCCACTGGACCCCAAATGAGCCAGTTTTTGCCTGTCTTTATTTCCTGTCTTTGTGGAGATGGTGGGAAAGCTGGTTCCTCCAAATGAGATTATGTTCCTAGAATCTGCGCTCCCTGGAGGGGCATGGGTACTGCCAAGGGTACTGCCAAGCTTAGTGTGTGCCTTGCTAATCTCATTGGAGCAGCTTCTCTTTCCCCAAACTCTCTTTGCACAGCTTTTTAGCATGTACTGGTGTCTTTCTCCAAGCTTTGGGGCCCAACTCTTTATTTATGGTAAAAACTGGTGTCTGGGAAACTGCACATAGGTGAGTGCCGCTCACACTGCTTCATTCTGGCAGGAGGTGGAGCTATGGGAAGGTTGATGGCTATGCACAGGTTTCTACCAGTGATCCAGTATTGCGCTTTTCAGACTGGGTGTGCCGGAGACCTACTCACGTTGCAGCCCTAGATACGATGTGTTATATCCTGGTGGATCCTGGAGCTCCAATTTGTCTACCATCTAATCACCTCCCCCTGCACGTCCAGCCAGCCAGCTGGATGTTGACCAGCTGCATTCTTGCACAGGCTTGCCTCTGTGTTAGGCTCTGGGGATTGAGAGGAGAGTTTGCCCAAAGCCCACCTAGATTAGAGCTGGGACATGACCCCCTTCTTTATCATTGGGGTTTTGTTAAAGAGCAAAACAGGTTTATCATTTCTGCTATTGATTTGTGGAGACCCCTTTTGACTTTTTACAGTCACTAAAGACATTTATCTTCAAATATTTCTTCAAATATTTATCTTCAAATATATTTATCTTCAAATATTTCCTTTGTCAAAGGTTGCTCCTATCTGTAGTTTACAAAGGTTTGTTTTGGGATAGAAAGTAAGAAAAAAAAAAAACCCAACAACATCTACATGGCATGTGCACACACATGCACACACCTCTCAGTTTATCCATTTTCCTGGAGTTGTAACTGCTTCTCCTCCAGCTTGGGCAGATGGGTGTTTATTACTAGGGTAAAGAATTGCAGGAATGAGGGTGCCACAAGTTACTAAAGATTTAAGGACAGGATGCTAAAAAATGCCTTTGCAGGTTTTACAAGTATAAGGGGACCTACCTGTTTTATGTATGCAGGAAAATTGAATTTACGATCTCCTCTAAACCAGCAGCTCTGCCTCTTGACCCAGCAACTGCTGCACCGTAGGCAGTTAATGAATATTTATTTTAAGGTCCCGGATTTCTTTATGTCTTTATACAAGCCTCTAATCTATTTTGTGCCTGCTTTTTCTCCTGACTTCAAAATAGACGTGATACCTTCCTTCCTCATAGATATGTCAGGAATTGGTTGAAAAGCCATTTGTAGGACTTTTCCATGCTACCTGGCGTGCCAACTTGTAACCCTCCTAATTGGAGGGCTTGAATACTATTTGCTTATAATCTATTTGTAATTACTAGTCATTTACTTCATAGGGTTGGTTTGGAGGCACCTGAAGAGGTATGTCCAAATACCACGTGTATATCAGTAAGTGGACTTCAATAAGGTTCTATGTTGATATAATTATATGCAAAGAAAGAATTGATCAGTAGTACAGGGAGGATTCCCAGAACAAATAATTTGTTTCCTTCCTCATAATGAGGCTTCATGAGCCGATTCTTACAGAGTGGCTAGTTCTGGCCAGATGAAGGATGCTCAGTGAGGATTTTGCAGGTGACCAGTACTGACGTAATTCATTATCTCGTGTAGGCAGAGAGAATGGTTTTCTTTGTTCTGGAAATGCATGGGGAAGATGCCGCTTTGGCCTTGTCTAATTTTCAAGAAAAATGAGAAGATACATTTTAGGACATGCAGTCTTCCTTCCTGAGAATAAAAGGCAGAGAGCTTTCCTTTCAGTTCTGTTGCCGGCTAGATTTTTGCTATAGGATTTGAAAATAACGGAGTTGGGTTGTCATGGCAATGCATCCCGTGTTGTAGTTTTGATATTGTGGCTGATTTCTCAACACTACTTTTATTTCAAGAACTGCTGAAAGTTTCTCGATACTCTGCTTCAAGGGCACGCGGATTGGCAGCTTAGACGTCGGATGAAGGAGCAGGTGTGAGGCTTGCCTTCCTTCCTGGGTGTCGTTGACAGAGTGGAATTCTTGAGTCTCTGAGATTGAGAGAAAAATCTAAAGAAACTTGGTGTCCTTATTTAACAAAACCGCTTTTGTACACCTAACATCTCTGGGAACTGCTGGGCCGAACTTTTTTCTCCAAACAAAATTATTTCCCAACTTGGGAACGTGTATATTACATCTGATGGCTGGTGGTCCTTAATGATCATTGATACCTTCTATTCCCTTGGTCTGCCCAACCTGCTACTCCCTTGGGGTCTTCTTAGACTCCTCCTCTCTGGCCTGTCTAATGGGTCACCAAGTCTTGTCATTTTTTAGAATGATAAACCACATTTGTTGAGCGCTTTCTCAGTGTTTGACACCATCCTAAGTGCATTGCATGCAATATCAAACTTAACTTTGACATCAACCCTGTGAGGCTGATAACATTCCTTATTCTTCTCAGGACATAGATAGGAACATGGAGGCATAAGAAGATCAAATTACTTGCTCAAGTTCACATAGAATAGGGATGGCAGGGTCAGGGTTCAAACCCAGAGCCTGTGCTCTTAGCCCCTGTGCCTACACTGCCCACATTCTGTCTCCTTCGTGCCTATAGAGTCCACCAGCCTCTGTCCATCCCCACCATGAGCTCAGACTCCCCTTGTCTCTTCTTTTTCTTTTTCTTTTTTCTTTTTTTGTGCGGTACGCGGGCCTCTCCTGTTGCCGAGCACAGGCTCCGGACGCGCAGGCTCAGCGGCCATGGCTCACGGGAGCAGCCGCTCCGCGGCATGTGGGATCTTCCCAGACCGGGGCGTGAACCCGTGTCCCCTGCATCGGCAGGCGGACTCCCAACCACTGCGCCACCAGGGAAGCCCTCTCCTTGTCTCTTGCTGAAATCACTGCCCCAGCCTCCTGAACTTGTCCCTCTCTCTCAGTCTGGCCCATTTCCAATCTGTTCTTCATGCTGCCACCATAGTGATTGTTTTGAATTTCCATCATAGTTATCCCCCATCCCACCCCTGCTCGACGCCTTCAATGGACTCTCAGTGCCTCCCTGATGTCGCCCTAACTCCTTAATGTGTATGTGCCTCCTGTGTGTTCTGCCCCCGTGCTTGAAATGATAGTGAAAATATCCGTGAACTTGATAATGATGAGAACTGACATTTACTGAGCATATGCAAAGTGCCAAATGCGTTATGGGGATCATCTCGTTGGATCCTCTCAACAACTCTAATTGGAGCTGGATCGGCTTCAGACAGGGGCAGTGTGACTCCCGGCCCTCGACTTTTAACCACATCGTCCTGCTTTCCCTGCTTTCTGCACCCCGGGTGTACCGAGCAACTTGCAGTCTCCCCAGGGGCTGTGTGTTATCTCACATCTGGACCTCCACCCTGAGCCTCCCCACTGCCTAGCACTGTGCCTGGCACATGAAGACGTTTGTTGAATGAATGGAAGAACTTCACAGAAGATGTCATACTGTTCAGAATCCCCTGGGGCCACTAACGTATCAGAGGGGGAAACAAGCCCAGTAACACAAGACAAAGCCAAAAGAGAAACCAGGGACGGGGAGGATTACAGAGGGAGGATGAGTAAAACCAGAGGTGGGAGAGGACAGGACTTGAGAGCCAAGATGGGCAACTGATTTTGTCTCTAACCTGAGAGGTAACGCTGGGAATACACAGCTAGGTGACCAGTGGGGTCAGGAATCAAAGTGGCAGAGGCTCTGAATTCCACAAACCAGGGATGGAGGATGCTGTGTAATTCCTGGAGACAGTAAGGCAGCTCTGTTGACACTGAGGACTTGATTCCTTCCCACCAACTGACTGAGCTACAGGGGTCACCTTCTCCTGGCTGTGCAAGTACCAAGTTAGATACTGGATAAGGCTGTTAAAACAGGCTGGTGAAAAGCCTTGCCAAAGAGCTTGCGATTTTATTGTGTAATCTACGGAGAGCCACTGGAAGGCAATTTGAAGCACACAAGTTCTCCCCAGCCTGCTGGGAAGTTTAGATTAATACCTAATCACAGCAGCCATGGCAGAGCTTCCAGAAGCCCAAGTCAAGCAAAGCAGATGAAATTGAAATCCTCTCCTAGCAAAAGCAGTTTCTCATTACTTCTTCATTCCTCAAACACACGCAAGGGAGACTCAGAATTTGTAAAGGGTAGTAAACCTGGGAAGCAGTGTTTAGTTCTCTATTAACCCAGCTCACTCTTCACTGGAGCTGGAACTAGCAGATTTTCTCTTCCATCCAGGCAGGGCGATTCACTTAGGGGGATGAGCATGGAAAACCTGACCTGGAGTGACGTTGGGCCCAGCAAGGCTGTGTTTCCATTGTGTGCCTCTGATTGCTGAATGGAGTTATTAGCTCCACTAAGAATGTCATCTAAATATAAATCTCCTGTCTGACTAATAGATAAATGCTCCTTTTTGCCTTGATTTTCCAAACAACCTATATCAGGTGTCTGGACATAATGGCAAAGCTAGACCTGGACTCACACCACAAAAGGGAAAAGAAATGTACATGATCACGAGCTAATTTAAATGTAGCAGGAGCCATGTGGGTGTTTCCTTTTAGCTAACCTTTTCTCCCCCATGCCCCACCCCACCCCGGTGCTTTTGCAAAAACTTTCTGAGAGCTCCTGGGAGACTTCATCCAGCCTGACTGCAATGAGAGACTGTGAAATAAGGACCGAATTGGTTAATTCTAATATTGCACCATTAAGGGAAACGATTTCTTTTCCATGGAGCCAAATTGGATTAATTCTATGCGTGCAGAGTATACTTAACAAATGGCATGATTCAAAGGTGCAGAGCTGGGTCACGGACGATTTGCTTCTTTGTTTTTCAACTGACAAGGCGTTTGCCATTTACACTCCGAATTAAATGTGCTGGGTTTGAACATTCTAGTGGTCGTTGCTGTTGGTCGACGGGCTTTGATGCGTTTATTTTTTTCCCCTAGATTATATACGTAATGCTACAGATTACCACTGGTGGAGTTAAAACACAGCCAGAAGAGAGAGTTCACCGTTCACTGGTTGCATTTAGTGCCTGATCAGAATACAGAGTGCCATCAATCCAATTTACCCCTTGATTATCAGCCTGCTCTGTGTAATTAAGGGATGAGGCCTGGCTTGCTGCCCTTTCTTCACCCAGTAAGGACTGGTCTGAAGCATTAAGTTCTGAAGGCAGAGTTGGCCTTGTGGTGACATCCCCAATGGCACCTATTGGGCAGGTGACAAAGATGGGGGAAGGCTCTGTGCCCTCAGCACTTACAGGGAGCAGCATGCGGTGGGGGTGGGGGGCATGATAAGGCTCTGTTAAAGCTTTCATTAGGTGAGAGATGACAGAGAGACAGCAATCTTAAGTTTCTTCCTCTTATACCTGCAGGCTGAGCCCTGACAAAGTTATAAAGAACGTCCTGGCATTCCCCTTCGCCCGCAACACACACCTTCTTTTGCTCCTTCTACAGTGACACCGGGAGGTGTAACTGCATCTCTGGTCTCGCAAGAGGTCCTAGTCTGATGGAAGGGCAGATAGAGCAACAGCCTGCTGCTGTCGGCGTCCGTGGTTGCCACCATGGAATTGTGTCGTGATTGACAAAAATTTGCCAAAGACAGCATTTGAGGGTGTACAGTTTCTTTAATGCCAAAGGCCATGGTTTCAGAAATAACGCAGAGTGCTCCTGGATGGAGGGACAGACAGCTACCCAGGTCTTCCTAATGCCCCTGTGGACTTATAGCTGAAGATAAATCACCTGCCCCAAAGCAAGGATTTGGCCAGATGTGAGAAGTTTCTTCTGCTATTCTTATGGGGACTTTTGGACTCTCTTATTCACCCCCTGTCCCCACAGCTAGGTTTCTGGCTATGTGTCTGCTCACTCATCAGATGCAAATATCTTCTGACAAAAAACCTCCAATATATTTACTGTGAGATGCAGGGAAACCATTTCCTAGGAGCATCCCTCAGCAAGCTCAGGCTTCAGCCTGTCTGAGGTCCACTTTGGCTAGAAATAAATATTTACAAAGGTCTTAGGAAGTGTTTCTCTGAGAGAATCTGGGAAGGCTTCATAGAGGAGGCATCATTTGACCTGAGTTTTGTTGCAAGAAGAGGAGTTTTCTAGGTAAACTTTGGAAGGAAGGAGCATCCCTGGCAAGGGAACCAGCACATGCAAAGGAGAGGAGGCACAAAAGTATGCCTTTGGGATAACTGAAGTTTGGCATGGTGGAGAAGAAGCTGAGCTGGACAGGGGGGTTTCTGTCCCAACATGGGTGGCCTCAGGTCCAAGGCATATGGAGATTTCAGCAGTTTGGGGTGGGAGGAAGGAAGCTGGGAAGGGCAAGACCTTTATTGAGAGGTACTAACTCAGCTCCAGAGGTCAGAGCATGTGGCTCTCCAGGCTCATTGTGGTTCAGGCTGTGCTGCAGTGAGTGGAGGGTTTGCATGTTTGAGCACACTGGTCCACGTGTGTTCCATGCATGGGTAGGTTTCATTCCACGTATTAACCTAATATCTGAATGTTGGACTCTTTTTGACAAAATTATACATGTGGTAGGATATTTAGAAAATACAGTAAAATAGGTGTGTGAATTGCCTATAACCCCATCAACTGAAGGTAACTACTGTTAATCTTTGGGGGTCTGTTGTTTATATACACATGTTTTCTGAACAAATATAGGATCACATAGTATGGATCATTTTATTTTATTTATTTATTTTTAAAACATCTTTATTGGAGTATAATTGCTTTACAACGGTGTGTTAGTTTCTGCTTTATAACAAAGTGAATCAGCTATATATATACATATATTCCCATTTCTCCTCCCTCTTGTGTCTTCCTCCCATCCTCCCTGTCCCAACCCTCCAGGTGGACACAAAGCACCGAGCTGATCTCCCTGTGCCATGTGGCTGCTTCCCACTAGCTGTCTATTTTACATTTGGTAGTGTATATATGTCTATGCCACTCTCTCACTTCGTCCCAGCTTACTCTTCCCCTCCCTGTGTCCTCAAGTCCATTCTCTACATCTGCGTCTTTATTCCTGTCCTGATCCTAGGTTCTTCAGAACCATTTTTTTTTTTTTTTAGATTCCATATATATGTGTTAGCATATGGTATTTGTTTTTCTCTTTCTGACTTACTTCACTCTGTATGACAGTCTCTAGGTCCATCCACCGCACTGCAAATTACTCAATTTCGTTTCTTTTTATGGCTAATATTCCATTGTATATATGTGCCACATCTTCTTTATCCACGCATCTGTCAATGGACACTTAGGTTGCTTCCATGTCCTGGCTATTGTAAATAGTGCTGCAGTGAACCTTGTGATACATGACTCTTCTTGAATTATGGTTTTCTCAGGGTATATGAGCAGTGGTGGGATTGCTGGGTCATATGGTAGTTCTGTTTTTAGTTCTTTAAGGAACCTCCATACTGTTCTGCATAGTGGCTGTATCGATTTACATTCCCACCAACAGTGCAAGAGGGTTCCCTTTTTTCCACACCCTCTCCAGCATTTATTGTTTGTAGATTTTTTGATGATGGCCATTCTGACTGGTGTGAGGTGATACCTCGTTGTAGTTTTGATTTGCATTTCTCTAATGATTAGTGATGTTGAACATCCTTTCACGTGTTTGTTGGCAATCTGTATGTCTTCTTTGGAGAAATGTCTGTTTAGGTCTTCTGCCCATTTTTGAATTGGGTTGTTTGTTTTTTGATATTGAGTTGCATGTGCTGCTTGTATATTTTGGAGATTAATCCTTTGTCAGTTGCTTCATTAGCAACTATTTTCTGCCATTCTGAGGGTTGTCTTTTTGTCTTGTTTATGGTTTCCTTGGCTGTGCAAAAGCTTTGAAGTTTCATTAGGTCCCATTTGTTTATTTTTATTTCCATTTCTCTAGGAGGTGGGTCAAAAGGATCTTGCTATGATTTATGTCATAGAGTGTTCTGCCGACGCTTTTCTTCTCTAAAAGTTTTATAGTGTCTGGCCTTACATTTAGGTCTTTAATCCATTTTGAGTTTATTTTTGTGTATGGTGTTAGGGAGTGTTCTAATTTCATTCTTTTAAGTGTAGCTGTCCAGTTTTCCCAGCACCACTTATTAAAGAGGCTGTCTTTTCTCCATTGTATATTCTTGCCACCTTTATCAAAGATAAGGTGACCATAAGTGCGTGGGTTTATCTCTGGGCTTTCTATCCTATTCCATTGATCTATATTTCTGTTTTTGTGCCAGTACCATACTGTCTTGATTACTGTAGCTTTGTAATATAATCTGAAGTCAGGGAGTATGATTCCTCCAGCTCCATTTTTCTTTCTCAAGATTGCTTTTGGTATTCGGGGCCTTTTGTGTTTCCATACAAATTGTGAAATTTTTTGTTCCAGTTCTGTGAAAAATGCCAAAACTTTTTGGCTTTACAAAATTCATTGATTAGCTCTAGTAGTTTTCTGGTAGCGACTTTAGGATTCTCTATGTATAGTATCATGTCATCTGCAAACAGTGACAGTTTTACTTCTTCTTTTCCGATTTGGATTCCTTTTACTTCTTTTTCTTCTCTGATTGCTGTGGCTAAAACTTCCAAAATTATGTTGAATAATAGTGGTGAGAGTGGGAAACCTTGTCTTGTTCCTGATCTTAGTGGAAGTGGTTTCAGGTTTTCACCATCGAGAAGCATGCTGGCTGTGGGTTTGTCATATATGGCCTTTATTATGTTGAGGTAAGTTTCCCCTATGCCTACTTTCTGGAGGGTGTTTATGAAAAATAGGTGTTGAATTTTGTCAAAACCTTTTTCTGCATCTATTGAGATGATCATATGGTTTTTCTTCTTCAACTTGTTAATATGGTGTATCACATTGATTGATTTGCGTATATTGAAGAATCCTTGCATTCATGGGATAAACCCCACTTGATCATGGTGTATGGTGTATGATACCTTTAATGTGCTGCTGGATTCTGTTTGGTAGTATTTTGTTGGGGATTTTTACATCTATGTTCATCAGTGATATTGACCTATAGTTTTCTTTTTTTGTGACATCTTTGTCTGGTTCTGGTATCAGGGTGGTGGTGGCTTCGTGGAATGAGTTTGGGAGTGCTTCTCCCTCTGCTATATTTTGGAAAAATTTGAGAAGGATAAGTGTTAGCTTTTCTCTAAATGTTTGATAGAATTCACCTGTGAAGCCATCTGGTCCTGGACTTTTGTTTGTCAGAAGGTTTTTAATCACAGTTTCAATTTCAGTGCTTGTAATTGGTCTGTTTGTATTTTCTGTTTCTTCCTGGTTCCATTTTGGAAGTTTGTGCTTTTCTATGAATTTGTCCATTTCTTCCAGGTTGTCCATTTTATTGGCGTAGAGTTGCTTGTAGTAATCTCTCATGATCCTTTGTGTTTCTGCAGTGCCAGTTGTTAGTTCTCCTTTTTCATTTCTAATTCTATTGATTTGAGTCTTCTCCCTTTTTTTCTTGATGAGTTTGGCTAATGGTCTATCAGTTTTGTTTATCTTCAGAAAGAACCAGCTTTTAGTTTTATTGATCTTTGCTACTGTTTCCTTCATTTCTTTTTCATTTATTTCTGATCTGATCTTTATGATTTCTTTCCTTCTGCTAACTTTTCTTTTTCTTCTTCTTTCTCTAATTCCTTTAGGTGTAAGGTTAGGTTGTCTATTTGAGATGTTTCTCGTTTCTTGAGGTAGAATTGTATTGCTATAAACTTCCCTCTTAGAACTGCTTTTGCTCTATCCCTTAGGTTTTGGGTCGTTGTGTTTTCATTGTCATTTGTTTCTGGGTATTTTTTGATGTCCTCTTTGATTTCTTCAGTGATCTCTTGGTTATTTAATAGTGTATTGTTTAGCCTCCATGTGTTTGTATTTTTTACAGATTTTTTCCTGTAATTGATATCTAGTCTCTTCATGTTGTGGGTGGAAAAGTGACTTGATATTATTTGAATTTTTCTCAAATTTACCAAGGCTTGATTTGTGACCTAAGATACGATCTACCCTGGAGAATGTTCCATGAGCACTTGAGAAGAAAGTGTATTCTGTTATTTTTGGATGGAATGTCCTATAAGTGTCAATTAAGTCCATCTTGTTTAATGTATCATTTCAAGCTTGTGTTTCCTTATTTATTTTCATTTTGGATGATCTGTCCATTGGTGAAAGTGAGGTGTTATAGTCCCCTACTATGATTGTGTTATTGTCGATTTCCCCTTTTATGGCTGTTAGCATTTGCCTTATGTATTGAGGTGCTCCTATGTTGGGTGCATAAATATTTACAATTGTTATATCTTCTTCTTGGATTGATCCCTTGATCATTATGCAGTGTCCTTCTTTGTCTCTTGTAATAGTGTTTATTTTAAAGTCTATTTTGTCTGATATGAGAATTGCTACTCCAGCTTTCTTTTGATTTCCATTTGCATGAAATATCTTTTTCCATCCCCCCACTTTCAGTCTGTATTTGGATGTGTCCCTAGGTCTCTTGTAGACAGCATATATGTGGGTCTTGTTTTTGTATCCATTCAGCCACTCCGTGTCTTTTGGTTGGAGCATGTAATCCTTACATTTAAGGTAATTATTGATATGTATGTTCCTTTTACCCTTTTCTTAATTGTTTTGGGTTTGTTATCGTAGGTCTTTTCCTTCTCTTGTGTTTCCTTCTTGAGAAGTTCCTTTAGCATTTGTTGTAAAGCTGTTTTGGAGGGGCTGAATTCTCTTAGCTTTTGCTTGTCTGTAAAGGTTTTAATTCCTCCATCAAATCTGATCGAGATCTTTGCTGGGTAGAGTAATCTTGGCTGTAGGTTTTTCGCTTTCATCACTTTATATATGTCTTGCCAGTCCCTTCTGGCTTGCAAAGTTTCTGCTGAAAGATCAGCTGTTAACCTTGTGGGAATTCCCTTATCTGTTATTTCTTGCTTTTCCCTTGCTGCTTTTAATATTTTTTTCTTTGTATTTAATTTCTGATACTTTGATAAATATGTATCTTGGTGTGTTTCTCCTTGGATTTATCCTGTATGGGACTCTCTGGTTCCTGGACTTATTGACTATTTCCTTTCCCATATTAGAGAAGTTTTCAACATAATCTCTTCAAATATTTTCTCAGTCCCTTTCTTTTTCTCTTCTTCTGGTACCCCTATAATGTGAATGTTGGTGTGTTTAATGTTGTCCCAGAGGTCTCTGAGACTCTCCTCTGTTCTTTTCATTGTTTTTTCTTTATTCTGCTCTACAGTAGTTACATCCACTATTTTATCTTCCATGTCACTTACCGTTTTTTTGCCTCAGTTATTCTGCTATTGATTCCTTCTAGAGAATTTTTAATTTCATTTATTGTGTTTTTCATTATTGTTTGTTTGCTCTTTAGTTCTTCTAGTTCCTTGTTAAATGTTTCTTGTATTTTCTCCATTCTATTTCCAAGATCTTGGATCATCTTTACTATCATTACTCTGAATTCTTTTTCAGGTAGGCTGCCTATTTCCTCTTCATTTGTTTGGTCTGGTGGGTTTTTACCTTGCTCCTTCATCTGCTGTGTGTTTCTGTGTCTTCTCATTTTGCTTAACTTACTGTGTTTGGGGTCCCCTTTTCACAGGCTGCAGGTTTGTAGTTCCTATTGTTTTTGGTGTCTGCCCCCAGTGGGTAAGTTTGGTTCACTGCATTGTGTAGGTCCTGGTGCGGGGAGACTGGTGCCTGTGTTCTGGTGGATGAGGCTGAATCTTGTCTTTCTGGTGGGCAGGACCATGTCCAGTGGTGTGTTTTGGAGTGTCTGTGAACTTAGTGTGACTTTAGGCAGCCTCTCTGCTAATGGGTGGGGTTGTGTTCCTCTCTTGCTAGTTGTTTTGCATAGGGTGTCCAGCACTGTAGCTTGCTGGCTGTTGAGTGGAGCCGGATCTTAGCATTGTGATGGAGATCTCTGGGAGAGCTTTCGCCGTTTAATATTACATGGGGCTAGGAGGTCTCTGGTGGACCACTGTCCTGAACTTGGCTCTCCTACCTCAGAGGCTCAGGCCTGACACCCAGTCGGAGCACCAAGACCCTGTCAGCCACTTGGCTCAGAAGAAAAGGGAGGGAAAAAAAGAAACAAAGAAAGAATAAAATAAAAAAGTTATTAAAATTAAAATAATGCTATTAAAAATAAAAAAATTAAAAAGTCATAAAAACAAAGAAAGAAGAGAGCAACCAAACAAAAAAACAAATCCACCAATGATAACAAGTGCTAAAAACTACACACAGAAAAAAAAAAAAGCAAAAAAACAGACAGACAGAACCCTAGGACAAATGGTAAAAGCAAAGCTATACAGACAAAATCACACAGAGAAGCATACACATACACACTCACAAAAGGAGAAAAAGGAAAAAAATATATATATAAAAAAAGAAGAGAGCAACCAAATCTATAAACAAATCTACCAATGATAATAAGCTCTAAATAATAAACTAAAATAAACATAAAGCTAGAAACAAACTAGATGCAGAAAGAAACCCCAAGTCTACAGTAGTTCCCAAAGTCCACCGCCTGTTTTGGGATGATTCATTGTTGATTCAGGTATTCCACAGATGCAGGGTACATAAAGTTCATTGTGGGGATTTAATCCGCTGCTCCTGAGGCTGCGGGGAGAGATTTCCCTTTCTCTTCTTTGTTCGCACAGCTCCTGGGGTTCAGCTTTGGATTTGGCCCCACCTCTGCATGTAGGTCACCTGAGGGCATCTGTTCCCCCCCGACAGGAGGGGGTTAAAGTAGCAGCTGACTGGGGGGTCTCGCTCACTCAGGACAGGGGGAGGGAGGGGTACAGAATGCGGGGGAAGCCTGTGGCAGCAGATGCCAGCATGACATTGTACCATCCTGAGGCACGCCTTGTGTTCTCCCGGGGAAGTTGTCCCCTGGATCATGGGACCCTGGCCGTGGCGGCTGCACAGCCTCCTGGGAAGGGAGGTGTGGATAGTGACCTGTGCTTGCACACAGGCTTCTTGGTGGCTGCAGCAGCAGTAATGGCATCTCATGCCCATCTCTGGTGTCCACACTGGTAACCGCGGCTCGCGCCCATCTCTGGAGCTCGTTTAGGTGGTGCTCTGAATCCCCTCTCCTCGCGCACCCTGAAACAATGGTCCCTTGCCTCTTAGGCAGTTCCAGACTTTTTCCTGGACTCCCTCCCGGCTAGCTGTGGTGCACTAGCTCCCTTCAGGCTGTGTTCACGCAGCCAACCCCAGTCCTCTCCCTGGGGTCTGACCTCTGAAGCCCGAGCCTCAGCTCTCAGCCCCCACCTGCCCCCGCAGGTGAGCAGACAAGCCTCTCCGGCTGGTGAGTGCTGGTGGGCACTGATCCTCTGTGCAGCAATGTCTCCACTTTGCCCTTGCACCCTTGTTGCTGCCCTCTCCTCCATGGCTCTGAAGCTCCCCCCCTGCCCACCCCCCATCTCCACCAGTGAAGGGGCTTCCTAGTGTGTGGAAACTTTCCCTCCTTCACAGCTCCCTTCCAGAGGTGCAGGTCCTGTCCCTATTCTTTTGTCTCTGTTTTTCCTTTTTTCTTTTGCCCTACGCAGGTATGTGGGGAGTTTCTTGCCTTTTGGGAAGTCTGAGGTCTTCTGCCAGCATTCAATAGGTGTTCTGTAGGAGTTGTTCCACATGTAGATGTATTTTTGATGTATCTGTGGGGAGAAAGGTGATCTCCACGTCTTATTCCTCTGCCATCTTGAAGGTCCCCCCGGATCATTTTATAATCTGCTTTTCCCACTGAACCCATCATAAACCTCTCTCCATGCCAATTCATGTAGTTCCACGATACTAGTTTTAATGATTACATGGTAATCCCTTGACAACATGAACTGTCATTTATTTTTCCAGCTGCTGATTGTTAGATACTCAGTTTGCACGATAGGCCACCACATCCCTCTACCCTCATTCAATGTGCTTGCATCTCCTTATTCTCTAAGTCCAGCTAAAGCCATCCCCACTGGGGTAGAAACACTGTTTCTGACGCTTTCATATAAAGCAGCATGCCTCTGGTCTGAAGCTCTTCTTCCTTTGCCATTTGTTCTGTCTTCACTCCCCTTGTTGGTCAGTGGAGGATTAGGGACCAAATTTAGAACCCCAAGTCCTGTGACGTGTGGCTTCTGCAGCTTGTAGGGAGACAGAATCTTTGATTTAGACATGTCCATTCCACTCCTCCAGCTGTTTCTAAGAACCACAGCACAGCGCAGCCAACAGCTTGTCATGGTGAATTTAGCATGGTGGCAGCCTTGCCAGAAACAAGCCACCCACATTGTGCAGTAATGGGGTTCAATTGAGTCTCTTAGGTCTCCCAGCCATACTGCCTGAGTTGTTTTTTTCATTTGTGTCCATGTTCTGCAGACTTAGGCCAAATGAAATAGTGTTTCTGCACCAGTGAGTTTGTTTAGACTGCTTGCTAATGGACTCGTGTTCGACTGAAAGCTTGAGGATTCACTGTGTGTGTGTGTGTGTGTGTGTGTGTGTGTGTGTGTATGTGTATGTGTGTGTGTGTGTGTGTGTGTCATGGCATGTGTGTAGACCCAGAGGGCTTTGAGTTCTGGGGCAAGAAACTGACTATCTGTGGGACCAGCTTCATGAGGGGCTTGAGAATCTGGTATCTATTCCATGTGACCTCTAGGGAGAAGCCTGCAAGGGAGGTCCCACCTTGGTATGACCTTGGGGAAGAAAGTAGAACAATTCTGCCTGTCTTTTTGCATATCCATTCATCCATCCATCCATCAGTCCATTCATACATCCATCTGTCCATCCACCCACCCCTCCATTTATTCACTCATTTAACGGTACTTTTTGGGCATCTACTATATGCCAGGCTCTGTTTAAGGCACTTAAGACACTCAGTGACAAAAATGTCTACCCTCATGGAACTTACCTCTATTGATGGGAGACAGGCAGTACACTCTGAGCATGATAAATAGATGTTACATAGTATATAGAAGGTACTAAGGGATATGGGGAAAACAGCAGGGGAGGGGAATATGGAATACCCAGTCAGGATGGGGGAGGTGCAGCTGTGATTTTAAGTAGGAGGGTGAGCGCAGTGACAAAGTTTCTCTCCTTGACCAAACTCAAGTCCAGCTCTCCTGAGCTCTTTTCCAACCAGGCTTCGACTTTTGGACTTCCATGTTCATCTCTGCATTGTCTGATTTTAGTAAGAATCCTGCTAAGTCAGTTTAACTAGAAACCCCCATCCTTGATATCTCATCGTGTTCCTCATCCTTCACCATCCCCCACGAGATGTCTGACCGCTCTGGCCTGCCTTCAGCAAGAATCCTGGTAGATCAGTTTAGCTAGAATACTCTCTTATCCCTGATGTTTCCTCTCAGTAATTTTCCAGTCATTGACCTCCACACCTGTTTCTTGGCTATAAATTCCTGCTTTCCCTTTATATGTATATATATATATATTTTTTTTTAAATTCTTTTTTGCCTGCATTGGGTCTTCATTGCTGCACGCGGGCTTTCTCTAGTTGCGGCGGGCGGGGACTACTCTTTGTTGTGGTGCGCGGGCTTCTCATTGCGGTGGCTTCTCTTGTTGCAGAGCACAGGCTCTAGGCATGCGGGCTTCAGTAATTGTGGCATGCTGGCTTCAGCAGTTGTGGCTCATGGGCTCTAGAGCGCAGGCTCAGTAGTTGCAGTGCACAGGCTTAGTTTATCCGCAGCACGTGGGATCTTCCTGGACCAGGGCTTGAACCCATGTCCCCTGCATTGGCAGGCAGATTCTTAACCACTGTGCCACCAGGGAAGTCCTCCCTTGTTATATTTGGAATTGAGCCCAATCTCTCTCCCCCACTGCAAGACCCCATTGCACTGGTCCCTATACCTATTGCAATATCCTACCCCCCTTGAATAAAGTCTTCCTTACTGTGCCTTTAATGAGTGTCATTGGATAAGTTTTTAATAGTAGATGTCATTGAGAAGTTAACTCTCCAGTGATGTGCCAGAGGAGGGAAGGAGTTAGCCATATGGATATCTAGAGGAAGAGAGCTTCAGGCAAAGGGAACAATCAGGGCAAAGGACCTAAGGAGGAGCGTCCTGTGTGTTTAAGGAACCGCACCTGGGGCAGATGACCTTGGCAGACTGAATTTGGGAGAGAGCAAGAGGAGACTAGGTCTGAGCAAAAGGCTTCAGCTCAATGTATCTTTCACCATTGCCAGTAACTTTAGCACATCAGCGGATAGGAATTGGGTCATGGAAATGGGACAGTGGAGAGCTGGGTGCCAACTCCAGATATTAGCACCTTCCTTCCTGGGCTCCACTGAAAACTCCTGGAGCATCCCTGTCCTGAGCTGCAGTGGCGCCAGGAACCCACACAGAAGAAGTGCGAGGTAGAGCATGGGACTGGGAATAACATAAATAGATTTGGCTTCAAATCCCAACGTTTCCACTTACATTTGCAAATTACTTACCTTCTCCAAACCTCAGTTTTACCATCTGTAAAACGGGATTGCAACAGTAGTTGTTCTTTGAGTACAGTGTATCTATTAGAGGGAAATGAACTTGCTGCGTTCATACCAGCCCCTGAGTGGCAGAGTCAAGAGTTGAAGGAATCTGTCTGCCTCCAAGTTCCCCCATGCCTTCCTGCCTCTCATAAGCTCCCCAGACTTACAGGGAAGACTAAGTGAGGTAATAAGGTATTTGAAAAGGCCTGGCAGAGGGTCAAGTGCTGTGTAAATGTACCTTGTCATTGTTATTACAGATGGGACTTGGGGTTAAGTTCTGAGGTGACCCTGGCATCTAGCAACACGAGATTGTCCACGTCAGTTGGCAGTGGCCTTTGAGTGACAGCTGAACATTCTGCCGCTGAAGGTCACAGAGAAGCTCAGCCAGTCTGAACACAGTTAAGGGATTTTACCATGTTTTACACTTAAAACAGTTATTTACACAGTACGGGTTAGCAATGGCTGCCACATATACATTTTGCTAATTGTCTGATGTTAACTTCCATGCATGCTGTTGATCAATATAAACAGCCTTGTTATGTCATGTCCTTGGAGATTTAGAACAAATTTCACATCAGTGCATTTGGAACACTGCGCGACCTCTCCGGTCCTCTTTTGCGCAGGGGAGAGGAGCGCAGGTAACTGTGGATTATCTAGATTTTTCTACATTGTCATGTGTGCCTGTTTCCAATCAATCTAGATAGACAAGCTTGTACTGCAAATCTATTTCAACATCAAATTTCTGGCAATGGTACTGACATGCATATCACCCTTAGGCTAGGGATTCTTATGTAAACTTTCAGTAAACCTTATTTGGGTAATAAATTCAGTGTGTGTGTGTGTGTGTGTGTGTGTGTGTGTGTGTGTGTGTGTGTGTGTGTGTGTGTGAGGGGGGGGAGGGGGGGAGAGAGGGAGAGAGAGAAGGAGAAAGAGAAGGAGAGAGAGAAAGAGAGAATTTTCTGACTGTGATACTTGATCTGGTGACAGTTCATGTTTACCTGGCTCAGGCAATAAACCTAAACCTGCCTGAATCATTTCCACTAAATGTGAATGCCCAGAAATAGCACTCACACCTGACCTTTTCGGTTTGGAAACAGCTAACTCTGGAGCAGGAAATTGAAGCTCATGGAGCAGAAAGGGACAGGCTGAAAGAGGTAGAAGGAGCCCAGTCTGGGAGCCTTCAAAGCCCCGGTGGCTGGGCTGGGGCAGGGTGGGCTGGGGTGGGTGGAGGGCCTCCTACCAGCCAACTTGAGTAGATACAAAAACCTGAGGTTCCTAAGGGTCTTTAAGGAAGCCTTGCAGTTCTTACCCACTTTAAATACTCTCCTGAGATCCTGGGAGTTCATATAATTGATATGAAAATCAAATTACATTAAGTAGGCAGAGAAGCTATTTTTTATTTTTAAAATGATTTTTATCATGCAGTTAAGCATCAAACAATGCTGAAAGCTTCTAACAAAAAACAGCAGTACCCTAATTCCCTCTGCACCCTCCCTCCATCCTGCTCCCCAGAAGCAACCACCTCTGCATTCTTTTTTTATCATTTCTTCTGTGATTGCTCCCATATTTCCAAATAATATCAGTGTATTATCCCTTGAATGATCAGTTTTGGACATTGTCTGTTTCTTTCGTATTATGTGTAGGTGAGGATTTCTGGCTTTCTTATGCCCCTCCTTCCTTTCTTTCTATGCCCCCAATAGTATAATTGCACATTTTGTTGTGATTATCATTGTTTCCATTACTATAACCATGAAAATATTGTTTACAGTTGAGTCAGAGAGTATATTAAGATTATACTTCTATGATTTCATTTGCTTCTCAACCTACAAATAAAATCTTCATTCTTCCATTTCCTATTTCCTGGACTTATTTTGAATCTCTGTCTCAGTCTTCATATATTCACCAGCAGTTCTATAAAATGCCTCTCAATTTTGCTACGAATGTCCACTCAGTCAAACCTGTCAGATAATCTATCAGTTCCATTTTTTTCTCCTTGATATCAATCTCCTGGAGCCCTTCCTTCTTCTGCTCTTATCTGGACTGCTGCACCAATTTCATCCTGGGGCCTCTCTTCCTATATCCTGGAATTTCCGTTGCCTTTCTCCTTTGCTGGATTCTGTGTTTCCTTGATCCTAAGTCTTTTTTCTTAGCTGACTTTCCCATTTTAGTGGCATTCCTTCTCCAGTACAGAGTACAGAAGTAACTGTGTGTAACCTTACATTTCTAAAAGTGTCTTATTTTATTCACACACCTGATGGATAGTTTGGCTGGGTATGGAATTCCAGGTTTTTTTCCCTCTGAATTTTGAAGGCACTGTTTAATTGTTTTCTGGCTTCTGGTATTGTTATTGAGAAGTCCAAGGCCATCCTGATCCCTGATCCTTTGTATGTGACATTTTATTCCTCTCTGGATGTTTTTAGGCTTTTCTCTATCTCTGCTTTGAAAGTTTCATGATGATGGGTCTTAGTGTGGGTTTTCTTGGATTTATTCACCTGGGGCTCATGTCTGGTACTGGGAAATTTTCTTGTATTATTTCTTTGTTAATTTACTGCCTATTTTCTCTGTTTTCTCCTCACACAAAGTTTTAGTCACCTATAGGGCCTCCTGGATTGATCTTCTAATTTTCTTATTTTCCTTTCCTCTTTTTTCCCTTCTCTTCTGGGAAATTTCCTCAGCATAACTGTCTACCCCTTTCACAGGGCATCATACTCTTGATTCCGGGATGCTTCTAGTTCTGTTTTTTTCAGAAAATACACTCACATCTCCTTTAGGAATAGAGGAGGGCTAGACACTTCTCTATGCTGAATTGGGGGCAGGCAGGAAAATTAGTTGTCTAATAGCTCCTTATCCAGATTTTCCTAGTCTTCTGTTTTCATCCCTTACCTCAGCCCATCTACCTCTGTCCCTGGTGCCTTAGATTCCTGAGAATTTCTAGGGTTCCCAGGGAAAATCAACTCACTTATCAGTAATGTGTCTTTCTGCCATAACTTAAGTTGAACTTTCTTCTCTCATTTACTTTCTGCTCATTCTACATTGTCATTTTCTATATTGTGGTTCAGTGATATAGATAACGTCTATTTTAATCCAAGCTGCACTTGGGTCTCTCTTTTTTGTTCTCCATTTTGTCGTAAATTGATTTGTGAGAGGAAATGGGGACAGAGCCTTTTTTTATTCTGCCGTCTTGAAGTTGGAAGTCAAACTGCATATTTAATGAGTTCTTTAAGCTACTACTTTGGATAATAAAATGAAAGATCATTTGATACATGAGTAAGCATCCCTAGTAATACACACTCTAGTTATTAGGATTTCAGCTTTCCTTAAATGTCAGAAAATGCTCCCAAAGTATCATCTCTCCAAACCTTTTATGTGTTAATGAATTTTAGCAGTGAATGCAAGTAATGTAAGTTTCTGCTTACTTAATTGGCTTCAATGATCTCTCGCTATAATGATTGTAACTGACTTAATTTTTTTTGTTTTTTTATTGTGGTAAAATATACATAACAGAAAATTGACCATTTTAACCAGTTTTAAGTGTGCAGTTCAGTGGCATTAGGTGCATCTACATTGTTGTGCAAACACCACCATCCATCTCTAGAGCTTTTCATCTTCCTAAACTGAAACTCTGTACCCATTAACACTGACCCCCTGTTTTCTTCTTCCCCCAGCTCCTGGCAAACACTATTCTCCTTTCTGTCTCTATGAATTTGACTACTTCAGATACTGATTACAAATAGAATCATACAGTATTTGTCCTTTTATAACTAGTTTATTTCACTTAGCATAATGTGTTCAAGGTTCCTTTTTAAGGATGAATAGTATTCCATTGTATGTGTAGACAACATTTTGTTTGTCAAAGGACATTTGGGTTGCTTCCACCTTTTAGCTATTATGAACAATGCTGCTATGAACATGGGTGTATAAATATTTGTTCCAGTGCCTGCTTTCAGTTCTTTTGAGTATGTATCCAGAATTGTAATCGCTAAATCAAATGGTAATTCTATTTGTGATGTCTGAGGAACTGCCATACCATTTTCCATACTGGCTGTACCATTTTACATTCCTACCAGCAATGCACAAGGGATCTAATTTCTCCACATCCTCACCAACACTTTTGTTATTTTCTTGTGGGATTTTTGTTGTTGTTTGTTTTTTAAATTTTATAATAGCCATCCTCATGGGTGTGAATGTAATGTAATTGACTTTTTTTTTTTTTTTTTTTTTTTTGCGGTACGCGGGCCTCTCACTGTTGTGGCCTCTCCCATTGCAGAGCACAGGCTCCGGACGCGCAGGCTCAGTGGCCATGGCTCACGGGTCCAGTCGCTCTGCGGCATGTGGTCTCTTCCCAGACCGGGGCACAAACCTGTGTACCCTGCATCGGCAGGCGGACTCTCAACCACTGCGCCACCAGGGAAGCCCCTGTAATTGACTTTTTAAAAGCACATGCCCACTTTTATGGAGTGCTATTAAAGTACATGCCTTATGGCACTTCCCTGGTAGCGCAGTGATTGAGAGTCCGCCTGCCGATGCAGGGGACACGGGTTCGTGCCCCGGTCTGGGAAGATCCCACATGCTGCGGAGCGGCTGGGCCCGTGAGCCATGGCCGCTGAGCCTGCGCGTCCGGAGCCTGTGCTCCGCAACGGGAGAGGCCACGACAGTGAGAGGCCCGCATACCGCAAAAAAAAAAAAAAAAAAAAATACATGCCTTATCTCCTTTAATCCTCACATCAACTCTCTGAGGAAGGCACTATAACTCTTCCCATTTTTCAGATAAAAAAAACTGTTGCCCAAAGAGGTTAAGTGACTTGCCCGAGGTGATAGAGTGAATAAGAGGCAGAGCCAGTGTTCCAGTTATCCATCACCATACAACAGACCACCCAAAACAGGGGCTTAGAAACAAGAATCTATTATAATCTTTCACAGTTCTGTGGGTTGACTGGGCTCAGCTGTGCACTTCTCAAGTGTGTTTCCCACATGGTTGGGCCAGATGGTGACTGGGGTTGGGATCAACTGAAGACTTGACTGGGATGGATGTCCAAATGGCTTCTTTATGCACATGTTGCCTCCTCGGTGCTCCTGCACATGGTCTCTCTGTCTGTCTCTCCAGTAGAGTATCTGGACCTCTTACATGGTAGCTCTGGGCTCCAAGAGGTAAGATGTGGTAGCTGCCAGATCAGGTAAGGGTTGTTCTGGGTACCGGCACACCATCACCCCCATCCTATTCAGTGCAGTCACAGGACCCACTAAGATCCAGGGCCTTGGAGGAGGAAACTCCATCTTCTCACAAAGGAGCAATGAAGCCACATCACAAAAGATCATGTGGGGTGGGAATGCTAGCACTGCCATCCTTGAAAACTAAAACCTCCCACTGTCAGGATCTGAACCTCCAAATGTCTGGCTCCAGACCCACCATGGAATACTCTTGGAGTTGTCAGTGTCTAAAGAAATAGAATCATTAGGGATCGCCTAGTCCAGTGGTTTTCAAAACCGTTAGGGGAATGTTGAACCCTTTCCTGAAATGATAACTTACGAGGCAGTGAAGAGTAGAGCAAATAAATTAAAGTCACAGGCTGTGAGAATTCACTGTTCTCCTTCCTTCTAAGCCATGTGACCTTGCACAAGTTACTTAACTTTCATGTGACTCAGTCTTCTCTCTGTAAAATGGAAATAATAATAGTAACGAAACCTACTAAAGGACTGTGATGAGGGGTGGATGAACCAATATATATGAGCGCTGAGAACAGCGACCGCATTTAGTAAGGGCTCGGTAAATGATAGCTGCTGCTGTTATTTTTATTACTACTGCTGTTGAGACTGATAAGTCATACGGGATAAACCAGGAGATACGCTGAACTGGAAACTGGTAAACGAGACTCCTCTTTTTGCATTACCTGTGTCGCCACTGTAGGGGGTGAATATACTCTCAGTCTAATAGATAGGCCACATCGTGGATTAAGGACAATAGCCAATTCTTGGCAACTCTTCCCACCGAGAGATAATTCCTCTCCTCCTGAATCTGGGCTAGCTTTATTGACCTGCTTGGCAATAGAATGTGACAGAAGTGATGTTATAGGATTTCTGAAGCTAAGTTAGAAGAAGGCTTGCAACTTCTGCCCAGGTGGCTTGAATTGAATGCTTTATGGCAGCAGTCCCCAACCTTTCTGGCACTAGGGACTGGTTTCATGGAAGAGAGTTTTTCCACGGATGGAGGGGAGGGTGGTTCAGGCGGTCATGCGAGCGATGGGGAGCGGCTGTAAATGCAGATAAAGCTTCACTCGCTCACCCACCGCTCACCTCCTGCTGTGCAGCCCGGTTCCAGGGGAATCCAGTCACCATATAAGAAGCCTACCTGCCCCAAGACCATCATGCTATAAGCCTACACCACTCAGAGGGGTCCTGGAGGATGAGATGCCGTGTGGGAAGAGAGAAACCAAGGAGCACTAAGGGGCTAGATCTATAGGTGACAAAGCCATATAGAAGTAAACCTTCCAGCCCCAGCTCACCTTATACATGAGCGGTGAACCACCCAGCAGAGCTCTTCCTGACTCACAAAATTGTGAGTCAAAAAAAAGGGTTGATTTAAGCCACTAAGACTTGGGGTAGTCTGTAACACTTCATAGATAACTGGAACAGGAAATATAGCCAATGGCTGAATGTTTACCTGGAAAGGTACTGGTCCAGAGAAGAGAAGCAACCTGCCAGGGTCACCCACTGAGGACAGTTTGGTGTGAAAGTTAGAAGCATGGACTCTGGACTCAATTGCCTGGGTTCAAATCATTTTCTATTTGAGCAAGATTCTTAATCTTAAATCTCATAATCCAGTTGTAAGAATTGAAATAATATACTTGTAAATGAATGGTATACAGTAAACACCCAATAAATGTCTACATTTATTATTACCAATAGTAACTGAGAGAAGGTCAGAGTCCGTGTTCCCTGATTCTAATTTAATGCATCCCTGGGAGCCAACCTACAGTGGGGTGTGTAGGAATTAGAGAGGTTTCCATCCAGGCTTTGTTACTTCCTAGTTTGCAATTTCTCAAGCAGGTTGCTTATCACTAAGCCTTAGTTTCTTCATCTATAAAATGGGGATAATAATAATAGGGTTGTTGTTATATAGATGAACTACAACTTCTACTATTTTCACAAATGAGTGTGTCACGAAATTGAGGGGAAAGGCAGAAGAACACACCATCAAAGGAGGGCTTGGAAGTTTTATTTCACAGTGTAGAGAATAGACAAGGTCCACTTGCCCCAATCTTTCTATTTTTAGAGAAGCCCTTTTTATGTGAATTCTCCAAAAAATTAGTTTCAATTATCTAGTTGGAAATCACCAGCAGTTTGATAAAAATTTTAATAGGAATCATGGATGGTGGATTCATCCAACGATGACCGTGTGGCGACAGCATCTGTTACAGGTTCGCAGAGAGCCATGTTCAGTATGACCCACTTTTTCTCACCAAATGAAAAATCAGTTTAAAAATCCTCATCCCAGATGCAGCCAGAACAAACATTCCTGGAGTCAAAAATGGGGAAAATACATCCAAAGTAGGTACAGGAGACGGTGCCCTTGTGGTTTAATAGCCATGCCTGCTGTTGACAATTTAGGCAGGAATAGGCACACATATATTTTTATTTATTACTAAATCAAAAAAAAAATCCCCACCAAAAAAGAAAAGAAGGAGGAAAGAAACCTGAGGGTGTATGTGTGTGATCCAGATACATTCCAGCATCACATCTTGTTTGCTGGCTTTTGACACAACACAGAGATCATTTTTGTCCTGCTTGGAAGTTTGCTTACAGAGATTATTGAAGATAGCTGCATGGGTCAGACTCAAAGTATGGACCCACAGACGGTCTCCCTGCACTGTTATTACAGTAGATCGTGGAGGTTTACTTAGCAAGATGTATGTGGCCCGCGTCCAGGACTAGCTGTGCTCCTCTAGTCCTTACAGGCACTGAGTTTCCCAGAGCGAGGGTGTGGTCAGGGCCCAGGGGCTTGGCCCTTGCTTCTCTCGGGGTCAGCAGGCTACAAGCCCTATGTCTCATTATTGGCAGCCTCTGAATTTCCCACTTACATCCTGAGCAAACATTAACCAAGGCAGCCATTTTGCCAGACTGTTCATTCCTATCAGAGACAGAAGATCTGAAATAGTCTTGTGACCTTTCTGCATGTACCTGGCTTGGGCTTGGGGTGCCTGGGGAGCTTGTGTGAACCTTTCCAGCCAAAGTATTCTCTGCCTATTGGGTCCACTTTATTTGTTCCCTGGTCTGTCCATCTATCCATCCATCCATTTGCCCATCTATCCATCTTAAACTCTTTGCCTAGAAGCAGAACTAATAGGGTTATAAACTGAAGTCTGGAGCTCTGCCCTGGTGGTAGTGGGGGTGGGCAGCATTGGCACCCCTTCTCTGCCCCACTGCTGGCTCCCGAAGCACCTGCATAGAACCCTAAGCTCTGAGGAGCACGTCTTCAAGAACCACTGATCTTGGCCGTTTGCCTAATCCTCAGCTGTCATTTCCAATTTTATTCCCAAATATGTATCTAGATCCTTCTCGAATTATGGCCTGAACATCCAGGAGCCCATTGGACAGTGTTCCCTGGATGTCCCACAGC
Organism: Delphinapterus leucas; assembly: GCF_059928025.1. Lineage (NCBI taxonomy): Eukaryota > Metazoa > Chordata > Mammalia > Artiodactyla > Monodontidae > Delphinapterus > Delphinapterus leucas. Next base: position 180,075,755 of record NC_143129.1, on the reverse strand, counting down.
AGCTCAGACGCAGTACTTCAGATGCAAGCCATTACCCTCAAGCCTCACTCCGAACAAGCAACCTCTCTTCTACTTTTAATTAATGGTACCACTGCCTACCCATTTGCCCAAGCTGGGAATTTAGATTGGTTCCTTATAGTATTTCTTCTGCTTAGAAAGAAAAGGTTTAAAAACACTGGACTGTGAGCTCCATGAAGGGATACAGAGCTCATGTCTGGTGTGACTTTATCTCATGGGGACCCAGTGGCTAGAGGTTTGGGTCTGGAGCCAGCTCTACCGATCTCTAGTCTGTGTGACTTGTGCAAATTCCTTAACCTCTCTCTGACTCATTTTTATCAACCACAAAATTGGAGAGCACCTACCTTGATGAATTTCTGAGGACTAAATGGCATAGTGTTCGCAAAGCCTGTAGCATCATGTCTGGCATAGAGGAAATGCTCAGTGGGCTCCCGCTAACCATTCTCATCAGTACCTAGTCAACAGTTCTGGCCGAATGCATCTCAGCATTTCTTAAGTTCATCTCCTCTTCTCCATGCTTACCATCACCACCCTAACTCGGGCCTCCAGACTTTCTGGTCTGGACTGTTTAACCAGCATACTGCTCTGAGTAGCCAAACTGATTTCTCTAAAATACATATTTGACTACAACACCTCCAACTTCCTGGTTAAAACTCTTCACGACTACCCATTGCCTACTGGCAAAAGCTTCACCTCCTCAGCAAGGAGTATTGGGCTGTCCACAGTTGCCAGGGGTACCTCTGCTCCCCTCTCTGACCTTAGTACTCATACTCTGTGCCCTTCCTCCCTCCCTCCCTCCCTCTCCTCTTTCCTTTTTCACTTCCTCCTCCTCTCCCTCCCCCCTCCCTCTCCTTCCTTCCTTCCTTCCCCTTTTTTCCCTCCTTTCCTTCCTTCTGTCCTCCTTTCTCTAGCTCAACTGAGGTTTCCTGAGGCTTTCAATGTAGAGGGAGCTCTGCCTGGCACTGTCGTGTGATGGTGAGGAAAACAGACAGTGCCCCTGCCCTCAAAGAGCTCAGGTGATAGACAGATGGGAATCCAGACATTGATCAAAGAATCATGGAATAAGCATCCGGTCACAGGCTCTGACAGTGCTACCTGGAGGGCCTGAAGTGGTAGGGAAGTTTGACCTGGTCAAGGAGGTCAAGGACTGATCCTGGGGGAAGTGGCCCTGCCTTGACTGAGGAGTTAACCAGGCAGAAGTAAAGGAGAAGCGGCTGTGTGTGTTTGTGTATATGTGTGTGTGTGCATGCACATATGTGCTTCTGTGTGTTTGTATGTGTACAGGTATGCATATGTACTTGTGTGTACATGTGCACAAGTGTGACAGTGCTGAGAGGCAGGCCCGCCTTCCACCATCCTCCCTTCAGCTCCACAGCCTCAGAACAAAGCAGGAGATTGAGAGCGTTATCCAGAAAACCCGTAATTACAACAAACGAGCATTATTTGGTTGAAGTTATCTGAAAAGTTGTTGGTTTTTGAATGCTTTATTTTGTGAAAGAGAAATTGAGCCCAGTACTAGTTAAAGGCAGTAAAGACAGATTTCATTCAGTACCATTGCAATGGGGGAGAGTCATTAAAGCTGAGCTCAACTTTGAATATTGCAAAGACAGGGGGGATTTATTGCCAGGTGCAGAGTGAGGGGTCAGTGGATAGAAAATTACTGAGGAGACATCAGAGGGAGGGGGATTCTTCAAGAACCCTGACTTAGCAGAGGTCTTGCTAAAACTGGCTGTGCAGGCTGAGAAGGGGCTCAGAGAAGCCTAGGTTTGGTCAAGGGGTGGGTCTTTGCTTGTTTGTTTTTTCCTGTGCACCCACTTCTCTGCTGCCCTTTAAGGTAAAGTACAAGAAAAAAATTGACTGGGAAGCGGTATGTCCGCATTATACGCTGTAGTGTATCGAATTCTCTGTTTCTCTTCAACCAAAAGGTAAGAAGTCTGAAAATAGCTACTGTCTAGCAAGCGCATAGTGTGTGCAGGAGCTCTGCTAAGCCTCGCCTCCGCTAATGCTCACTGTGGACAGGTGCTAGTATAGCACAGAGGCTAACAACAGGCTCTGGGCATTGCAGCAGTCACTTGACGGTCTGCTTAGCCCTGAGGTCTGGATTTCAAGTACCTGTTCTCTCCCCTGCTGCAGGGTAAGCACCTTGAATCCAGAACCAGAATCTCCAGGTGTTCCTGACACTAATGCTGGCTTATGCCTCATACCTGCTCCCCTCAGGGGTCAGCCAAAGAGCCGAGTTCCCCAACTCAGACAGGGCCTTAACTCTGAGTGCCAGAGGGAGAGTTTTACGTAGAACGTCTTTCTAAAGCGTGATGTGTGAATACATGATCATTGTCTACGTATTTACACATTATGCTTTGTGCAAAGACATTAACCTTTTTGAGCACTCTCTCTCAGATGACCTCATCAGTATTTCAGAACTGGGTCCAAAAACAGTGATACTAGGCATCCTGATATAATCAGAAAGACATTTGTTTGTCTCCTACGTCCTGTGGCCTGGTGGTGGCTGTTGCCATATGAAGCCATGTAGGATGCTCTACAGGAGGTTACAACTGAGATCATATCCTAGAATGCTAACAAGCTCTTTGACTGAAAGAAGGAGAGAGTGCTGAGGTAGAAAGCATAAGAGAAAATTCTTGGGGAGCTGACGTGTTTACACTGTGTGCTATATGGGGTCGCATGCTCTGGCCCTCCTCCAGCAGCCTGGGTAGCTGGGATGTGGAGGAGAGCGGAGGACTATTTGGTCACTTCTGACCATCTCTGCCAGAGCAACAGAGGTGGCTAGAAGGCGTTGAGGAGCAAAGGTGGGAGGGGGGGCTTCAGGGGATGCCTTCTCCTCTCTGAGGAGGTGATACTTGAGCAGGGACCTGGATGAAGCTAGGGAGTGATTCATGTGTGTATCGCAAGGGGGAGCCCAGGCCTCCTGGCAATGAAATGCTCACGTACCCACCTGCGGGTTGGTTGGCCCTCATTTTCCTACTGTTTGTGGAATGCCCATGAGGTTGGCATAGCAGACAGCATCAAAGGTGACTCACATGATCCCCACTTGCTGGTGTGTATGCGCTGGTGCACTCCCCTCTCCTGAATGTCGGCAGGACCTGTGACTTGTTCCAACCAATAGAACACAGCAAAGATGATGGGATACCACTTCCATTATTTTGTTATGTGACATGGCAGAGGCGATAGGATGTCACCCCGTGATTACATCACATCATATAAGACTCTGTCTAGTGAGAGTCACTCTTGCCCTCCTGCTGCCCTAGAAGAAGCAAGCAGACATGCTGTGAGGGAGCCCATGTGGCAAGGAATGCAGTCCTATAGCCACAAGGACTTCAATGGTGCCAGTTACCTGAGTGCACGTGGGCATGGACTCCTCCCGGTTGAATCTTCAGATAAGAATGCAGTCCAGCCAGCACACTGACTGCGGCCTGGTGAGACCCTGAAGCAGAGAATCTGAATCTGCTAAGCCATGCCTGCACTCCTGACCCACAGAGTACGAGATAACGTGCTGTTTTAAGCTCCTGGGTTTGTGGTAATTTATTACGCAGCAGTAGATAACGAAGGCAGTTGGTACCCCAGGCACTGAACATTTTCTTCTGCTCTGCGGTGAGGAAGCATGTCTGATGTCAGTTAATTAGGGTAGGGAGCAAAAGGCTCCAGTACTTACTACAACCCAGGGCTGCATTATGGCTTTCAGCAGCCTGAGCACTTTTGCCACTCTGGGCCTTCATTGAAAAAAAAAATTATGTTTTATGCCTGCCTTTTTATAAAGATGAATATAATCCAGGCTGAGTTCATTATTATATATTCATTACTATTTATTTTTCTCCTGATTAAAAAAATTAAAATGAGAACACTTTCACAGGCTCTTAAATGTATCTTGGGTATCCTCCAGCGCATACCTGTGATGCCTGATTTTTAAATCACTCCGGCTACAACCTCCGCAGCCTGTCAGTCACTTTGGAATTTTCAGTAGATTGAATGAGTAAATGAAGATAAGATAAGCACAGGGTGCATAAAGTAGAAAATGGGAAGGAGAGGAAGAAATGGAGAACATTCTATCTCAATAAATATTTACCAAAGGTCTCCTGTGGGCTAAATGCTGGAGCTCCTGAGACCCCAAGCATGGTGGCTCAGTGTTTGCCTTCTGGAATATTCTGTTCTAATAGCGGAAACGAGACAAGTACCTGGATGATGATAAATTAAGACAGAAGATGATAAGGGCCAAAGGAAGGAAAAGAGAATGAACCATTCAGGAAAGGAGAAGATTCTGTTCCAGGAATTACTTGTTCAATTGCTTGTTGGTTGGTTCATTTGTTTTACAAGCATTCACTGAGTTATAGGTCATTCGTGAGAGATATAAATGTTTATAAAAAGTGGTCCCTGCCTTTGAGAAACTCATGAGCTAGTGTAGGAGACAAACTGTTTTAATACCACGTGGCCAGGGATGTCATCAATGCATGTTCAACGGGGCTGCCCGCGTGCGAAACCTGGTTCTAGCGCACGGTTTCTCAGCCTTGGCACCGTTGACACTTTGGGCCAGATAATCCTTAGTTGTGGGGCTGTCCTGTGTATTGTAGGATGTTTAGCAGCATCCGTGGCTTCTGCTCTCTAGATACCAATAGTATCCCCCTCCATCCCCCAGTGCGACAACCAAAAATGTTTCCAGACATTGCCAACTGTCCCCAGGGGGACAAATTTGTCCCTGGTTGAACCACTGCTTTAGAATTGACAGTGTGACCTAAGGTGAGCTATTTAATTTGTAGCTGTCTCAGTTTCCTAACCTATAAAGTAGGGACAAAATAGGACCTATATCATAGGCTTAGAGCAAGGATTGTGTGCACAACTCTTCGGGTATCAGCTGGTACATAGTAAGTACTCAAGAAATGTACGTGGCAGTTGGTGTCCTTTCAGAGCAGGGGAGGGCTCTGGCACGTGTTTTGCATTGGACGACAGCCTGCACTTGATGAAGATCTGAGTATATAATCCATGTGTTGAGGGGCTTTGGGATATAAGACACATGCATGTTGACCGGGCGAGTGAGTGACGATTATGGGGAGCCCTGAATACCAGAAGGAAGAAATCTGAGCTCTGAGCCTGGAGATGACTGGGGCCTTGAAAGTTTCTGAGCTGTATTTAGTGGGGAGTGAAGGTTTCTCAGGCATCTGTACAGGGAGGCCCTTCTGCCTCCATTGTGTCACCAGAGAGGGCATTTGCTAGTGGTTCCATGCAAACCTAAACCATTCAGTGCCACCCCAGCAAGTGGACCTGGAGTTCTTCTGCCAGGAATGGGATGATGCATCAAAGCACTGGGAGTCTGGTGCTACTCTTAGGAATCTCCATTCTCCTAGTCAGCAGGACTGAGGGAAAGGAATGTTATTGTTTACAACAGAAAATCAGCCCTCATAGGTGTATCCTGTACTCAATTCTGCAGAAGAGAATGTTAACCCCTCACTTTCTGGGGGAAAAATTTGCTACTGAGTCTGTTTTTTTTCCCCCAGAGTCATAATTATCCTCTCTACTGTCTAGTCTTTTTGTCCTGGTCAAGCTAACCTGCTTTCTATTCCCTCCATCACCACCCTAGTCCCAATTCATAGTTTTTACACTTTTCTCAGTGACTCATCCAAGGCAAGTGGGCAACCTTTAGAAGCTAGAAAAGGCAAGGAAACAGATACCCCCCTGGAACCTCCATAAAGGACTCAGCCCTGCAGACACCTTGATTCTAGCCCTGCAAGACTCACGTCAGACTTCTGACCTACAAAATTGTAAGATAGGAAGTTTGTACCATTTTAAGCCACAAAGTCTGTGATAACTTCTTACAGCAACAGGAGGAAGCTAGTACACAACCCTTATATCACTGACGAGGCGACAGAGGTTTAGAGAAGTCCTGAGGTGGTTTGCTCGTGATCACACAGCAGGTGAGGGAGAATCTGAGACACAAATAAGTCTGACTCCAAAGTGCACATTTGTCTTGAGACACCGGGCTGGAAGCAGTCTTTCTCAGACACAGCGGGGCACCCAGCTGACTATGGTCCTGTCCCATGTTACACCATCAAGTCTCTCAAATGTAAACAAACATGTGAACAAACAGAAAACATTCAGATTTGAAAATCAACTCTCAAAGCTAGAGCTAGTTGCAGAAGGGGACTTGCATGTTTACCATTCTTAGTAGTTTATGGCCCATGAGCTCTTGCATTTGGGTGTGTTTAGAATGTGATCGAGGTTACGGCCTCAATCCCTGCATGGGCCAGTTATGTTTGCCCTGTGATATGGGGTCTGTCTGTGGCCCTGACTCCAGTTTGCCTCTAAATACAAGGGTGCATGCAAATTGCCTAACATATCACAGGTGCTTAGCAAATGTGCATCCTTTCTCCATCCAGCAAATCTGCGTTTCGTAAGGAACGGATGAAGAGAGCCAATGAACAGGTAGGATCCATTCTCATTGCTGGAAAGGCAACTCAAATGATATGTTAATGATGGGCTGGGCTTTGGTGTTTCTTCCAGAACATATACTCCATGAAGGCAGGGATTTTTTTGCCATTTTTATTTCTCTGCTATATACTTAGTGCCTGGCCCTTGTATATTTTGAAAAAAACAAATGTGACTAGAGCTCTAGTCTAAGAGTCTCATGGACATGGGTTCAAGTTCCAGTTTTGCCACTTGCTTGCCTTTGAGCAAATCTCTTCTCTAAATTTCGTCACTTGTAATGGGAAAAAAAATGTTACCTTTTTGTGCATCTTTTGGGGCTTCGGGCCAGGTACATAGCTATTTCACTTAAAATTTTTTGTAATCATGATTTATGAGATATTACTATGTGCTGAATATTATGTTGGGTATAATGTAAGCATTAGCTCATTGATCTACTCAAAAGCCATGAGGCTCAGGGAGGTGAAGTACCTCACCCAAGGTCACATACATAAAAGTGGCAGAGCTGTCTGACTCCAAAGCCTGGACTTTCTTCCGTTCCCCTAAAGTGTAAATTATTAAAGGGTAGAGAGACTTGCCTTATGTGTGGTCTTTAAGAGCATCCATGCATTTAATAGCACTTGATGGGGTCTCAAAAGGACATACCCCTAAACTTCATGTAGAGCTCACCCATCCACATATTATTTATTAATCTATTATCACAGTCTGACTCTCCATACACAAACTCATTCTCTTAATTTTCTATACCCCAACTTCATTTTATATTCTGAGCCCACAGTCCTTCCTGGCTTCCTTCATGCTTTGCAGGTCATTTTGCAATTCTGGTGCCTTGAGCAGTACTGAGGAATTTGGGTAGGAGGTTTCTCATCTGGTCCCCTGTCAACTGTCCATATATGTTGCCTTTGAGCCATGCACGGTCTCTGTCCTCATAGACCGCCCCCCTTCCTGCCACCTCCATGCCCAGATGGAGCTGTATGAGAGTCCATCCTCTTGCATATACCTCAGCTGGGCCATAGCTCTTTCCTCTCCCACACTACTTATCCTCCCCCATCCCATAGGTCTTATAGAGAAGCAAGGGGCTGGTGCTCTTGGCTCTAGTGAACCCCATACAGACCCTCTCTTGTACCTCCTTCCTTCTCTCCAGGGAATCCTCCTTTAGTCTGGGGGAAATCCTTTCCCGTCTAAGTTTCTTTGAGATTTTCTGCCTTACTTCTAAATCCACTAAGAGCTTAGGTCTTAGTAAAAACAAAACCAGGAAGACGTGGGCTACTGCCTTCTTGTTCTTTCCTATGTACCTTCCCTAAGGTAGTGGTCATGAGAAAGGGAAAATATATGGTGATGAAGAAGGAAAAAACCTTATTCATCTGTCAGAAGGGGAAGAGGGACCTAGTTTAGATAGAATGGTCAGAAAAGGCCTGTCTTAGAAGATGATATTTAAGGTAATATTTATGGGATGAAAAGGAGTCAACATGGCAGAAGAGGGGTGAACAGGATTTTCCAGGCAGAGGGACAGCATGTGCGAAGGTCCTGAGGCAGGAAACACTTTGGAATATTCAAAGAACTGAAAGATTGCTAGCATTGGCAGCAGCATAAGACGAGACTGGAAGTATTACTATGATGCTACCTCAAATAACTGCTTTGGGATTAAGAGAAGACAGAAGTTGCAACCTCTTTAATGCTCTGGGAATTTAGGAGGGGGAAGTGGGCTTTGTGGTTGGATTATAAGTATCTCCGAACCTCAGTATTCTATGATACAATGGTCCTTCTGTCATGTTCTCCCCAATGCAAGGAAATTAGGAGGAGCTGGCTTTAGGAGATGGTGAAAACATCATTCTAGAGTTCCTTTAGGGCTAAAACTCCTTGCTGGTGGTCTGTTTCTGGGGAAGCATCTTGCAACCCACTTTAAATCCCTTCATTGAGTCGTGACAACAAGGACCACTTCCCCTGCTTTCCTCTGCTTAGTTTGGAGGAGCCAGGACCAGTTTCTAGCAGTATAACCTCAAGTCATTACCTTTCGTTCTTTCAGACACAATTTGGTGGAAAAATTTTTGCCTCCCTCTTTTAAACTTCCTGACTTCTCACCACCTCGAAAAAAGGCTTGGATTTCCATGGTTCTGTAGTTCTTTTAAGAGTTATAGTTTCATGTTCTCAATTTATAAGAGCTACAAAGACTAAAGCTCCAACTGGTTCTAGAATATTTTTTCATAATGTTGGCTATGTCATCAGACTGTACTTGTTCAGATCAAGGTTTAATTGAAGAGTTTGTAGAAGGCAATGGCTCTGCAGTCTTTGCTCTGAATTTTTCGAGGGCAGAGACAATGTGCCTGGCTTCTCTTCTTCCTACCCACTGTCCTCAGGCAGCCTGGGGCAGTTAGATGAAGGACTCGTGTAACTGTTTAAAGGAGAAACTGTGTCTGAGACCTGGTTGGAGTCTGCAGTCCTGGCTGGAGGTTCATCAAACAAAGGCTTTCCTCATTCTTCCTCTATCTGACTCTCCCATGGGAGATGTGCCAGTCTGCTCTCCACTGGACATCATGGAAAACCTCTCTGCCCTTGGCTGGGGAGGAACATTTCTTCTTGGTTTACTTTTCTTTCTTGCCTTTGCTTAAGCAGTAAAGTCTGCCAAGTGGCCGGTGCCACCTGCAGGGCTTCTCAATGTTCTTTAAAGAACCAGACTCCTTTTCCATCACGGTCGTATTAACTTCCTAAGTCTGGATACATCCCCAGCTGCTTTCCTAGTAATCATCATGCACGTTTTCTGGAGTACGACATAAACTTCCAGGCAAGTGAGTCCCAAACAGTCACCCTCAAATGGGCATTTTTACAGAGCACTTGAAGGAGCATTGCATGGTCTGGTTGTAAGGAGGGCTCTTACTGGTTTGTGGTCTGGGCTTTCTTGGAACCACTTGCTGTATCTGTAACAGTGGCCCTGTCAGAGCCCTCAGCAAACACTCTTAGGATACCTTCTAAGTGAAATTCAGAGGACATCCTGCTGCCATATAAATAGGCACATAAGTTACACATGGTGCCAAGTAAGTCAGTGTCACTTCCGGAAGTGAAAGAAAATGTGAATGATTACACTCGGTCACCAGGCATGAGCCAGGACTGTCTTGCACAAACTGGGACATATGGTCCCCTTGCACAAGTCACCTGAATCCTTGTAAGCTATTCCTAAGTGTGATCTGCTTTTGCAGTTTCTGCACAGACATTCAGGGACAGGACATGTGGGTTCAAGTCCCGTCCCTACCTCACACCAGTTTATAGCCTCTGACATATCAATGAACCTTGCAAGCTCTGTATAAACTTTTCTCCTAGAGAAGAGTCTAGCAGTGTAGTGGATCCAAGAGGGGAGATGAAATTTACACTCCTAGTTGCCAGGAAATGGGGGAGTATAAACAATGAGTAAGAAATGGGCCATTCTAAACCAGTGGTTGTGTGTTGTGATATGGTGGTCTTAAGGCACTGGGGAACTGAGAGGAGAGACATCTATACCCAGCTGGGGAGAGAGTAGGAGAGGGGCAATGGGAAGAGAGGTGTTAAGGAAGGATTTCTGGATAGAAAGTGACCTATAAGACAAGCACTGAAGAATGACTAGGAGATTTTTGGGAAAAGCATCAGAGAAGGAAAAAAAAAGAGCGAGGCACACAGAAGGGGCAGAGTTGACAAAAGCCAAGCTGCAAGAGGATGGCAGGTCTGATGAACTGCCAGTAGTTCAGAATGCCCATGGCATTGAATGTGACATCGAGGAAGCTTCTAGAACATATGTGAGAAAATGCTGGAAAAGAGGCAAGCAGACACACATCCTGAAGGGCTTTGAATGCCTCCCAAGGAAGGCTTGGATTCCATCCCAAGGGTGATGGGGAGCTTTGATACCTGTTCATGTGTGGCTCCCCCAACAGAAAACAGAAACTCCATGGTGGCAGAGACCTGCCATCTTGTTCGCCACAGTGTTCTTAGGAGCCCTGTGCCTGGTACACAGCAGGTGCTTACTGTTGATACATGTGTGTCAAGAGAATGCGTAGATCGAAGGGGATTAAGCAGGGGGCTGAATACAGCTTGTCTTTTAGAAATGTCACATAGATGCAGAGGGGAGAGTGAAAGTGAGAGGTGGGGACCCAGGGAATGAGAAATCAGGCAGCTGTTGCCAAGAGCCAGCCTGGCAGGGGCTGGAGGGAACAGTCACCTTTTACCATGTGGATCTGCTAGTTTGGGGGAGAAGCATGCGTCCCGTCATATTCTGGAATTCATGCGTAAAGATCTGAGTGGTAATGGAGTTCCTCTGCCAAAGTACCTTTCCTCCTCAGGAGCATTGCGAACATGTTGTTCAATACGCTCTTTGCAAATCCGGGGCATCTTCTTCTTGAACAGGAGGCATGAAGAAATCTGGTTAGTTTTGTGGGATGCTTTTTTTGGAAATCCCAACACAAAGGACTACGGAGATGGATGAAACAGTGTGTCCTGAAATGCAGCACTGCGGAAAGAAGAATCTGAACAAAGGGTCAGTTCTGCATTGGGAATATTAGCCACAAGAGAATAATAACACATAAGGCTAAGTATGAGGAGTCATCCCCGAAGCAAGAAAATGGGAGCGATTAGGTCAAAACAGCACGTTTTCGAGGATGGCATAAAGGACAGCACAAAGCCGAGGACAGAGTTGCATCGTGGTTCCTGGTGTTCGCAGAGGGTCTGTCTTTCCATTATTTTATACTTTGGCCAAAGGCTCGGCAAGGAGAAGAGCCCGCCCTATGTGAGGTGCTAGACTGTGCAAAAATGTGTTCTCAGTTTTTCCCAATGAGATTAACTTAGTTTTCTAAATGGCTTTGTTAGGGTCTTGACTTACGGATGGTTGTAAAATCTTGTTTATTTATTCAGGAAAATTGACAGCAAGGCCAGTCTGAATTGCTGTAACAGCCTGAATTGGCTAATTGTTTAAATGACACACGTGGAACATTTGTTCATTAATGTTTCAGGTATTTATCGGGCATCTACTAAGTGAAAGCCTAAAGCTGGGCGCTGGGAATCAAGAGTAAATGAAATAGACGCAGCCTCTCTGCTCAGGAAGCTTAGAGTCTAGCATGACAGATAAACAGTGATCACATGATCACCCAAATCAGTTTATAATTCAACCATGATCACTGCCGCGAGAAAACAGTTCAGGGAGCAGGGACACTGAATGGCGTTTGTGGGCGGGGACAATGCTCAGAGAAGGCAACTGCAGTGAAATGACATTTCAGCCGACACATACAGTGAATCCAGTTCATAGGTAAGTGGAGGATGAACATTCACGGTCCGGCCAAGCTTGTTTCCATGAATAGGTGAGATGTGGTGGGAGGCACTGGTTTGTAAGCAAAGGGATCACAAAATGCTTAAACACATGTCACCTTTAGCCAACTCAGTAAGCACATCTTTACATTGTTGCTGTCCTTATAATTTTTCTTTGCTCAAGTTATATTACCAATTCCAGATTACTGACCGTGAATTAATGGCCTTTTAGTTATTAATGCAGCCATTTTGTATTGAACTCCTGATTACCTACCATATATCAGCCATAGGACCTGCTTAGGACTTGCAGAGATGAATAAAACATTCTCAGTGCCCTATAGAAGCTAATGTCCTAATCAGGGAGCTCTAATGTATAGAAGTGTTTCCCAGAACTTCAATCACCTGAGCACCCCCTGAACACTATTCTCCATAACTAGGAAGTAACAGTACAAATAATTATAATAAAAAATAAATGCTGCACAGCTACCTCCCTAATTGGCTGTGCTACTTGTAGAAGACTTTCTAAGGCATGCTCTCCATTTGTTCAAAATGGAGATCAAATGTGTGTGTATGTATATATATATATATATATCTGTATACACACACACACACACACACACATATACATACATACATACACATACAGGAGACCAATGCATTCCAAACTGAGACTGTCTCCTTGTTACAGTCAGGTCTGGAAGACGATTCTTCTTATAGAATAGCCCACACCCTTAAGAGTTGAAACTTCACCTGCTACATTCCGAATATCATACTATCTACCCAGAAGTATTTAAAGTAAACTACAAAGGGACTTATGCGGAGGAGACAAGTAGCACGGTGTCTGTAGAGGGGAGGGTTTGTGTAAGGGATAAATAAGGATGGAGAGCCATGTTAAAGCACGTTTAGATTTTGGTTGTGTTGAGAGAATGGGCTGTGGTGGTGGCCAGGAGGGGAGATTGGGGAGGATAAAGAGTGCAATCCGTTCGTTGGTGGTTTTTAGCAGGCAAGTGACATAGTCCAAAGGAAAACTCCTATTCTTTCAGATTTGATGCTATGCCCCTTTGTTAAAGTCCAGCTCTCTCTTCCACACCATGAAGGTTGCATGACTAATGTGTCTGTTAGGGCTTTTTCGATGCAAGCAATAGGAACTAACCCTGGTTAACTTAATAGAATGGAATTTATTGGATGTATACAAGCCGTAGCTCACAGAATGGAAGGCAAAGCTGAAGAATGGGCCTTGGGAAGAGCAGAAACCATGGAAGCTGCGAGGACCCAGGAAGCAGGAACCAATGGACGCTCAGGTGGTCCTTCCAGGGTGTCGCCATCAGGTGACACCAACTGTCACCTGATGGTGACACCTGACAGGGAATGCCTGTCACCTGACAGGTATTCCCAACTGTCTTCTGCCCTGGTGTTCAGACGGCCAGAAGTGAGCTCTGAGTGGCCCATTTCCAGATCAACAGAGGCCAGGGTATCTTGATCGAGAGTGATAGCAGGGCTTCTTGCCATGGGTGAGACAGTGTATCTTCAATGGAAAATCAGAGTTCTGTTACCAAATAGGCACCATCAACTGGTATCCACCTTAATGGGCCAGCAAACTTTGGCCAGACCAACAGCCAATTCAGTTCATTCTGCTACAGACACTCCTGAGATCTGGACAAGAGGGACCCCTGCTTGGGGTGTGTCAGAACCACCAAAATAAAGACCTTGTTTATTTGTTTGTTTTGGTTTTGTAAGAAAGCATTCTGGATGTCTGGTAAGCAAATGGGCCTTATGGGTAAGAGGTGGGAAAGTGGGATGGAGCTTCCAGAGAATGTTGAATTAAGAGCACAGGTGTATGGGGGGAGGGGGGAGAATAGCCAAGCCTGGGAAATGAGGGAAAATGTCAGTGCTTTAAGGTTGCCTGCCGCGAATCACCCAAACTAAGTTCCCCAGGTGACTGAGCTGGTTGTGCCCTTCTGCTTGGATGGTGTAGTTCGGAAAGTCCTACAGGTCTGGAAATCCTCAGGCAGCAGAGGGAAACCTGTACACTCTGCTCCCTGAGGAGCTTGTCCAGGTGAGTCCCTATCCCAGGTGCGGGCAGATCTCGTCACCCCCAGGAATCCTGGCTCCTGACTCAGCTTCCATCCTGCCCTGTGCTGGCCAAACCTTACCATCACTCAGGCTTGCCAGTGGCCACTGAGGGGACAGACAGCATGACTCATTTAACCTCCAGGTCAAGAAGGTGGGTGTTGGGGAACAGGCTGGGGGCCCTGGGTGGACCTCGGTTGCAACTTTTAAATGTTCAGACGTGGTGGGCATAGGGATCCATTTGCGCTCCTGTCCTGGGCTCTGCAGATCTTATGATGAGGCCTACTCTGACAACAGAGCACTTTGAGTGGGATTTCATGCAGTGCTGTGATGATATTGCAGAGTTCTCATCGGGGCAACCACTGAGCATCACGCTTTGCTTTGACAGCACAGTAAAGCTCCTGAAGACACATGGGTGGCAAAGGGACAGTGGGTTTTTAGAGGCGTTGTGCTGGGGTGGATGCTTGTTGGCATCATTCTGGCAGGTTCTGAAACCTTAGAACAGAAGGCATAAGGCTTTCATGCTCACACACACACACACACACACACACACAATGAGACCAGGAAAAGCAGACAGCGTTTTAGGGTAAAGGAGGCTAATGCATTTTGAAACAGGCACTGCCATAAAGATTGCTCGCCTTTGAAAGCTAAAAGCACGATTTGAATCTTTTGTTTTTCTTCTAAGCACACATAAGCTACCGTTATTCTAAAATCCGGGCCAAATCAGAAATGCATTAAAAAACGAAAGCCCCCAAAGGAAAACTGCTTCAAATAGCACATAAAAGCCAATGTCTGATCTCCCAATTACTCCAGCAGGTTCCAGCCAGTACCTAATGCACACTGCTCTGGACTTGTATAAGAGCTGGGCTGGGCATCTTCCTGGCAGTCTACAGCTCTGCTGCCAGCATGCTAGTGGCTTCTCTCAAAGTAGGAAGGGAACGGGCCATCGAATCCTCATTCCTGCTTCTGGGGAGATTGGGGGTCTTTTGCCCAAAGACAGTGGGATTTGCTTCAATTTCTAGGCAGGAGAACAGCTGTTAATTTATGGTTAGAACATGGTTTTGGTCCTTAACCATCAGAAAACCCTTCATTGCATAAGGGCTCTGAGCTGTGCTTCATTTGCCTTTAGTTGCAGCCCTCCACTTGCTTCTGATGCTGGAAGATGGTAGGACTGCCGGGCTGTTTTTTTTTTTTTGTGCGGTACACGGGCCTCTCACTGTTGTGGCCTCTCCTGTTGCGGAGCACAGCCTCCGGACGCGCAGGCTCAGCGGCCATGGCTCACGGGCCCAGCCGCTCCGCGGCATGTGGGATCTTCCCGGACCGGGGCACGAAGCCGTGTCCCCTGCATCGGCAGGTGGACTCTCAACCACTGCGCCACCAGGGAAGCCCCGCCGGGCTGTTTGAGTGAATGTGGGTAATTGGTAGGTGGGAGTTTCTTACCCCTTTCCCTACAACCTTCTTACTAGTCAATGTGTTATAGAAAAGTAGATTTCAGACTGAATTCTGCTGCATGTACAAAGATGTATAAGCAACCAGGCATAGAAACAGTCGAGAACCTGGGTCTATAAGCTCACCCAAGTCCTTGCTTTCCGTCCTTATGTGTTCTAACAAGGACCTTGAGCAGAAGAAACAATAATTTTGACTCAGCTTAAATGTCACTTACTCTGAAACACCTTCCTTGACTCTCCGCTTTCAAGTAGCTCCCTTTCCCCCCACCCCGGTTACTGGGTGACTACCACATTTCACAGTTTTACTTCCTCCATATCACAGACCACTACTGAGTATCATTTATTTGCTCAGTTTTCCCCCTGCCTCTCCCCCCTCCCCCAAGTAAGACCCATGACACCAGGACTTGCTGTCTTGCTTACTGTTGTAAACAGAGCCTGCACCGTGCCTGGCCCACGGTAGCCCTGAGTACATGTCTGTTGAATGAATGAAAGAACTCTTTCATGTTCATTCCTTTTGCTGATTTTACCATCTGGGTATGACATAGAGTGTGACACTTTTCCACATCTTTTGGGAAAAGAGGTGAGAGCTATTTCAGCTGCACCGCTGGGGAGATTAAAGCTCGAAAGTTATTTCATGATGTTTCCCACAATTGGAAGAATAGAACTGTAGATTTCCTACCAGCTCTCCCCCAAACAACGAGGTCCACAAAACTCGAATCATCTGTCTGTGTTTGTGAACCTGCTAGACCGTAAGCTCCTCCAGAGTAAGGACTGAGGCTTATTTATCCCTGTATTTCTAGTGCCTGACCTAGTACCCGGTGCTTAGTGGGGGCGCTGTAAACATTTGTTAAGTAATATTGGCTTCTTCTGTCCTTCTGCCCCCGTGCCACCACGCTGCATCCTGTCTTCTGGGCTTGTCTCAGTATGTTTCCTGGACTCTTTTTTGTCAACAGGAATCTCGCTCAAGCTTGCTAAGGAGTAAATAAGCGGGGAGGGATGAATTGGTTCAAACCCTGAGAGTTCTGGAACAACCACAGTGAGACCAGGGCTCTACCAATGTCATCAGGATTGGTTTTGCTTTATTTCCGCCTCTCTGTGTTAGACAGATCCACCCCATGCGGAGGTCCTCTTCCTCACAGCCAACAGACCTGCAGAGAGAGGAGTTTTCGTTCCCTAGTGTTGCAGGAAGACTATTTGAGATTGGCCTAACGCATCATACTCTTTCCTGACCAGTTATGGCTCCCTAGCACCTGGAATGTTCCAACTGACCAGGCTTGGATCACATGCCCACTTCTGGAGTTGGGGGTGGGGTGAAGCCCACTTTACAAACCGGCAAGAGAGCAAGGAAGGGATGGCATGTTCCGGAAGAAAAACTGAGATGCTATTTCCAAACATGTGGATGCAGGAGACCAAAAACCTGCAAGTGTCTTCTTGTCTACCAACCTCCTTCATCCTGAACTCTGTCTTAGAGAC
Organism: Delphinapterus leucas; assembly: GCF_059928025.1. NCBI lineage: Eukaryota > Metazoa > Chordata > Mammalia > Artiodactyla > Monodontidae > Delphinapterus > Delphinapterus leucas. The sequence goes on along the minus strand of NC_143129.1, from coordinate 180,059,058 downwards.
AAAGATATCCCTATCTCGTCTAATAAATTAATCTACATAGTCAACTTTTTGGAAGAAGCCACCCCTTCGTTTACAAGTGAGCTTCAGTTTTATCATTGCTTCCTAGAGAGAGTGTTCTCACCTACGTTTCTAACCTTTGGTTCCCAAGCACCAATCAGGAAATGTACCAGGGGAGTTGTCTCAGAATCTGCTGGGGCACTTTTAAAAACACAGATTCTCATAGAGATGAACTTATTTGCAAAGCAGAAACAGAGTCACAGATATAGAGAACAAACTTATGGTTAACAAACGTAAGGTTATGGGAAGAGAGGGTGGGATGAATTGGGAGATTGGGGCTGACATATATACACAACTATGTATAAAATAGATAACTAATGAGAACCTACTGTGTAGCACAGGGAACTCTGCTCAGTGCTCTGTGGTGACCTAAATGGGAAAGAAATCAGAAAAGAGGGGATATATGTGTCCGTATGACTCATTCACTTTGCTATACAGCAGAAACTAACACAACATTGTAAAGCAACTATACTCCAATAAAAATTAATAAAAAAAGAAAACTCAAAAAGAAACTAACGCAACATTGCAAAGCACCTATACTCCAATAAAAATTAACAAAAACAAAAACAAAACAAAACAAAAAAACCCCACAGATTCTCAGACCACACCCCAGAAGAGTTTATGGAAGTCTGTAGTAGGGTCAGGGATGTGCATTTGTAAAAATCTCATTAGAGGATTTGAACATGCAACCAGGTTAGGAAACCATTGGCTTAATCCGTTGGTGAATTTTTGTGGCTGAGTCGCGTGGAAGGGTGGTATCACGGCTGGCTGGTGGGAGAGAAACTTGGGGGTTTCACGGACTTCCGCTGTCGTCTGTCATAGCTGCTATTATAAATGCAGCTGTCTTTCTTCACCATAGGGAACAAGTCTTGCTCTGACCTTCTTCATCAAGGTTTTGTGTCTGATGAGAAATAGAAAAGTGAGGAGTTCCTGAGTTCTCAACCAAGGTCTTCCACTAATTGTCCACTAATGGTTTTCATTATTGACCCAGGAGCTGTTGTGGGTCAATAGGGCAGAATAGAACAGACTAAGTAGATCTGTAGCTGCATGAGATCATACATCTTCCTCAGTTAGGTGTGGGGACACACAACTTGTGTCCCAGGCATGTAAAGTGGAAGAAATACGCGATGTTGGTAGAAGTGTTCCCCGATGAAAACTGCTCATTCTGTAATCACACCTCCTGAAACTACCTCTATTATCTCTTAGAAGAGAGTGGCGAGAGGTCTTTGCATCTGGATGTCATGCACAGTGCCCTGGGACCTGGAAAGCTTTTACTCAAGCTATAGAAGTAAGACCTGTTTACTTCCAAACTGATGTAATTACAAATATCAAGTCATATCTACTGTACAAATAAAGCCAAATGATAGTGATGTTATTTGGGGCTGTGTCTGTGTTACTTGGAAGATTTAGGGGGCTTTCGGAGAGGCTGAAGACCTAATTGCAATAGGGGAAACTTTGAAACCCTCATGTTTTCAGCCTAGCATACCTCATCTTTTTTAATCTCTCACTTTTATTTCTGAAAAATGTTCCTTGGGGTTTCTGAAGGGCAGGAGCTGTTTAGGAGGAAGGAAGGAGAACCTTTTCAGGGTTTACTACAACTTCCTGTTTATTCCTTATCAACCGCAGACCAAAGCCATCTTTTAAGAGAAAGCTGGGGAACGCTATAGAAGTTTCCATCTCCTGTTGCTCTTTTCATGGGGGATGAAGAAGGGACCGAGGAGGGAAGAGAGGTGCAAAATGCCAGTGAAGGGATTCGATTATTTTTTCTTTGCTTATTTTGAAACCTGAACAAAAGCTGTACCTCTTTGCTCATTGCAGAAACAGCCTTATATTCATAAGGAATTTCACAAATCATACAGAAAGGAAAAGCATTTGAATATACCCTAATCAGAAAGGTATCAGAAATTCAGTAGTGGTGAGATATCAGTGTTTCATTGGCAGGGATAATTTGATGGCAGAGAAGGGGTGCAGAGTTAGTAAGGCAAGATGTTAGGATTTAACGATGAGGGTTAAAATGATGCCTCCTTCTCCAGCCCACTGTAAAAAGTCATTCCTATAGCTCTTTGGCTACTATTATTAATAATAGAAACAATGTTTGATATTAGGCATCATAAATAATTGTGAACTCACCGTATGCATGTGCTTGTTCAAAAGGTCATACATTTTTTTACACGTCTCGCTCACTTTTGAGGCCATGGGCCGCGCAGATTATTTTAACGCATTTGGTTAATAACACCGATGTGCTACTGAACCATGTTAGATTCACCTAAACCATGAAAACAGCCATGGCCCATATCTTATCTAAGTGCTACAGATCCTCAGAGAGAGGTGTCACCATTCCATTGTACAGAGGAGGGGGACAGAAGAGCAGAGAGGTTAGGCAATCTGCCGAGGATCTCACAGCCACTCAGAGGTTGAGTCAGGAGTCAAACCAGCGTCCACCTGACTGCAGCCTGTGGGAAATTTATGTTTTCCTGTGGTGATTTTCATAGACATGAACCCCACCGTGCAAGAACCCCGGGCTTTCTTTTTCTTGCAGGGCCAGATTGAAGCCCACATGTACAATCGTATAATAGAAAAAGACGTCAGGCACAAGGCAGTCATAGAAAAGGGACTCGGGACATAGAGTTTAATTGCAGAAGGCACTCTTATGTGCATTTAGAGGATCTCAGATGAGGCTAAACTGGGATTCACTCTCTGTTTTCAGAACTAGAAGTCAAGACTTCCCTGATGTCTGTGCTTCAGTCACCGTGCATTGGAGTTTGGGGGGATTGTTTGGCTGAAGGATCAGGGAGAAGTTGTGGGGCTTGGCACACTGGCATACTTTCTGGGCTTTGCCAGACCCCTGGATTCCAAGAGGGCCAAGGGGTGCTGCCGTCAGGAGCTAACAGAAGTCTTTCTGTGAAAGATTTCTTAAGATTCTGCAGACATGTTTTGCGTTTCCTTGCCTTACCGAATTTACTCCTGCTAGGCAAAAGTCACTGCTTCTAAAGGCCATTTTCCCACTGGGTGGAAGGCACTGGCAGGAGCCTTTCCTAATCAAGGTTGGTTCTGAATGTACATAGTTACCCTTCTGCAGGTCAGGGCAGGATGGGCTAAAGCACAGCGAATGATGGGGGATTAACACAATGGAGGAGAAAGGAGACTCCCACCCAAGTCTCCTGTGATTAACTCTGCAAAGGAATGCAGCTAGAACCATGTGTGAGAGGAGAGAGAGAGGGACTGATAATATTTTTAATACCTGCTGAAATCTGAGAACCCAAGACAGCAAGTTCACAAAGACTGGGGACAGGAATTATTCAGTGTGTACATGTGAATAGAGCTGAAGAACTAAGCAGTGGCCACAAACTAGTGCATGGGAACAAATGTGTGCGTGAGCTCTGTGTGGTCGGGAGCTAAGGACATTCGGAATCTTTACTATTTCATTTCATTTCATTTCATTTCATTACATCTTAATCTATTTATCTATTTATTTATTTTGGCCAACCTTCCAAAAACAGAACAAAACACTTCTGCTGGCCCAATCCAGCCCGCAGGCCTCTGATGTGTCGCAGATTACCTTACCCCTAACATTTGTGGGGCCCAGGACAATAGTACAAATAAAGAACCATATACTCTGTCTAAATATTTAAAAGTTATCCATCAAGCTGACAAATTATTAAGTGCGATACATACCATCCTCCTACCTTGCAGATGCACCTACATACTGACCTGGAAGAGCCAGGTTCTAACATAGGATTCTGAACTCTGCTAAGGTCTGCACTGGCTGGTGGCTACTTGGGGATGCAGGCTCCTGTCCCCAAGGCCTCCAGCTCCTGAGCTGCCAGGCCCTGGCCCTGGCTCTGTTCTGCCGCACAAGGAGCCTCCGGCATAGCACCTGGACAGCCTAACCTGAACGCCCAAAATCTGTCCGCATCCTCTGCAAACCACCACCCTTCACCATCCCTCAGTCTGGGGGTTGGGGTGCAGGCATGCTGAGTCAGTGATGTGATCCTCTCCTGGGAATCAACTTGGGGAAGAGTGTGCCCCAGTCTTGGGAGGAAGCTTAGTGTCACTTGGCAGGACTTCTGATATCCTGGGCACTTGAAGGTCTGGACAGGTGGGGACTGCAGGCTCTGGGTGGGCACATGCCCACATGCCCTGTGGACTCTGCCTGTGGGAGGGCTCAGCCAGGGAAGGACAAGATCAAAGTCCTCTATAGTGTGCAGCCCAGGGCAGGGCCCCTCTCCTCCAGGTCTAAGGGCAGAACTGGTCTCAAATGTCTTTGGAGCTTGTAGGCATTGATGAAATGTCTAGAAGAACCCCAACCGCATCTCGTAGCAGTGGACTGACATGTGGGGACTGCAGCTCCAGGCTAGTATCTGCTGCTAACTTCCTCTGTGTCCTTGGACACATTGCTTCTCTGTGTGTTACCGAATCCAAGCTCAGTCTCCTTGCCTCATGACAGGCCAATAATCGGGAGATGAGGTGTTGAGGCAAAGGATAGCAACTTTATTCAGAAAGCCAGGTGTCCGAGAAGCTGGCAGACTAATGTCCCAGAGTACCATCTTATAGGGGTCTGGATACCAGTTTCTTTCATAGAACAGAGAGGGAGAGAAGGTGAGAAAGTAAAGCAAAAAGGCCATAAGTCTTGCAAAACATCTCCTGGCTTGGCCAGCCTCAGGGAGGGAATGTATTAACTTCTTCTTTTCTGCAGCCATTCACAGGTGGGCAGGGTCAGAATATCTCCCTGTGAGCTGAACAGAGGCGTTTTAGTTTAACATTCAGGCCGAGGGGCAGGGTTCCCTGAGGCAGGCCATTATGTATGATTATAATAACAAAAGAAACGAAAAGCAAAGGTTAAAGTAAAAGAAACAGATCCAACATGGAGTCAGATTTTGCTCTTCCCTGTTACGCGTGGGCCTCAATTTTCTCATCAGTGAAATGAAGGTATTGAATGAGGTGGTCTGAAATACGCTTTTCCACCCCCTGAGAAGAAACACTTTTGCTTTCATTTGCATCGACTCATGATCAACTTTGATTTTGTGCAGAAGTTAGGAGGGGAAGTAATTTTAAATCTGCTCTTTTATTTCTCATTTGAGAGCAGTTTCCTCGTGTTTTTGGTCACTAAGGGGAAAAAAACGTTGGGGTGGGGGAGATGCCAGGAATGAAAGAGTTGACTTACATTGCTAATTACTTGTGCTAAGTGGTTGTGTAATAGGTAATTTGAATATAAATCCTTTCTCTTTTTAGTGTAACACTTAACCATGTGAATAACAAAAATCCTCAAATGCAGTCAGAGTTCATTTAAATGTTAATTTTAATTTTTATTTACCACTTGGCCTCCCTGTTGAAATATATATAAGTTAAAGCAACCACAGGCTGGGTCCCTTCTGCTGCAGCTGGTGGAACTCACTCTTGTACTAATGGTTGTTTCCTGTAATTTATTTCTCCTGTGTATCACCTTTGTTGTGAGAGAGGAGAAAATGAATTTCTTTAGAAGTAGTATTAATCCACCTCTGCACACATCAAGGTACAGAAAATAAAACATCAGCAATACTCCTTGAGAATTTTGAAGCATTGCAGATAAAGGTTGGGAACTGAATATGAAGATGGTGGAAGGAATTTTGCACTTAAAAGATGATTTGGGTAAACCTTAACAAAAATAACCAAAGCTTTTGGACACAGGGAAGCTCAGAATGAAAATGGAAAGTTTCTTTACAAATGGTTGTTTTGCCCTTTCCCAGGGAGCAATTCTGTTGGAAAGTGACCCACCCAGGACAGATCTACACCAGGGCATCTCAGTCTTGGCATAAATGACATTTGGGCTGACTGGTTCTTTGCTGAGTGGCTGCCCTGTGCATTGTAGGATGTTTAACAGGTCTCTGGAGTCTACTTGCTAAACATCAGTAGTTCCATCTTTGGGGCTGAATTGTGCTCACCCAAATTCACATGTTAAAGTCTTAACCACTAGTATTGTCACCAATGACCCTTTCGAGTGGGGCCCCAACAAGAGTCCTCCTCACCGGTGTCACTAGCACCAATAAAATGAGACCTAGTTTGGTTCAGAAGCAAAGGAAAGCATTATTCTTTAATCAAAGATTAGAGAAGTATGAGCTGTAAAGCACATGCTCTCCAGACAGGCGGTGGGTGGGGCTACTTTATAGGTTCTGGGCAGTGGGGAAGGGAGGGGGCAGAGTTCTTGCAGGGCGGGTGCAGCGGGGCTGCTCAGGGCTCCAGATCACAGTGCCTGGCGCAGCCTCTCTGCACACGGCCTGCCACCGCCGTCTTGAATTGCAGTGTTGTGTTCAGGGCTTCTGCACCTGGCCTGCCGAGCTGAGGTGTCCACGCAGCCGTTTGGTGCTAGGAACTCTGGTCTGAAGGGCCAGGTACAAGGCCTCTGCCCGGGCACCCTATGAGAAGTGACACCAGACTAAGCACAAAGGAGACAAAATGTTAGACTTTATTACCCGGATTTGATTTTTATTCCCCAAGAATTCTTAATGAGCTTTGCCGGTGACACATCCCTCCTCTGTCATTTGTCCTACTTATTCTCTGGGGGTGCTGAGGGGAGCTGAGGGCGCAGGTCCATCTTCTGTAACTGTTTCCTGCTGAGCGTGGGTGTCGTCGTAACCCGGGCAAAGGAGCAGAAGTGCTCCCCAGCTGCCTTTAGAACTGTGTGATGGTCACCAGGCCTGGGCCCTTTCTCTAACCTTTTGGAGACAAGGCAGAAAATGACGGTATCTCGGTCTTGCCTGTGGGCGAGTGTGCCCTGATGCTGAGGCTCACTGCCAGGGCCTGGATCTCCCTGGTCACGCTTTGTTGTTTTTCTGTCATTTTTCAGAAGAGAAGCTTCAGGTCAGAAAGAGGTTCATAGGAGTAGTCAGGGGTCTATTGCCCCTGGTTGTCTGGAGTCTGGGGCCCCCTTCACTAGAGTGTGGTGCACGCATGGAGCCACCCCCTGCATCTTCAGGGCGGAATGGGTGCTAGAGATCACGGACTGGGGGTCTGTTCCACTTAGGGGTGAGCTGGGCTTTCAGGCTGCCAGTTTTTCAGGTTTTTAGGTTCATCCAGGCTCCTGGCCAGAAAGGGTGGAGAGCCAGGTCTGCAGATGTGCGCATCCTTATTCTGTGAGAGCGTTCCTGGTTTCTCCTACCTGGAGGGCACACTTGAGCTGTTCCATTTCAAGGGAGCTAAGTTGCCCCTTCTCTCATGGGTGGGGAATGTATCTACCATACGTAAGTTCAAAGGCTTTTAACTTGAACTTATCCCTTGGGGATAACCACGTGTGGAGTAGGGCAGTGAGAAGCAACTTAACTCAATTTTGTTGAGTTCCCTGACATAGCTTGGCTAAGGCCCATTTCAAAGTCTGATGGGTTCTCTCTACTTTCTCCAATGATTGGGGTCTCCAGGCTGAGTGCAAGGTCCAGTTTAGGCCCAGGACGCATGCTATCCCCTTTGTCACTTGAGACACAAATGTTGGACCATTATTGCTTTGCAGGGATCCCGGGAGCCCAAACCTGGGGATTATTTGAGTAATGCCTTAGCCACTTCAGCTGCTCTTTCAGTTCTATCGGGGAATACTTCTATCCACCCAGAAAATGTGTCTACCAGCACCAAGAGATATCTGAAATTACCCGGTACCTGGGCATGACAGTGAAATCAATGTCAGTCTTCTCCAGGGTGTGTCCTTCTGGTCTGAATAGGCCTTATCTGGGGGCCTCTGGAGGCATCTGGTGCTGGAATTGTTCATTGTGTAAATGGGGGCACGCCTTGACTATCCCACTGATGATACTTTTCATGCCAGTAGTCACCATGGCCTCAAGTAACCAATTATATAGGACTTTCCTCCTGTAGTGAGTTCCTTGATAAGCCTCCCTGATGGCTTGACAAGCTGCATTTCAGGAAAAAAGTATCGCTCATGTTCATTAGCTAGCCACCCATGGCCTCCCAGATCTCTAGCAAAGCCCATTTTTGGGCTTTGTCTAATTCTTCCTTTGTGTCGACCGGGCAGTAATTGGATGGATCTGGCCTTCAAGGTTTGAGGGGTAGTTGCCAAGTTACTGGTTCTAGGGCCACCCTTTTGGCAGTTGTGTCTACCTTATTCTTTCCCTTTATTACCTCTGCACCCCCTTTTGGTGACCCCTACAGTGAAACACTGCCATCTCTTTTGGAAGCTGTACTGCTTCTAAGAGCTTCAGTATGCTTAAGCCATGTTTCACCCGTTTATTCTCCACAGTAAGCATACCTTTTTCCTCCCAAACAGTCCCGTGTGCATGTAGAATGGCATATGCATACCGGGAGTCTGTGTAAACACAGAAGATCTCCCCTTTCCTGAGCCAACTCAGGTGAGGGCTGTCAGCTCCACCTTTTGGGCCAAAATCCTTGGGGGTAGGCTTCTTGCTTCTGTGACTTGGGTCTGGGAGGTTACTGTGTATCCCGCCAGCCTTTTTCCCGCATAAAACTGCTCCCTTCCATGGACCATTCTTCTTCAGCATTTGGGAGAGGCTCCTTCCTAGGTTGGGGTGACCAGACTATATCGTGGTTTCTATACAATCATGCTCCAGGGGCCCTGTTTCTGTGGGTAGCATTTAATCTTCCAATGTAGTACAGCCTGGCCCCAATACCAGCTGGGAGATGGAGAAAGTTGGCCCGTCAGTGGGTCTCTAAATCACAACAGCATTTAACAATTGGACTGCTATACCAGAGACAAAGGAAATGGGATGAAATTCTCTATGTACAGCTTTTTATGGCCTTATATCAGAACAAAGTTCTTCAAGAGGGAGGTGGTCACTCCTCCACTGAGGTACAGTCCTTGACTCTCCCCTGAGGGCCTTCCTCATCTTTGGGCAACAGGCCCAAAGGCCCTCTCCACACCAGCCCCCTCTTCCAGAACCTAGTCCAGCTACTACGCAAAGCAGGACTAATTACAAGCCAGGGTCCAACAACCTACCAGGAAAAGTACTCCCTTTGAGGCGGGTCCCCTGTGGAGAAGCAGGCCTCAAGCAGGTACATGTCCCATTTACCACTTGTGTAACTGGAAAGTCATAGTAAGGGGTTGAGGGAAGATCCGGAGAGGTTCCTGAATCTGATTAGGGGAACGTTTCACACCCATGACGCCACCTGGGCTGACGTCCAGAGCCTCCTCAATGTACTCTTAATGGGGGAAGAAAAGGCCACAGTCTTTTCAAAAGCCTGAGAGGAAGCAGACAGAGAAAACAGAAACAATGCAGGTCATGCTATTTTCAGACCAGGGAATCAAGTGGTGCCAGATACTGAACACAACTGGGACCACTGAGACAATGGAGAAGCGGGTGGAAGACAGAGGCTGACCCGTTATAAAAATATGATCCTAAAGGGAATTCAGGCAGCAGGAAAGAAACTTGTCATCTGGAACAAAATAAAGGAAATCAACCAGGAGCCAACAGAAAACGCTTTGGCATTCCTACCGCACCTCAGGAAATGCCTTTGAATCTATACCATCACTGACCCTGAGTCATTAGAAGGGGATGCAATCCTGAGGTCGTATTTCATTTCCCAAAGTGCCCCTGACATTAGGCATAAACTTCAGAAACTATAAATAGAACCAGATACCTCTACCTCTCACCTGGTCAAGTTTACATACTGGATGTTTAATAGCCAAGATGTAGAGGAGGAAAGGTCAGAGGATAAAAAAGCCCAGAGGCAAGCCCACCTACTGGCTGTTGTCCTCCAATGTCAACCTGTCAGTGGGGGAATCTGGACTAACCAACCCCCCACGGAGACTCTTAACTCCAGTGAGTGACCCACAGGCCCCACTGAGGGATAGCAAGCCAAGGAAACTAGGACCCAATCAGTGCACCATATGCAAATAAGAGGGACACTAGAAGAAAGAATGCCCTCGCCGCCCCCGAAAGGGGGATAGAAATGACAGATAACCAGCCACCGCCCTCAAAGGCAGATGGTCCAAATAGATGAAGAATGATGGGGCCAGGGGGCTCCTAAGCTGGCACTGCAATTGACCCTCAAGGAGCCCCGAGTGACGTTGGATGTGGGGGGGAAAGCCTGTCAAATTCTTAGTCGACACTGGTGTCACTTAACTCGGTTCTGAACAACAGATCAGGCGAACTCAGTCACAAGAGTTGTAAAATTATGGGGTATCAGGAAAGGGCCAAGAACGGGCATTTGTAGAGCCATTAGAATGTAAATTGGATGAACACACACTTACCCATTCCTTCTTGTATATTCCTGAATGCCCTACACCCCTGATAGGAAGAGATATGTTACATAGATTGGGAGCTACTAATCCACCTAATGCGAGACAGACTGGAGACTGTCATTCCCCTAGACGAAGGGCAGAAGGTGAGAGTGTTAATGGATGAGGACAAACCTCCCTGGGGCAGAGCAAATCGACCTTTCCAGATGGCAGTGCCCGGTGCTGCATCTGTGCACCTGGTCCACTGCCACCATCTTGAATTGAGGTGTTGGATGCAGCCCTTTTGCAGATGGCCCATGAGTGGAGGTGTCTTCACAGCCATTTCGCACTGGGAACTCTGGTCTGAAGGGCCAGGTGCCAGGACTCTGCACACGGCACCCTGTGAGCAAGTGAAACTAGACTAAGTACAAAGGAAAAAAAAAAAGTTAGACTTTATTAGCCGGATTCTCTTTTTATTTCTTAGGAATTGTTAATGGGCTTTGCTGGTGACTGTCACAGAATGTGACCTTATTTAGAAACGGGTTCTTTGCAGATGTGATCAGTTAAGATGGGGTCACTGTGGGTAAGCCCTAATCCAATATGACTGGTGTCCTATAAGAAGGGGAAATTTGGACACAGACAGGCTCACAGGGAGAACTCGTGAATGTGAAGGCAGAGATCAGGGTCATGCGTCTGCAAGCCAAGGAATGCCAAAGAGTACCAGCAAATCACTGGAAGCTAGGACACAGGCATGGGACAGATTCTCCCTCACAGCCCTCAGAAGCAACCAACCCTGTCGCTTGGTCCTGATTTTGGACTTCTAGCCTCCAGAACTATAAGACAATAAATTTCTATTGTTTAAGCCACCCAGCCTGTGGTACTTTGTTACACAGCCTCTGGTTGTGACAACCCCACATGCCTCCAGACATTGCCAGATGTCATCTGGGGGAAAATCACCCCTGCTTGAGTTCTCCCTAGGGCATGTATTATCCAAGGCTGCTTTCACCCGTTTACAGCAGGGCTGAGTAGTTACGACAGAGACTGTGCGCCCGCGAAACCTAAACTATTTACCATGTGACCCTTTATGGAAAATGTTGGCTGACCCTCAGCTGAAACTACCCTGTGGTTCACCTGAAAGTTTGCTATGGGGACGGAGGCACACTGGGTTCAACCTGGCACCGCAGGATTGGTCCGTGGAATTAAAGATGAAGGTGAGGTTGCTGGTATGCAGAGAAGGGCAGTAGCTTGCCCTAGACGGAGCTGGCCAGCAGTGCGTCTTGGACCAGAGTTCATCTAGGTGTCCTGACTTAAGAATCCTTGTTCTCAGCCCTTATTCTATTTCCTGCCTCTCACACTGCTGTTCCGCTCCATTGCCTGGGCTGGACATCTTTTTTTGGACCAGTTGCCTCCTTGTACCAGTTTGTGATTGTAGGGAAGGTTCTCAGTTTAGCCTTTGTGTTACACGAAGCTTTAGGCCGTCCGCTCATGGACTTGGTTCTCTGTAGTTCCATGGTCCCAGGTGTTCTAATGGTTTGCTATTGTGACCATCCACAGAATGCAGAAATGCAGGTGGTGGGAGTCTTCTTTCCTAAAAATGCCCTCTGCAAGAAAAGCCTGTAAAGTCTGCCCTGGCTGTTAGTCTTGAGAAGGGTTTTACAGATACCTTTGGTATATGGGTGCAGCTAGAAGACTCACATGTTACTCAGAAGCTCTATCCTCAGCCTCATTTCCTGTCTCTCTCTGGCCCTCAGCCCCCTGATGACAGCAGCAGCAATTTAAAACTGTCCATTATTCCCCCATGATTGGTTTGCTTTTAAGACCTAGGAGGTCAACCCTGCCCTGCTTCCTTCAGGCTCTGAGACGATACTGAAAACTGTGGGGAAGAAACAAAAGCAAAAACAGAAAAGCTAATATAGATAATTGTTTGAGGTTGAATGTGTACCCCCAAAAGATATGTTGAAGTCTTAAATCCCCCACCCCCCGGTACCTATGAATGTGGCTTATTTGGAAATACAGTCTTTGAAGATGTAGTCAAAGTTAAGATGAAGTTATGAAGTCATCTCTAGTCCAATATGAGAGGTGTCCTTATAAGAAGAGGAAAAGAGACACAGACAGACACACAGGGAGATGGCCATGTGAAGATGGAGGCAGAAACTGAAGTGATGTATCTATTGATAACAAGCCAAGGAGCGCCAAGGATTCATGGCTGTCAGCAGCAGCACGGAGAGAGACATGGAACTGATTCTCTTTGTGTGCCCAGGAAGGAACCAACCCTGCTGACACTTTGATTTCAGACTTTTCGCTTCCAGAACTGCGAGAGAATAAATTTCTGTTGTTTTTAGCCACCCAGTCGTGGTACTTCTTTATGGCAGTACTAAAAAAATGAATACAATTATTAAGGAAAACATGTATTTTTGCATCTTACATTGTTCAGTGTAGCTTAGCAATCGAGTGGCTTTGAGATCTGATATACTGTTGGCACTTACCAGCTCTCGTACCCTCTTGCAGCTCCCTGTACTTTTTCTTCCTAGCAGTTTTCACAACTTGTAATTATATATTTGTCTTTGTAGTTGTTTGCTTCTCCCACTAGATGTGAGCTCCGTTCATGGCAAACAACAGGTATTCAGTAAGTATTTGTTGAGAGACCTTGGACCAGTCATTTATCATTTCTGAACCTCAGTTTCCCAATCTGGAAAATAGAAATATTAGTGATACGTACTTCATTGATGATTGTGAGAATTAAGTGAAATACTATATATGCAGCATGAGGCATATCACGGTGCACGATAAATGCGGACCTGAATATTTTCTACTTGACTCCTTTCCTGGAGCCTCCTTAAAAGCCTCAGTGGCACACAGTGCTTTGGGTACACATACCTGCTCTGAATCTTGGCTCAGCACATAGCCAGCTTGTATAGCTTGTTTTGACAACCCCAGGTAACGATTTGTCATTAAGAGCTACAGTTGGAATTTGACCTCCCCAGAGAAGTTTCCATGGTTTCTAAGACCTCATCACTAAACAGCCCTGAAGGCATAGAAAGAACCTTCCCTAAAATTGCCATTAAGGCCATACTTGTCACCCTGGGAAAAGCTAATGAACAGAAACATATTGATGTGTTAACAGTTTGAGACTTTTCCCCTAAGAAAACCTTTTAGCTAGTGAGGGTTCATTCACCTTAATTAAAAATTATCCAATGGATACATCTCTTTCCATCACTCTGTGGACACACGCAGAGGTTTGTTTGTTTTTTTTTTTTCAGGAAATTAAATTTAAAAACTCATCCTTCTTCAAATAAATCCTTTGTTTGCTTTATTAAGCAGAAAAGCCTGCTGGACATTAGTTGCCAATCAAATGTGGGTGTTAATTAAAATGGCTATGTCCAAGCACTCCTCAGGATCAGTCTGCCACTTGGGGTCCCATTGTTGAAGATGGTCCTGAATTGCAAAACATTATGCATGACATGACCACTTGGTACCTCCCTGAGACACAAGAAAGTAGACTTAAGTCTGCTATATAAATATTGCACAGCTCTTTTTTTTCCCCCCAAATGGTGAGACACATTCTTCGTAGGATTTAAACTAGGGTCATGCCGCCTGGAGGGGTGGGATAGGGAGGGTGGGGGGGAGGGAGACGCAAGAGAGAAGAGATATGGGAACATATGTATATATATAACTGATTCATTTTGTTGTAAAGCAGAAACTAACTCACCATTGTAGAGCAATTATACTCCAATAAAGATGTTAAAAATAAATAAATAAATAAATAAACTAGGGTCATGGCCCATAGGTCAGATCCTGTCCTCTATTTTTTTGTGTGATGCATGAGCTAAGAACAGTTTTACATTTTTAGATGGTCAAATATAATCAAAAGAATAATAATATTTCATGGCACATGAAAATTTTATGAAATTGAAATTTCAGTGTTCTTTTTTTAATTGAAGTATAGTTGATTTACAATGTTGTGTTAGTTTCAGGTGTACAGCAAAGTGGTTCAGTTATATATATATACAGAACATATATACATTCTTTTTTGAGATTCTTTTCCATTATAGGTTATTACAAGATATTGTCTATAGTTCCCTGTGCTATACAGTGGGTCCTTGTTGTTTATCTATTTTATATATAGTAGTGTGTATCTGTTCATCCCAAACTCCTAATTTATCCCTCCCCACCCCCTTTCCCCTTTGGTAACCATTAGTTTGTTTTCTATATCTGTGGGTCTATTTCTGTTTTGTGAATAAGTTCATTTGTATCATATTTTAGATTCCACATATAAATGATGTCATGTGCTATTTGTCTTTCTCTGATTTACTTCACTTAGTATGATAATCCCTAGATCCATTTCAGGGTTCATTTTTTATTTTCTAAATTTTTTTAAAACTTTTTTTAAAATTAATTAATTTATTTTTGGCTGCGTTGGGTCTTCATTGCTGCGTGTGGGCTTTTTCTAGTTGCGGTGAGGGAGGCTACTCTTCGTTGCGGTGCACGGGCTTCTCATTGCGGTGGCTTCTCTTGTCGCGGAGCATGGGCTCTAGGCGCGCGGGCTTCAGTAGTTGTGGCACATGGGCTCAGCAGTTGTGGCTTACGGGCTCTAGAGTGCAGGCTCAGTAGTTGTGGCACACAGGCTTAGTTGCTCCGCGGCATGTGGGATCTTTCCGGACCAGGGTTCGAACCCGTGTCCCCTGCATTGGCAGATGGATTCTTAACCACTGTGCCACCAGGGAAATCCCCATCTCAGTGTTCTTGAATAAAGTTTTATTGGTACACAGACACAACCATTCATTTACTTGTTGTCTATGGCCATCCCTGATTTAAATAATCACTGTGACACTGAAGCTTGACTTGAGGACACACACACACACATACACAGACACACACATGCACACTCTGTCCCTTCTCCCAGCATCTCTCCAATAGGGCTGCCTTGACACCAAGCATTCCCTGGCGCATTTATCCCTTGGAGTCTGATGAGGTATCATCAAGAATGTAAACCCACCTGTGGTCTTGTGAGCAGTGAGCTCTGTACATTGAAGCTGCTGCTCAAGGTAAAGCTCACTGCTCAAGGTGTTCTGGGAATCAACTTCTACCTCTTAGAGATGTGTTAACTCTCACAGTCTCTTCTCACATGCCGTCATCCTGGAGGAGGAGAAAACCAGCATTGCCTCCAGGCAGCCCAGGAAAGGGGACATGAGAATCTGGAAGGCAAGACATTGCTGGCTATGGGGAAATGAGAGTGAACACCCCTCCTTGTTGTCCTACGAGAAGGGCCAGATCTGCCTTCTTACACAACTGTCCTGAGACCCAGGTCAACCCTTGACTGCATCCCGTGGAGAGTTAATGGTGTGTGGCGCCAACGGTGCGGGGCAGGGCGGGGAACAAAATTGCAGTGAGTCCATGGTAACTGAATCTTGGGGCCAACTCCGAGCAACCTGGGAAGCAGGTGATGGGTGTATTTGCTAAACCCCCATACCCTGGAGCTGCTCGTCCTAAGCACCCTGCTTCTTCTTGTGCTTCCCTGGCTGACCTGAGGTTCCCTGCCACCTTTGAAGACACTGAAGGTCTCCCCAGGGGACCAAACCAAATCACCCTCACCTTCAGTGGCCTCCTGCTGCTCCTAAGCCACCCAGGATCTCCGTGTCTTTGTTTTCATGCATGTAGAATTTTCTCATAGGTTATCAATTTGTCAATAGCCATGTGACAATAAAACATCGATGGACAGGTGATAGATACATTTTAGTATAAAACAAATGTGGAAAGCAATATACTTGAGACATTAGGTGAGTGTGCTCTGGAATCAGCAACCTAGAATCAAATTCTAGCTCTGTTATCTGCCAGCTATAAGTCTTTGGCAAGTTCACCATGTCTCAGAAACTCAGTTGTCTTTTCTTAAAAAGGGGATGATGAACGTTTGATAGAATGGCTTTGAAGAATAAGCGATTTTGAGTAACTTCCTAGCACAGTGTCCAGCTCAGAGTTAGTGGAAGTAAGTGGGACGTGATAATAGTGCTATTGTACTTTCAGGTAACTATGAACTTTTCTATGAATTTGACCTGGAGCGTGAAGCACCTGAGCGACTTAGACCTGGGTAGGTTACAGGAGCCAACTCTGCCCTTCCCTGGAAATACATGCATGTGTAAACATACACACATATTGGTCTCTAGCTTCAAAGACCTTCCTCCGAGCCCAGTGTGATTGAAATGGCAGCTTTATTTATTTATTTAATGCCATGGTCTCACAGCATTGCTGGGGACTGACGTTGACCCAGAAGTTGTTTTTAGCCTTGTTTCTCTTTTTCCTTTATCTTCATGAAATCAAGCAGCCCTCCCACACTTTCTTTCACTTAGCAAATATATATCAGTCACTCTGTGTGTCAGATTATACTAGGACCTGTCAGCAAAACAGACAAGGTCTGTTCCACAGTCCAGTTGGAAGCAGACAGGCATTAATCAAATCATCACACACAGATTTACATTTTTAAAGACCCATCTGGCTGCAATGAGGAGTTTGGTAGAAGGAGTTTGGTTTGATGGAATCAGGGAGACCCATGAGGAGGCTAACAGCCCCTTGGGAACCAGAGGATGGTGGATCAGACAGGAGGTGTGCTGTAGGATGGAAGGAAGTGGACGTGTTAAGGAATGATCAGAAGGTAAAGTCAAGACGACCGGGTCAGGCATTGGGTATGGAGATGGAGGTGGTCAGGAATGACCCTCTGGCTTCTAGCTGTGGCCCTGCAGGGAGAGAACTCTGGAAGAAGGCCAGGTTGTGAGCAGAAGACATGCATTCCATTTGGATACCCGGGTGGGGTGCCAGTCAGATGTTAGCTATATGGGCCTCAGAGGAATTCTCCCTGCTGTTCGGCATGTTCAACCTGACCACTTACAGTGGGAAAACGCATCCCTAAATCTCCTGCCCCCATATGTGCACACATGCACAGGTTACACTTGTCCTTCAGATAAACATCGTGGAAAAAAAAGCAATCATTGCCTGCTCTGCGGTAACACATGATGTTGGGATCGGCTGTCACAGAGCAAGTACATTTGATCCCTACGAGAAAGGAAAGTTTTTCTGGAATCTCTGAATCTCTGAGGTGTCTTCTTAGCCTCTGAGGTGATCCCTGGGTTCTTTGATTCAAAGATTCCGAATACTTCCACTGCAGTATTATTCCCTGAGCAAAACAGTCACACGGAGAATGCCCTCGAGTTTGCTGTCATGTCAGAATAAGCCCGTTCATTTCTGAGAACCACAGTGGTTCATATCTACTAAGTTATTTTGCTCTCACTCTAATTAGGCAATTCTTAGCAGGTTGGACTATGATTTTTTGGTTCACTTTTATTGAGGTATTAATTTACATACAATAAATCAATCAGTTTTAAGTGAGTTTTAACAATGTATATAGTCTTGCAACCACCAGCACACTGGTGATATAGAACATTCCATCACCCCAATGAGTTTTCTCAGGCCCCTTTACAGTCAACCCCTTCTCACCAGTCCCTGACCACTGGCAGCCCTTGAGCTGCTTCTTATCCCTATAGTTTTGCCTGTTCTAGAATTTTATATCATTGAAATCACTCCATAAGTAACGTTTTCTGTCTCACTTCTTTCATTCAACACAGTGCTTTAGAGAGTCATCCACGTTGTTGCATGAATCAGTAGTCTGTTCCTTTTTATTGCGAAGTAACATTCCATTGTCTGGTTATATCACAATTCACAACTGATGGGCATTTGGGTTCTTTCCAGTTTTAGGCAATTATGATTAAAGCTGCTACTGATGTTCACATACAAGTCTTTATGTGGAACTTCATTTCTCTGTAATAAATACCTAGGGAGGAAATTACTGACTCATAAGGTAAGTTTGTGTAACTTTAGAAGAAACTCTCAAACTATTTTCCAAAGGAGTTATAACACTTTATATTCTCTCTCAGCAATATATGAAGATTTCAGTTTTTCCACATCCTCTCCAATACTTTTTATTTATGGCCATTCCGCAGGGTATGAAGTAGCATCTCACAGTGGCTTTAATTTGCGTTTTCCTTGTGATTATTTAGGTTGAACATATTTTCATGTTCTTATTTGCCATCTTCTATATACTTTGGTGAAGTGTCTGTCCAGATCTTTTAACTATTTAAAATTTTTATTTACTCACTTTTTTAAAACCATAGAATTGAATTTTAAGAGGTCTTCATACATTCTAGATACAAATTCTTTATCAAATATGTTTTGTAAATATTTTCTCCCAGTCTGTGGCTTGCTTTTTCATTTTCTTACTGATGTCATTTTTTAGGTTTTATCTATTTATTAATTTTTTTTAGTTTAACTGTGGTAAAATACACATAATGTAAAATTACTCTCTTAACCATATTTTTTTCAAAATTCCACAAAGAAAATTATTCATAAGTCAATTCAGGCATTCATTCATTCATTCTTTTTTTTTTTTTTTCAGTCCTGGCTCTTTTATTCACTTTTTTTTTTCCACACACACACACACACACACACACACACACACTGTATTTTATTTTTACAAGAGATAAACTGACAACAAGCATTGTAAATGGATGACCACAACGATTGCAATTACCAAACACGAAACACACTGATACTATGTCATAATATTGACATTCAGTCCAGTAATCCTCCACTGTAACAGCTCCCTTACTTTGCAGTGAAAATTGATTTGTGTCTTTTTTGCCTCTGAGTCCTTGTGGGCTTTTTTTTTTTTTTAATTCGAACAGAAAGTCACAAAAATTATAATCATCCTCATCAGTTCACTCAGTCCCATGTAATTAATTTTTTTCATCTTGATCTTTTGTTAGCACTTTTATGAATTCATCGGTTTTCCATTAGCGTTCTGAAAATGCTTAGTCATTCAGTTCAGCACTATAGTCAATTACCAGAAACCTGTACTTGTCAGAGTCTTTTCCATGAATTCCGTGAAGATGAAACCCTTTTATAGGAACATTTTTGCGAAAGCATCAGAGTCCACCCAGAACTGCCTGTAAATGACAAAAGATTTAAAAATGACCACGGTTAAAGATTTGATGAAAGTTCATAATAATGCAATCGACAAGGAAATTTAGTTATTTCTGAGATATATATTTTAAAGTAATAACTAGAATTATGACTTATAACATTATACCAGAATATATACGACTTTTAGAAATTTCGTGTAATGTCTGAAACATTTATATTTCCATACAAATAGCCCAAAGAAAGTTTAGTATTAGTTGTTTTCTTTGTTTGTTTGTTTGTTTTTTTATACTGCAGGTTCTTATTAGGCATCCATTTTATACACATCAGTGTATACATGTCAATCCCAATCGCCCAATTCAGCACACCACCATCCCCACACCCCTGCGGCTTTCCCCCCTTGGTGTCCATACGTTTGTTCTCCACATCCATGTCTCAACTTCTGCCCTGCCATCTGGTTCACCTGTACCATTTTTCTAGGTTCCACATACATGCGTTAATATACGATATTTGTTTTTCTCTTTCTGACTTACTCCACTCTGTATGACAGTCTCTAGGTCCATCCACGTCTCAACAAATGACTCAATTTCGTTCTTTTTAATGGCTGAGTAATATTCCATTGTATATATGTACCACAACTTCTTTATCCATTCGTCTGTCGATGGGCATTTAGGTTGCTTCCATGACCTACCTATCGTAAATAGTGCTGCAGTGAACATTGGGGTGCATGTGTCTTTTTGAATTATGGTTTTCTCTGGGTATATGCCCAGTAGTGGGATTGCTGGGTCATATGGTAATTCTGTTTTTAGTTTTTTAAGGAACCTCCATACTGTTCTCCATAGTGGCTGTATCAATTTACATTCCCACCAACACTGCAAGAGGGTTCCCTTTTCTCTACACCCTCTCCAACATTTGTTGTTTGTAGATTTTCTGATGATGCCCATTCTAACTCCTCACTGTAGTTTTGATTTGCATTTCTCTAATAATTAGTGATGTTGAGCAGCTTTTCATGTGCTTCTTGGCCATCTGTATGTCTTCTTTGGAGAAATGTCTATTTAGGTCTTCTGTCCATTTTTGGATTGGGTTGTTTGTTTCTTTAATATTGAGCTGCATGAGCTGTTTATATATTTTGGAGATTAATCCTTTGTCCGTTGATTCATTTGCGAATATTATCTCCCATTCTGAGGATTTTCTTTTCGTCTTCCTTATGGTTTCCTTTGCTGTGAAAAGCTTTGAAGTTTCATTCAGTCCCATTTGTTTATTTTTGTTTTTATTTCCATTACTCTAGGAGGTGGATCAAAAAAGATCTTGCTGTGATTTATGTCAAAGAGTGCTCTTCCTATGTTTTCCTCTAAGAGTTTTATAGTGTCCGGTCTTACATTTAGGTCTCGAATCCATTTTGAGTTTATTATTGTGTATGGTGTTAGGGAGTGTTCTAATTTCATTCTTTTACATGTAGCTGTCCAGTTTTCCCAGCACCACTTATTGAAGAGACTGTCTTTTCTCCATTGTATATCTTTGCCTCTTTTGTCGTAGATTAGTTGACCATAGGTGCGTGGGTTTACCTCTGGGCTTTCTATCTCGTTCCATTGATCTATGTTTCTGTTTTTGTGCCAGTACCATATTGTCTTGATTACTGTAGCTTTGTAGTATAGTCTGAAGTCAGGGAGTCTGATACCTCCAGCTCTGTTTTTTTCCCTCAAGAGTGCTTTGGCTATTCGGGGTTTTTTGTGTCTCCATACAAATTTTAAGATGATTTGTTCTAGTTCCGTAAGAAATGCCATTGGTAATTTGATATGGATTGTACTGAATCTGTAGATTGCTTTGGGAAGTATAGTCATTTTCACAATATTGATTCTTCCAATCCAAGAACATGGTATATCTCTCCATCTGTTGGTTTCATCTTTAATTTCTTTCATCAGTGTCTTATAGATTTCTGCATTCAGGTCTTTTGTTTCCCTAGGTAGGTTTATTCCTAGGTATTTTATTCTTTTTGTTGCAATGGTAAATGGGAGTGTTTCCGTAATTTCTCTTTCAGATTTTTCATAATTAGTCTATAGGTATGCAAGGATTTCTGTGCATTAATTTTGTATCCTGCAGCTTTACCAAACTCATTGATTAGCTCTAGTAGTTTTCTGGTGGCATTTTTAGGATTCTCTATGTATAGTATCCTGTCACCTGCAAACAGTAAGAGTTTTACTTGTTCTTTTCCAATTTGTATTCCTTTTATTTCTTTTTCTTCTCTGATTGCTGTGGCTAGGACTTCCAGAAGTATGTTGACTAATAGTGGTGAGAGTGGACATCCTTGTCTCATTCCTGATCTTAGAGGAAATGCTTTCAGTTTTTCACCATTGAGAATGATGTTTGCTGTGAGTTTGTCATATATGGCCTTTATTATGTTGAGGTAGTTTCCCTCTATGCCCACTTTCTGGAGAGTTTTTATCATAAATGGGTGTTGAATTTTGTCAAAAGCTTTTTCTGCATCTACTGAGATGATCATATGGTTTTTCTCCTTCAATTTGATAATATGGTGTATCACATTGATTGATTTGCGTATATTGAAGGATCCTTGCCTCCCTGAGATAAATCCCACTTGATCATGGTGTATGATCCTTTAAATGTGTTGTTGGATTGTGTTTGCTAGTATTTTGTTAAGGATTTTCGCATCTGTATTCATCAGTGATGTTGGTCTGTAATTTTCGTTTTTTGTATTATCTTTGTCTGGTTTTGTTATCAGGGTGATGGTGGCCTCATAGAATGAGTTTGGGAGTGTTCCTTCCTCTGCAATTTTTTGGAAGACTTTGAGAAGGATCGGTGTTAGCTCTTCTCTAAATGTTTGATAGAATTCACCTGTGAAGCCATCTGGTGCTGGACTTCTGTTTGTTGGAAGATTTTTAAACACAGTTTCAATTTCATTACTTGTGATTGGTCTGTTCATATTTTCTGTTTTTTCCTGGTTCAGTCTTGGAAGGTTATACCTTTCTAAGAATTTGTCCATTTCTTCCATGTTGTCCATTTTATTGGCATAGAGTTGCTTGTTGTAGTCTCTTAGGATGCTTTGTATTTCTGTGGTGTCTGTTGTAACTTCTTCTTTTTTTTTTTTGTAACTTCTTCTTTTTCATTTCTAATTTTATTGATTTGAGTCCTCTCCCTCTTTTTCTTGATGAGTCTGGCTAATGGTTTATCAATTTTGTCTATCTTCTCAAAGAACCAGCTTTTAGTTTTATTGATCTTTGCTATTGTTTTCTTTGTTTCTATTTCATTTATTTCTGCTCTGATCTTTATGATTTCTTTCCTTCTGCTAAATTTGGGTTTTGTTTGTTCTTCTTTCTCTAGTTCCTTTAGGTGTAAGGTTAGATTGTTTACTTGAGATTTTTCTTGTTTCTTGAGGTAGGCTTGTATAGCTATAAACTTCCCTCTTAGAACTGCTTCTGCTGCATCCCATAGGTTTTGGATCATCATGTTTTCATTGTTATTTGTCTCTAGATATTTTTGATTTCCTCTTATTTCTTCAGCGATGTCTTGGTTGTTTAGTAACATATTGCTTAGCCTCCATGTGTTTGTGTTTTTTATGTTTTTTTCCCTGTAATTGATTTCATAGTGTTGTGGTCAGAAAAGATGCTTGATATGATTTCAGTTTTCTTAAGTTTACTGAGGTTTGATTTGTGACCCAAGATGTGATCTATCCTGGAGAATGTTCCATGTGCACTTGAGAAGAAAGTGTAATCTGCTGTTTTTGGATGGAATGTCCTATAAATATCAATTAAATCTATCTGGTCTATTGTGTCATTTAAAGCTTGTGTTTCCTTATTTATTTTCATTTTGGATGATCTGTCCGTACGTGTAAGTGAGAAGTTAAAGTCCCCCACTATTATGGTTACTGTCAATTTCCTCTTTTATAGCTGTTAGCAGTTGCCTTATGTATTGAGATGCTCCTATGTTGGGTACATATATATTTATAATTGTTATATCTTCTTCTTGGATTGATCCCTTGATCATTATGTAGTGTCCTTCCTTGTCTCTTGTAACATTCTTTATTTTAAAGTCTATTTTATCTGATATGAGTATAGCTACTCCAGCTTTCTTTTGATTTCCATTTGCATGGAATATCTTTTTCCATCCCCTCACTTCCAGTCTGTATGTGTCCCTAGGTCTGAAGTGTGTCTCTTGTAGACAGCATATATATGGGTCTTGTTTTTGTATCCATTCAGCAAGCCTGTGTCTTTTGGTTGGAGTATTTAATCCATTCACGTTTAAGGTAATTATCAATATGTATGTTCCTATGACCATTTTCTTAATTGTTTTGGGTTTGTTTTTGTAGATCCTTTTCTTCTCTTGTGTTTCCCACTTAGAGAAGTTCCTTTAGCGTTTGTTGTAGAGCTGGTATAGAGCTGGTTTGGTGGTGCTGAATTCTCTTAGCTTTTGCTTGTCTGTAAAGCTTTTGATTTCTCCATCGAATCTGAATGAGATCCTTGCCAGGTAGAGTAATCTTAGTTGTAGGTTCTTCCCTTTCATCACTTTAAGTATATCATGCCACTCCCTTCTGCCTTGTAGAGTTTCTGCTGAGAAATCAGCTGTTAACCTTATGGGAGTTCCCTTGTATGTTATTTTTCATTTTTCTCTTGCTGCTTTCAATAATTTTTCTTTGTCTTTAATTTTTGCCAATTTGATTACTATGTGTCTCGGCGTGTTTCTCCTTGGGTTTATCCTGTATGGGACTCTCTGTGCTTCCTGGACTTGGGTGGCTATTTCCTTTCCCATGTTAGGGAAGTTTTCGACTATAATCTCTTCAAATATTTTCTCTGGTCATTTCTCTCTCTCTTCTCCTTCTGGGACCCGTATAATGCGAATGTTGTTGCTTTTAATGTTGTCCCAGAGGTCTCTTAGGCTGTCTTCATTTCTTTTCATTCTTTTTTCTTTATTCTGTTCCACAGCAGTGAATTCTACCATTCTGTCTTCCAGGTCACTTATCCATTCTTCTGCCTCAGTTATTCTGCTATTGATTCCTTCTAGTGTAGCTTTCATTTCAGTTATTGTATTGTTCAGCTCTGTTTGTTTGTTCTTTAATTCTTCTAGGTCTTTGTTAAACATTTCTTTCATCTTCTCGATCTTTGCCTCCATTGTTTTTCTGAGGTCCAGGATCATCTTCACTATCATTATTCTGAATTCTTTTTCTGGAAGGTTGCCTATCTCCACTTCATATAGTTGTTTTTCTGGGGTTTTATCTTGTTCCTTCATCTGGTACATAGCCCTCTGCCTTTTCATCTTGTCTGTCTTTCTGTGAATGTGGTTTTTGTTCCACAGGCTGCAGGATTATAGTTCTTCTTGCTTCTGCTCTCTGCCCTCTAGTGGATGAGGCTATCTAAGAGGCTTAATGTGTGGGACTGATGGTGGGTAGAGCTGACTGTTGCTCTGGTGGGCAGAGCTCAGTAAAACTTTAATCCACTTGACTGTTGATAGGTGGGGCTGTTTTCCCTCCCTGTTGGTTGTTTGGCCTGAGGCAACCCAACACTGAAACCTACCCGGGCTCTTTGGTGGGGCTAATGGCAGACTCTGGGAGGGCTCAAGCCAAGGAGTACTTCCCAGAACTTCTGCTGCCAGTGCCCTTGTCCCCACGGTGAGCCTCAGCCACCACCTGCCTCTGCAGGAGACCCTCCAACACTAGCAGGTAGGTCTGATTCAGTCTCCCTTGGGGTCACTGCTCCTTTCTCTGAGTCCCGATGCACACACTACTTTGTGTGTGCCCTCCAAGAGTGGAGTCTTTGTTTTCCCCAGTCCTGTTGAAGTTCTCCAATCAATTCCCACTAGGCTTCAAAGTCTGATTCTCTAGGAATTTCTCCTCCCGTTGCTGGGAGGTTGGGAAGCCTGACGTGGGGCTCAGAAGCTTCGCTCTAGTGAGTGGACTTCTGTGGTATAAGTGTTCTCCATTCTTTCAGTCACCCCCCCCAGCAGTTATGGGATTTAATTTTACTGTGATTGCGCCCCTCCTACCGTCTCATTGTGGCTTCTCCTTTGTCTTTGGATGTGGGGTATTTTTTTGGTGAGTTCCAGTGTCTTCCTGTTGATGATTGTCCAGCAGCTAGTTGTGATTCTGGTGTTCTCGTAAGAGGGAGTGAGAGCACATCCTTCTACTCCGCCATCTTGGTTCCTCTCCCTCTCTTAACCATTTTTAAGTGTACTGTTCAGTTGTTTTAAGTACATTCACACTGTTATGCAGTCAATCTCCGGAATATTCCCAGTGTCTTTTGAAGTTCAAATGTTTTAAATTTTGATGAAGTACAATTTATCATTTGTTTTACATTTTATACTGTTAAATAATCCTTGCCTATTTAAGTAGACTCTGCTGAACCCAAGGACTTTTAAGATTTTTTTCCCATGTTTTCTTCTGGAAGTTTCATAATTTAGCTCTTAAATTTAGGTCTATGATCCATTTTGAGTTAATATTTCCATATGGTATGGACGGGTCTATATTTATTGTTTTGCATATGGATATCCAGTTGTTCTAGGATCATTTGTTGAAAAGATCCTTTCTCTGTTGAATTAACTTGACACCTTTGTTGAAAATTAAATGACTATATATGTGAGTTTACTTATGGACCATCTGTTCTGTTCCATTGATGTGTGTGTATTTATGTGTGTATATCTTTATGCAGATAACACATGGTCTTGATAACTTCAGTTTATAGTAAGTCTTCAGATTAAGAACTGTAAGGTCTCTAACTTTGTTCTTCTTTTTCAAAATTGTTTTTGCTATTCTACACCCTTTGCATTTCCTTTACATTTTAGAATTAGTTCGTGAATTATTCCAAAACATTTGCTGGGAATTTGATAGGAATTATTGACATCCTTTAAAATTTTCTTTTAAATTTATTATTATTTTTATACAATAAAATTTTTCTCACTATTTTATTTTATTTTTTGCCTATCTAAAACTGACCTTGGTTTTATTTTATTTATTTATTAATTTTTATTTGAGTATGGTTGCTTTACAATGTTGTGTTAGTTTCTGCTGTACAGCAAAGTGAATCAGTTTTATGTACATATATCCCCTCTTTTTTGGATTTCCTTCCCATTTAGGCCACCACAGAGCATTGAGTAGAGTTCCCTGTGTTATACAGTAGGTTCTCATTAGTTATCTGTTTTATACACAGTTGTGTATATATATCAATCCCCATCCCCCAGTTCATCCCACCCTCCTTCCCCCCTTGGTATCCATATGTTTGTTCTGTACATCTGTGTCTCTATTTCTGCTTTGCAAATAAGTTCATCTGTACCATTTTTCTAGATTGCACATATAAGTGATATTATACAATATTTGTTTTTCTCTTTCTGATTTACTTCACTCTGTATGACAGACTCTAGGTCCATCCACATCTCTGCAAATGGCACAATTTCATTCCTTTTTATGGCTGAGTAATATTCCTTTGTATATATTACCACGTCTTCTTCATCCATTCCTCTGTTGATGGACATTTAGATTGCTTGCCTGTCCTGGCTATTGTAAATAGTGCTGCAATGAACATTGGGGTGCATGTATCTTTTTGAGTTACGGTTTTCTTTGAGTATATGCCCAGGATTGGGATTGCTGGGTCATATGGTAATTCTATTTTTAGTTTTTTAAGGAACCTCCATACTGTTCTCCATAGTGGCTGTACCAATTTACATTCCCACCAACATACAATTTTTAATGGTTACTTTCCATTTATAGTTATTACAGATTATTGGTTGTATTCCCTGTGTTGTACAACACATCTTTGAGCCAATCTTACACCCAATAGTTTGTACCTTCCACACTCAACCCTATATTGCCCTTCCCCACACCACTGGTAACCACTAGTTTGTTCTCTGTATTTGGGAATCTGCTTCTTTTTTGTTATATTCACTAGTTTGCCATATTTTTTAGATTCCACAAATAAATGATATCATAAAGTACTTGTCTTTCTCTGTCTGACTTATTTCACTTAGCATAATGCCCTCCAAGTCCATCCATGTTGCAGCAAAGGGCAAAATTTCATTCTTTTTTTGGCTGAGTAGTATTCCATTGTTGTGTGTGTATACACACACCACATCTTCTGTATCCATTTATCTGTTTATGGACAATGAGGTTGTTTCCATATCTTGGCAATTGTAAATAATGCTGCTATGAACATTGGGGTACATGTGTCTTTTCAAATTAGTGTTTTTGTTTTCTTCACGTATATACCCAGGAATGGAATTGCTGGGTCACACGATAGTTCTATTTTTAGTTTTTTGAGAAACCTCTATACTGCTTTCCAAGTGGCTGTGACAATTTACATTCCCACCAACAGTGTACAAGGGTTCCCTTTTCTCCACACCCTTGCCAGCATTTGTTATTTGTATTCCTTTTGATGATGGCCATTCTGAGAGGTGTGAGGTGATATCTCATTGTGGTTTTGATTTGCATTTCTCTGATGGTTAGCGATGTTGAGCATCTTTTCATAGGCCTGTTGGCTACCTGTATTTCCTCCTTGGAACAATGTCTATTTAGTTCTTCTGCCCATGTTTTAATCTGATGTTTGTTGTTTTGATGTTGAGTTATATGAGCTGATGACATCTTAATACTAATAATACTACACTAGTAATGAATCTTATAATCAGTGAACATGGTATATCTCTCCATTTATTTAGGTCTGTTTTAATTTCTCTCAGTAATGGTTTACACTGAAATTATCACAATTTAAGGGGTACTGTAAATGGTATTTAAAATTTTCAATTTATAATTTTCTTTGCTGATACATAAAAATAAACATTATTTTTGTATATTCATCTTGTATCCTGTGAACATGCTAAACTCACTTATTAGTTCTAATAATGTTTTTGTAGATTCTTTTTTTTTGAGAGAGAGAGAAAAGCCTGGTTAGTTCTATTATGTACATATTTATTGTTTTATTTGTTACAATAGTTATTTGTAAAATAACAATATCCATTAAACTATAATATCAGTATATATTCATTTAAAAATTTTAAATAGTATGTAAATGCATAAAGTAAAATAAGAAGTCATTCAGTCATCCTAATCTCATGCCACATAGGTAAACTATTGTTAACTACCAACTCTCTTTCCTTATTTTTTATAGCTATTCAAACATATATGGTTGTATATATACATTGAGATTCTTCTATAAATTGCTCTTTAAATTTAACAATAATATATTTAACAGTATATATTTAATATATCTAACAATATATTACATATACTATATATGTATATTTAACTATATATAATACTCTATTTAACAATAATATAGTTCTGACTTTTTCTATATGTCTATATAAACAATCAGGGAATGCAAGAATCTTGTGGGCTTTCTGGAAACTTTATAACTTTTTCACATTGGTTAACTTTGTTACTTCCTTAGCTGTTTCCTATAGAGATCTCAGTAAAACTCTTATAAGGGGGATGGGTCCTTTTTTGCTGATGAGGAAACTGAGATTTAGTGAGATCAAGTGGCTCTCCCATGTCTGTGCTATTTCTACCCTGATAGTGCCAAAAGTAGCAAGGAAGGGAGTGAGCACTGGGGTGGCTGTACCTACTTCATAGCC
This sequence comes from Delphinapterus leucas, assembly GCF_059928025.1. Lineage (NCBI taxonomy): Eukaryota > Metazoa > Chordata > Mammalia > Artiodactyla > Monodontidae > Delphinapterus > Delphinapterus leucas. Next base: position 180,030,320 of record NC_143129.1, on the reverse strand, counting down.
AGTCTTGGGAGAGGAATCCCAGGAACTAGGGTTAGTGGGGCAGCTGGAAAGAGATGAGGAGGGCCTGAGACTCTGTTTTGTAGTTTCCTTAGAATTTTCTATATAGACAACTATTTAGACTTCAAATAAGGCCAGTTATATTTCTTTCAACACTTAAGCATGTTTATTTATTTCTCTTGCCTTATTGCACTGGTTAGAATTCCCAAGCATTGTTAAATAGGAGTGGAGACAGTGATCATCTTTATCTTGTTCCAGATCTTCTAAGAAAAGTATTCAGCCTTTTCTGTTAAGTATAGTGTTAGCTGTATTATTTTAGTAGATGTATTTTATCAGGTTGAGGAAGTACAATTTTATTCCTAGTTTGCTGAGAATTTTTATCAAGAGTGGCAGTTAAAATTTTCAAAAACTCTTTTTGTATCTATTTCAAAAACTCTTTTTGTATCTAGTCATATGGTTTTCTCTTTTTAGTCTGTTAATATGGTGAATTACATTGACTAATTTTCAAATGTTAATCCAGTCTTTCACTTCTGGCATCAGCTTCACTTGGTAATGGTATATTATCCTTTGAATGTATTGCTGAATTTAATTTGCGAAAATTTTATGAAATATTTTTGCATCTATATTTTTGAGAAATATTAGTTTGTGGTTTTGTCTTTATCTGGTTTTGGCATCAGTGTTATGCTGCCTTCATGAATTGAACCATTCCCTCTCTCTCTCTTTCTCTCTCTCTCTCTCTCAATGTATGTGCTGGCATTATTTCATCATTAAATGTTTTGTAGAATTCATCAGTGACCACCTGGGCATGGAGATTTCTTTGTGGGACCATTTTTAGCTACTAATTTAATTTCTTTAAAACATATGGGACTATTTAGATTTTCTTTTCTTTTTTTCAGTTGAGTGAGCTTTGGTAGTTGCATTCTTGATATTGGTAATTTGTGTCCTAATCACTACTGGCTAGAGATTTTTTTGATTTTATTGATCTTTACAAGAAAGCAGCTTTTGGTTTCATTGATTTTCTGAATTATTTTTTTTCTTTTAGGTTTCATTGATTTCTGATCTTTATTATTTCATTTATTCTTCCTTTGGGCTTGATCTTTTCATCTTTTTATAGTTTCTTAAAGTAGAAGCTAAGGCTTTTGACCTTAGATCTTTTTGCTTTTCTAATAGTATTTTATACTATAAATTTATATGCATACATATAATAGAATTTTTATACTTTATAAATTTAGTGTACTTCTAGTATAGTTTACTAGAAGTAAACTATACTTCTAGTTTAATTCTGTTGTGTTTAGAGAATATACTTTGCATGATTTCAATTCTTATAAATTTGTTGAAGGTTGTTTTACAGTCCAGACCATGGTCTATCTTGGTAAATATTCCATGTGCACTTAAAAGAATTTGTATTCTACTGTTTTTGGGTGGAGTGTTATATAAATGCCATTTAGGTCAAGCTGGTCGATAGTGTTGTTCATGTCTTTTCTATCGTGCCCCCTGCATCGGCAGGCGAACTCTCAACCACTGCGCCACCAGGGAAGCCCCATTTAGTATCTTTTTGCCCTCTTGATGAATTGACCACTTTAACATTATGTAATGCCCCTCTTTTTCCCTGGTAATATTCCTTGTCCTGAAATTTTACTTTGAATGATATAAATATTACCATTACAGCATTCTTTGGATTAGTGTTTGCATGCTATATCTTTTTCTGCCTTTTTACTTTTCATTTTTCTGTCTTTATATTTTAAAATGGGGTTTTTAATTATTAGAATATGGTTGGGTTTTCTTAATTTACCCAACCTGACCATCTGTCTTTTAATTGAGCTGCTTAGACCACTTTCCTGTAAGTATTGATATGGTTGTATTTAAATACACTATCTTGTTATTCATTTCTATTCGTATCTGATCTTAATTCATTTTACCTTCTTTTTCCAATTTCTTTTGGATTAATTATTTTTTATGGTTCCATTTTATCCTTATTTTAACATATTATCTGTTCATTATTATCCTTTGAAAATAGTTACTCTGAGATTTGCTCTATTTATCTCTTTAATTTATCACAGTGTCCTTTCAAATAATATTATAGCAGAAGAACCTTGCAACACTGTACTTTCATTTGTTCTCTTCTATGACTTGAGCTATTTTTATAATTTATTTTACTTTACATATGGCCTAAACCCCATAACACATTATTGTTATTCATGCTTTAAATAGTTAATTATCTTTTAAAAAGATTTATTAAAGTGAGAAAAAATGCCTTCTATATTTACCTCCATATTTATAGTTTCTGATGCTCTTTATGTAGATTCTAATTTCCATCTAGTCTTATTTTTCTTTCTGGCTGAATGAAGACTTTCTAAATATTTCTCATTATGCTGGTGTACTGGTGAGCATTTGTTTCTCTGAAAAAAAGAGGTTTCCCACCATTATTTTTTAAAGATATTTTGGTTCTCTCTAGAATTCTTGGCTTAGAGAATTTTTCCCTTTGTACTTTACAGACATCACTACATTGTCTTCTACCTTGCATACTTTATGATGAAAAGTTTGTTGTATTATTATCTTTGGTCCTCTATACATAATGTGTCTTTTTTCTCTGGCTGCTTTTAAAATTTTGTCTTTGTCACTGGTTTTCTGTAATTTTGATTATTATGTGAGTAATTTTATATGTATATATAATTTTTATCCTTATTTTTCTTGAGGTTTGTTGAGACTACTTTCCATCAAAATTGGAAAAATTTGGCCATTATTTATTTAAATATTTTCCCATTCGTGGTATTTATGGGACTTCAATTGCATGTATGTTAGGCCACTAGATATTGTTTTACAGCTTACTGAAGCACTTTTTTTTTTTTTTTTGGTCAGTCTCTTTGCTTCATTTTAGAAAGTTTCTATTGCTATATCTTCAGGTTCATTAATATTTCTTCAGCAGTGTCTAATGTGCTGTTAATCCTATCTAGTATATTTTTCATCTCTGCTTTTGTGTTTTGCATCTCTAGAAGTTTGATTTAATTTTTATTTTAACTTCCATTTTTCTCTCATCTTTTCCTCTACCTTTTTGGACATATGGGATATATTTATAGTAACTATTTTAGTGTCCATGTTTGTTAATTCTATTATCTGTCATTTCTAGATCTGTTTAGATTCATTGAATTTTCTACTGGTTGTGGATTGTATTTCCCTATTTCTTTTCATTCTTCATAATTTCTGATTGGATGTCTGACATTGTGACTGTTACATTGTGGGTTGGATGTTGTCTTGGAACACATTCAAGTTACTTGAAATCAGTTTGATTCTTTTGAGAGTGACTTTAAACCCAAGTTAGTGTTGGTCCAGAACAACCTTTAATTTAGGACTAAGTTGCCTCTACTGCTGAGGCAATACCTACCCAGTAATTCTATCCAATGCCCCATGTTTCCACACTGGTTGAATTATTTCTAGCTCTATGTATGCACAGTGGGTTATTCTGTCAGTCCCTCTCTGGTTGTTCTTTTTTGGTCCTAAATGGTTTCCTCCTGTATGTACACAGATCAGTACTCAGCCACAGACTTGAGGAAACCCTCTACAAATCGCAGCTACCTTGGCCTCCTCAAACTCCAAACTCTGTTTCTTCAACTCAGTGGAACCACCAGGCTCTGTCTGGTTTCCCCTCACTGGACTCTGGTCTGGAAACTGTCTCTAGGAAGCAAGCTAAAGAAATCGTAAAGCTTACCTGTATGTTTCTTTTCTTTCAAGGGTAATTCTCCTATGCTGTGTGTTGTCCAATGTTTGAATATATATATATATATATATTTCAGTTTATAGTCATCAGGTATAAAATTCACCTTGGGTACTCTATTATAGCCAGGAGTAGAAGTCACAGATTTTACTTTATTTGCATATACCTTTGTAGCTACAAGTAAAAGGGATCAATTATTACATAACTTACTATAACATTTTTTTAAATGTCAAAACATTTTGTTAATGTCAACATTTTGTTAATGTTAAACTTATAGTTATTTCTTTTTCTCTTTCAGCTGTTCTTACTTTTGGGGGGTTATGGATTCATTAGAGAATCCATGGGCCACCTCCATTAAAATAGCACATGATCATACATACACATTAGTATTCAAATTAAAAAGTACACGATATCTGAATCTCCCCTATAGACCTTGGAGGAATATCTATTCTCCAGATGAGAAACTGCTCTAATTCTTATTAGCTATGTGTGTTACTTTGGTGAACAGAAAAATTTATATAATTTCTGCCCTGCCTTACCTTGCGAGGTTATTGTGAAAAATCACATGTCTATGTGATGGAAACATACTGCATTTTCTTTTGTAATGGTTACTATTATTATTGTTACTATCATTATCATTTATAGTGGTTAATTCTGGTAATAATTTAGCTTTTTCTTAACTTTACAAGAAACTTGTACATACACACACACATAAATGTGTACAGACATATGCAGGTACATATGTAGCTTAGTTTTTGAAAAGGATTTACAATAGTATAACTACCTATTTGCACTGAAAATGTGGTTCTTGTTCTCTATTTTCTCCCCTCAATTTTGTATCTCCTGGTTGAGTAGTCGTCCAACACATTTATACAACTTTTGCATCAATTTGCAAGTAAGTGTTGTGTAATGTGCTTTGAAATTGAAATTCAAATTGAATAAAATGAAATTCATTTTTCTGTGCTATTAAAATCAATAATGATGCAATTTGCGGAATAATCTTTTTCAGGCATGTCTCTGAACTAGTTACATTTGGTTATTCAGTATTGGCTATGTTCTTTAATAATGCAAGAACTTGCCTGGACTTCAGCCTAGCCCTTTGCTGTTTTTTCTTCCCTTCCTGCCCTCTGTTAGCAAGATAGAAACCATGGCTGCATCTGCCCCCAACATCCCACATGCATTTCTGTTATGCCCGTCTTCATGTTGTGCCATCTCCCGCTGACCCACCTCTTCATCCTCTCCCTGCCATTTTCTCCTATGCCTCATCCCAGTCACCAGCCATCCAGAATTCTGTTTCTCCTCCTCTTCAAGTAACTGAATCCCTCCCAACCTTTGCACTCCGTTTGGGGCACACCTCCTCCAGGGAGGCTTCATAAACACCTGCACCCATGGCCATCTCCCTCTCCTCAGAAGTCCTGGACTAGGAACTCCTGTATTGGCTTATTCTAGTTCTAATGTAACAAAATCTCTAAGACATGTTGTTTAATTAAAATCACTTAGAAAGGGACTTCCCTGGTGGCGCAGTGGTTCGGAACCTGCCTGCCAACGCAGGGGATGCGGGTTCGATCCTGGTCCGGAAAGACCCCATATGCCGCGGAGCAACTAAGCCTGTGTGCCACAACTACTGAGCCTGCACTCTAGAGCCCGTGAGCCACAACTACTGAAGCCTGCACACCTAGAGCCCATGCTCCGCAACAAGAGAAGCCACTGCAGTGAGAAGCCTGTGCACTGCAACAAAGAGTAGCCCCCTCTTGCCACAACTAGAAAAAGCCCGCGAGCAGCAACAAAGACCCAATGCAGCCAAAAATAAATAAATAGAAATTTATAAAAATAAAAAACCACTTAGAAATAATATGACTAGTCATGCCATTTATAATTTAAAAACAAATCCCACAAAAATCTACATATTTCTATGGATTTGTATTTATGGAATTTTTATATTTCCTTCTAGTAGAATTGAATGTCACATCATAAAGGGTTCTAGACAAGTCCGGGAGCAAGGTGACAATTGGATGCAGTCAAAACTTATTTCTAAAATCCCTTAGAAAAGAACTACTTTGGAGTCAGACTGTCTGTCTTAACTAAATCAACTGTAGCTTAGCATTGTTTCCTGATGTGTTGGATTAGACTACTCTTTCTCCAAGCACCAGATGAAGATGGCAGCTTGCATTTAGGAGCTACTGTTCAAGCAAAAAGAAGGATGTATCTTTAAGATGCTCACACCATGGCATGCCCTCCAAAGCTGAGACCAAGCAATGTTTCCTAGCAGGAGCATCTAAACATTTAGGTCAGGACAGTTGATGTTGGGCGACACTGCGCAAGATTTAGCATTCCTACCTCACTGCCCTAGATGTTTAACGTCACCGTTCACTTCATTGCACGATGAAATATTCTTCCAAATATTTCTCAGTACCTTCTAGGAGGCAGTACTTCTCTTGTCTGAGAACCACTGGAGTGACATCACATCTTCCAATTCATCCTCACTCTTGGATAGGTGTATGCTCAGTGAATGCAGTGGCCATTGAGTGGAGTCACCTGCTCTATTTATTTAAATAGGATTTAGTTTTCACTTTTTTCTTTATGTGCCTGTGTAATTGAATTCATATGAGCTATATGCTCAAAGGGTTTCAGCTATCTATTGCTTTATAACAGACCATCTGAAACATAGTGCATAAGAAAACCCCATTTTATTAAGCTTACGGATTCTATAGATCACAAGTTCACACAGGACCTAATGACTTGCTTCTGCTCCACAATGTCTGGGACTTTGGGTCGGAAGACTTGAAAGGCTGGGGTGGACTTAGTGGCTGGGGACTGGAATCATCTGGAGGCTTTTTCTTTCACTTATCCGACTTTGAGGATACATCAAAGGCTGGGTTTGGGTGGAGCTGTCAACCCCACCCAGAGAGACTGGAGCACCTACACATGGCCTTGTAGGGGAGGAAAAACTTTTCCCCTCTACCTTCCTAGGTTCATTGTCTGGCAGCTCTGTGAATTAAACTGACAAAAGACAGATTAACAAGAGAAAAACAAATAGAGTTTATTAACATATGCAGTGTGCATACACGTGGGAGAAACTCAGTGCTGAGTAACTCTAAGGGGTGGTTAGAACTTGGGGTTTCTATAGCATCTTAACAAAGAACAGCAAATTTGTAAAGAAGTGATGAGAAGTGATGAGACAAAGGGTTTAGGCCTCCAGTGCTGCAAACTGTGGGAAGGTACATATATGGGGGAACTAATGGAAGAGAAGGGCTATTTTAGAAAGGTGTGTTGTGTAAGTTCCCCTCAGTGCCATCTCTGGGCAAAGAGTCTAGAGTTGTCTCTAGTGATTGAGTCTAAGGCTGTTACACAAATGGGGGAGGCAGAGAGCTTCTTCTCCCCCTCCCCCTTCTCCTTCTCTTTCTTCTCCTCCCTCTCCTCCCCATCTCCCTCCTCTTTCTTCTTCTTCTTCCTCTCCTTCTTCTTTTTGCATCTACTGTTTCTCAGTTGTCTTCAAACTGGCATATTTTGGAGTGGCATATTCTGATCCCCTACAGCTTCCTCATGTGGCTTGGGGTTCCTTGCAACTTGGCAGCCTCAGACTAATAAACAGAAGCTCCATGGTCGCTTATGACCCAGCCTTGAAAGTCATGCAGCACTACTTATGCAAACTCTATTGTCAAAGCAAGTTGATAGCTCTGGTTGAAAAGATTTCTCTCTACCCGAGAGACATTGATATTGTGCAGTCAGTGGTGGGAGTAAGGAACAGTCCCCAGTTACAGAATAACGTGTGTGTTGACCGTGAGGGAACTTTTTCACCAGTAAAGATCTAATTTACTATTTATTTTGTGAATTGAAGTTGAATTATGGAATGCCTCACTGCCTCTCACATCTAGTCAGTTAGCTAAATCTGGCCTTCAGATGTGTTTATCGTGGCTAGCAGTTTGAGTTAATATTCAGAAAAGTTCAGTTAAGCTATTTGCAGCCGTCGGTAAATTCAGGCAGAGAAGTTAAATCAGTTCCTCAGATGTATCTCCTTGGACATAAATGTGCTGTCCCTAGGGCACGGTGGTATGGTACGACAGTGGCAGCAGTAGCAACAATAATAAAAATAATGGCAATTAGCATATATTGAATGTGCCAGGACATTTGGAGACTTTTGCATGTATTATCTCATTTGACCCTCACCACAATCTTATAAGTTGGATTTTTAAATTATTCTCATTTTACAGAAGAGAAAACTGAGGCCCGAAGATGTTAACTTGCCCAAGGCCTCCTAGCTAGCGCAGAGCTGGCTCCCCACACTCCCTGTCTTCCCTATAAGACTTTTACATCCCCTTCAGACTGCAGTCTCTTCTGAAATTTCACCGTCTATTATCCGCTGGTGCAGACCAATCCCGTAACTGTGAGGGTGGAGAGTGTGGCTTGCTGCAAGGCATCTGCCCATTGAAACCCCCTTCCAAGCAAAATAGGGCTTTTTCCTCCATGTTCAAGTTAAGTAGGTGATTAAAAGGGTTTTATTTTGCCAGTGGTTAATGAGGATTGAATTAAACTCTGCAGTTATAGTCTGTTCCTTTGACGCCGGGTCTCCCTTTGCAATAAGGCAAACAGCAGTGAGGGTTGCGACATTATGTAAATGACTGCAAGGAAAAGGGTTGCTGTGGGCAACCTGGAGTTTGAGAAACTGACTCTGTTCTTCCTGTGTTTCTGCCTCTGGCTTCCCTTCAAAATGCCCTCCAGCATCACCTGCCCACATCTATCACCCTTTATCTCTCCTTTACCTGATTTGCTCCTTCATTATTGCTCTAGGGTTGGGGGCATTTGGCAGCCCCCTCTTGCAGCTCCATTCAGACTATGCCATTAAGTTCTTATAAACAAATCATGCACTCTGGACACTGCTGAGCTTCCCTGGGGCTCTCGAGCTGCCTCATTACCCAAGGCCTATCTTTGATTTACTTAAATTTATAGTCTCTTGTCTATACCTTCTGCTTCCACCCTCGCTGGGGAATGAATAGGGGTGCAGTGGGAAGGAGGGGAGCAGGTTATGAAGTATTGCATGCTGGATAGACATGCCGGGCACATAGAATTCAAAGGGCAAGGGAGGGGAGATTTTCATATCTGCCCATTAGCCCTACGTGTAGGGGCATTTACCATCTTCTCTTAAACTGGGGTTCAGGGTTCGGGCTCAGGCTTGGGGCCTCAACCCCACTTGGGATTTCATTGGGCAGCCTCCCTGTGACAACTGCCCCGGAAAGGTGGCATGAGATACCCCATGTGAGGTTTAATGAAAGGAGGTCAATACAAGGAAAGTCAGGGCCCTTTGCTGGCCAACTATGGCTTTCATCTCAGGATGGCCCTTGTGTGTTCGATTCTGGAAACACTTATGTGAGGTTAGGGTAGGAGAAGGATCAAATTCGGAGAAGCCCAGGCTCAATCCTTCCTTCCTTTCTTCCTTCCTCCCCCCAACACCCTCTTCTCCTTTCTCTCTTTCGAGATTGGATATTATTTGGAGATGGATATAAAGTGATGGAGGAATAATCACGTGGAGATCGCATCTACAGTCAACATAATAGAAGTAATGATAACCACCACTGCTCCGGACTCCTACAATTTTACCAGTTGCTAACAACAGCCCCCCAACTAGCTCCAGGATACTGCACTATCCCTATTGTTTCCTTAGGTCCTGACCACACATTAATACATAGCCTTTAAAAGGCTCTTTAAATTCCCTGCTTGAGATAGCCATCTGAGTCCTGCCAGGAACTTGAATGATACACAGAGTCAGTAGGTGGTAGAACTGGGATTGCAGCCCAGCAGCCTGACTCCAGAGAGATGCTCATGTGTTGGGAGGTCCCTAAGACCACCCCCAGGTGCAATGGTTTTCCAGAAGGGCTCACAGGACTCAGCATAGTCATACTCACAGGTGTGATTTATTACAGCAAAAGGATGCAAAGGTTCATAGAGTGTAGTCTGGAGGAAACCAGGCACGAGCTTCCAAAGTTTTCTCCCAGTAGAGTCCCACAGGACACACTTAATTCCCCAGCACTGAGCTGTGACAACATGTGGGAAATGGTGTCCACCGGGGAAGCTCGTTAGAGACTCAGTGCCCTGGGACTTTTATCGGGGGCTGTTCATGTAGGCACGCCCCCCCACCTGTACCCGATTCCAGACTCTCAGGAGGAAAGCAGGTGTTGAGCCTAAACCATATTGTTTGCACAGTTTAAGCACAGAGAGCCACTCATATCACATGGGAAGTTTTGGAACTCCCTCCAAATCTAAGCTCCCAGATGCCAGCCAAGGATGAATTTTATAAGTAGGATTTTCAAAGAACAGCAGTCCCACCTGCTGTGTTAATTCTCTGTACAGCTCATAACCACTACCCACTAGAACATCAGTCATCTCTTTGAATCATGGCACATAAATAGCTTTTAGGCCCTTTTGCAGATAAAAAATTTGAGATAGACTGTCTTGCTCAAGGTGATACAGCAAGCATATAGTGAAGGCAGGATTAGAAAACCCAGTTTAATCTAACTCCAAAACCTCTTGAAAGCTTGTAGCGGGTGGAGGTAAATAGGGATTGGAGGGGGAGGTAGGGAGGGAATAGTAGTCATTCCCAAGGGACAGTACTATGATTTCTAGTTTCTTCTTTGGGCATTGGTATCGTCTATTTTTCTTCCCCAATAGACGTACATTGTTTAATCGGAAAATTTAAAAATAATTTGATGTAGAATTTTGGGTGTCTCCTTTAACATATAAATAAACCCAATAATAAAGGCAGAATAGCTGCTGGAATGCATATGAATGCTGCTAAGTTACTTGAAGCCAGTTTGTTCTCTCGAGCAGGTTAAACATGTTCCTTGCGATGCTGTTTACACGTTGCGTTTGCTTAGCAAAACCTTTTTTCCTAGATAGGGCAGAGGTAAACGTCAGCACAGCCAGCTGAATTAGCTCGGACGGGAACGATCTTGATTAATAATCACCGCAAGCAAAGATCTGTCTCCCATCAATCCTCAAAACTCTCAAACTAGGAAGGTACTTTAGATATTTTTTAATAACTTAAGATGAAAAAGGATGGAGCTGGATTCTTACCAGCTTCAGTGAGTGAGGTCCTGGTGTCATACAAATGGGATATTATTTCATGGGATTTCTACAGATAAGGAGAGACAGACCAGCTAGACCCAAAGCAAACTTTCAACAGCACAAAAGCCAATGTCCCAAGAAAGCCACACTGTGTCCCGATATAATTCATCTGTCCACAAGGCCTCCTTGTGCTGCTCAGAGGAATCGGAGGAACTGAGGATCCCTGTTAACGCGATCTGACAGAGAGACCCCGGGAGAGAGTGGGTGACCCCACTTCCTGCTCTCGGAGCATCTGTGAGTCTTTGGGTTTGCAGACCACTGCTGATGTCCTTTGTCCAATGGGCACAGTGTTCACCTAGGCTGCCCCACCTGGTTGGCATCTTAGGGCTAGAGTCTCCCCTCTAGGTGCCTTGGGGGCCCTCTGGGGTGAGTTCTGTGCATCCCCGTATATTAGCTTCCTATGGCTGCTGCATTAGTCTGCGAGGGCTGCCATAACCAAGCACTCCAGACTGAGCAGCTTAAACCATGGAAACTGCTGTCTCACAGCTCTGGAGGCTGGAAGTCTGAGATCAAGGTGTTAGCAGAGTTGGTTTCATTTTGAGGCCTCTCTCCTTAGCATATAGATGGCTGTCTTGTCCCTGTGTCTTCACATGGCCTTCCTTCCCTCTGTGTGTGTCTGTCCCAATCTCCTTATAAGGACACCAGTCCTATTGGATTACTGTTCACCCTAATAGCCTCATTCTGCCTCTTTTATCTCCAAATAAAGTCACATTCTCAGGTCCATGGGTTAGGATTTCAATGTGTGAATTTGGGGGGTGGGGAACACAGTTCAGTTCATTAACAGCTGCTTTAACTAATTACTATAAGTTTATAAATTTAAGTAAAACAAGTTGATGATCTTATAGTTCTGTAGGTCAGAATCTGACCTGGGCCTCATGGGGCTAAAATCAAGGTGCTGCAGTTCATTTCTGTAGGCTCCGCGTAGCAGCTTTTTTTTTTTTTTTTTTTTTGCTGTTTCCAGCTTCTAGAGGCCCCTTTTCTCCATCTTTAAAGCCGGAACAGCAGGTGAATCCTTCTTAGATCACATCGCTCCAGCCTCTTCCACAGACACATTCCCGTTGCCTCTTGTTCTGTCTCCCTCTTCCACTTTTAAGGACCCTTGTGATTACATTGGGGCCAGCTGGACAATCCAGGACACTCTTAAGGTCAACTGATCAGCAACCTTAATTCCACCTGCAACTTTAATTCCCCTTTGCCATGGAACGTAACATATTCACAGGTTCTAGGGATTAGGACATAGGCAAATTTTATCCTGCCGAGCAGACCTGATTACCTGTATATTAACACAGACCATCTCTCTGTGTTAATGCTCTCCAAATGTAGGGAAAATCTCTCTACTTTATGGGCAGACCCACAAAGATAATCTTATTAATGTAGATTTTGTAGGACTGCCCTTGTAGGGTTGTGGGGATTTCAGGAGAGAGCGAGTCTTTGCTAACTGCAGCATCATGACATGATGGTGCCAGGGGAGGGTGGGGTCTACATGCCAGACAGGGTATAAGTCCCTGGAGCTGGTAAGGAGGAAGGAGCCCCATCCTGGATCTGGGGTGGAAGGCAGCTCACCGTCTCTGCACCATGTGGCCCTGCTCCTCTCCTGGAGCATCTCGCATGTCTCCCGGGCCTGGATGAGTCTGTCTTCTACTCTCAGCTCTGTCCCCGCACTAACTGTGCAAACAGCTTCCCTCCTCCTGAGGGAAGTGATTTGCCTTAGGTAAGCATTTATCCACTTTGCTTCCGAAAACCTTCCTGAGGAGGCTTCTGACACACAAGTGGGTACACTGATGGAAAAAAAAAAAGGTTTCCTGCCATCTGGTTTAGAAAAGGTGAGGAGAGAACGTCTCCCTGCTCTTGCCGTGACTGTAGAACAGAATCACAGAGCTGGAAAGAAAGGAAAAGGGAGGAACCTCAGGTCATGAATGACACACCCAGGGCCTGGGCTCTTTAAGACCAACCTAGAACTTGAACCCCAGGTGTCCCAACAGCAAATCTAGTGTTATTTCCATCATGTACCACCTTTATAACAGGTTTTAAAACCATTTAATAATTTAATCTTGTGACTGTTTAGAGGGTGTTTGTCTAGGAATTTGTCCCTTTTGCCATTTTTCAGAGCAGGTACCTGGTTTCTTTTTCCCTCTTGTAGGAACAAACCATTTGTTTTGTGTTTGTTGAGTGGTTTCATTTTATTACTAAGGCACTTTCTTTTTTTTTAACTATTTATCTAAATCAGTTGTCCTCTTGCCCTCATTTCTGAAACTATTTGTTTTATCTTTTTTTTTTTGGCAGTTCTTTGTATTTTTTGTTAAGTCCTTTTTGTTCTTTGTGGCCTGAGGTGGAATATCATTAGATAAATGAATTGAATATCTCCCTTTTCTGTACAGGGTGGTCTTGTTTGAACGCTTGTAGCATCGCCACTCTGTGTCTCATGTGATGCATTGTTCTCTATTGTGCTTTTCAGAATCCACTACACGCCAATTTCTGTGCTAAGCAGGAGACCAGATCTTTGCCATCTAGGAGGGGTCAGGTCAGCCTGGCAGGGAGAGAAGGACATAATTCAAACAGTCACATGAATGAGCTCATAGTTACAGACCAAGAGAAGCAGTCTGAAGAAAGGAATGGAGTTTCTTGAGTGTGTGTAACAAAAGGAGCCAATCTGTCCTGGGGTTGGAGGCTGGGAGGTGGTTGGGGAAGGCTTCCACTTGGCCAAGGATTGGAGTATGAGGATTGTTGGGCAGAAGGAACACACTGTATACAGAGAGAACAGCATGTGCAAAGGCCCTGGGGTGGAAAGGGAGCTTGATGTGTTTGTGGACCTATTCTGGTCCTTCTGATTATCTTGTTTCTGACCCAGGCATTGCTGAGCCTTGTCCTGGGAACCCTGCGTTTCTGGGTCACATCCACACCTTGCCTGGACACCATCCCCTAAGCCCATTGCTTTTTGAAGAATGGCTTCACCTGGGAACCTCTGTCCAACAGTTACTGAATGGAACACATCCAAGGAGACAAGCATCTACTTGGTTTTCCCAGTCTGATCCACAACCACTACCATTTCCCTACCTCTTCCAATTAAGACAGTCATACAGGGTTCCATGACTTGGTGCCTCAAAGGACTGCCATTAAGATCAACTGAATTAAGATATTTGAACTTAGAAAACTCTCAGGTGCCAGGGATGCTTGTTAATGTTTTCTTCTGGTGAAAGAGTCCTGTTTGGAATGCCAGATAAGCTACAGCCCCCGAAAGGAGCGTGTGAGAAATTGACATCAGGGTTGGATTTGAAGTGATGGGAAGGATATTTTTAACCTAATAAATGACCTCTGTTCTCCAACCCCCAGCACTCACCCCCCACCTACCTGCCACACGCCTTACCGCAGTTTTTTGGCATACAATATTTGATTTAGGCACTATGACACAGCCACATAATGTTTTGGAGAGAAAAACAAGAGATGATTGGAAAGTTAGGGGAAGAATGTAGAAAGGTAGAAAGTACCTAAACTCACTTCATTGGCAAACCTGAGGAATTTCTGAGGATTCTCCAAGCCTCCCAACAAAACCCTGACCCACGCTTCCTTTCCTTTCCAGTGTTTTCAGAGCAAACAAAGGGATATGTCTCCGCAATCCCCAGGTGGCTCTAGAAAATGGATTTAACAGCTGTGTTAGGAGGCAGGTACTCAGCCAAAACTTGTTACATATTTAGAATAGTCTCCAGGAAAGCTAGCCTGTGTCCATAGGTGGCTGCTTAATGTTTCCTCAGCCTACCGTCAGCCAGCCCCTTTCCCTGACTTGGAGGGCTGCATCCTCTAGCTGCCCAGAGCCTCCCTCCATGGGTCCAGCCCCCAAAATGCCCCCTTCATATCCAAACACCTGATTTTCAGCGGGGTCAGTCCTGAGAGTAAAACTGATTTTAAATTGCTCTCCACGAGGTTTGATGACTGATGACCCCATCTTTCTTGGAGAGATATTTTCACTCTGGCTTAGTATATTAACCCAGGTGAGTCTCGGTTCGGTGGGATCCCAGAAGGTGAGGGAGGCATATTTTAAGGTAGGAAGTTTTCTCTGGAAGCTCGAAAATGGGAATCTTGCAGCCTCTGCCTGTGTGTATGTGTTTGGCTAACATCGGTGGAATGGGTGCAGGCATAATAAATCCTTTTTCATCAGTTTTCCGATAGTATACTCACCCATCTCTCCTTCCCTCCCTTCCTTCCTTCTCACTCTTGTCATCTTACTCTCACTACCTGTTCTCAGAAGCACACATTGCAGGCTGGCTTGTCACCATTGGAGATTTTTCTCCCCAGGTCCATTCGGTGACCAGAGGGCTGGTGTTTCCTGAATCTAAGAGCCATTCTCAGGTCACCACCCCTACCATCTTAGTACAGCCCCTGGAACCGGTGTGGAACGACAGTTGTTAGGTGTCAGTCAGAACCAGCAATTTGTCACCGCTGTTCAGTCACTTCCCATTAACCCAAGATCTTTTCTACCTGCTTTGTTTTCTTGCATCAAGATCCCTCTTTATTACAGGAAAATCTAATTAGAGTAGTTCCTTTCCCAGCCCTAGGCAAACCCGTATTTACGGGTAGGACGATGGCTGAGATGAACACATTTGCAGGACTGGGGATGGTGGGCTCAAGAAGAAGGACATACTTACTTCACTCTGTATGACAGACTCTAGGTCCATCCACCTCACTACAAATAACTCAATTTCGTTTCTTTTTATGGCTGAGTAAATATTCCATTGTATATATGTGCCACATCTTCTTTATCCATTCATCTGTTGATGGACACTTACGTTGCTTCCATGTCCTGGCTATTGTAAATAGAGCTGCAATGAACATTGTGGTACATGACTCTTTTTGAATTATGGTTTTCTCAGGGTACATGCCCAGTGGTGGGGTTGCTGGATCATATGGTAGTTCTATTTCTAGTTTTTTAAGGAACCTCCATACCGTTCTCCATAGTGGCTGTACCAATTTACATTCCCACCAACAGTGCAAGAGGGTTCCCTTTTCTCCACACCCTCTCCAGCATTTATTGTTTCTAGATTTTTTGATGATGGCCATTCTGACCGGTGTGAGATGATATCTCATTGTAGTTTTGATTTGCATTTCTCTAATGGTTAATGATGTTGAGCATCCTTTCATGTGTTTGTTGGCAATCTGTATATCTTCTTTGGAGAAATGTCTACTTAGGTCTTCTGCCCATTTTTGGATTGGGTTGTTTGGTTTTTTGTTATTGAGCTGCATGAGCTGCTTGTAAATTTTGGAGATTAATCCTTTGTCAGTTGCTCCATTTGCGAATATTTTCTCCCATTCTGAGGGCTGTCTTTTAGTCTTGTTTATGGTTTTCTTTGCTGTGCTAACACATATATATGGAATCTAAGAAAAAAAAAAAAAGGTCATGAAGGACCTAGGGGTAAATGGGAATAAAGACACAGACCTACTAGAGAATGGACTTGAGGATACGGGGAGGGCGAAGGGTAAGCTGGGACAAAGTGAGAGAGTGGCATGGACATATATACACTACCAAACGTGAGGTAGATAGCTAGTGGGAAGCAGCCGCATAGCACAGGGAGATCAGCTCGGTGCTCTGTGACCACCTAGAGGGGTGGGATAGGGAGGGTGGGAGGGAGGGAGACGCAAGAGGGAAGAGATATGGGAACATATGTATATATATAACTGATTCACTTTGTTATAAAGCAGAAACTAACACACCATTGTAAAGCAATTATACTCCAATAAAGATGTTAAAAAAAAGAAAAAAGAAGGACTTATGCAGTTCCCAGGTGGGCCTCCACTCCAGGCCACTTTGGTTGATTTCTCAAGTCATTCAGGAGTGTGAACTGTAGCGATGAGCCTGTTTATGATGCGTGGGGTGGAGATACTATGAAATAGTGTTGGGGGAAGGCCTTGCTAAACCAGATCAAAGCACATAAATTCATGAGCTATGTATGCTGTGCCGTGTGCCCCAGAGAAAACGTGACTGTTGATGACTTTCCAAGCTGGAAGGGGAACACGCCGACTCGGTCAATGCAGCCTGCTCACCTGGATCCAAGACGTCTACTTGGCCTGCTTTCACCTGTCAACTGTATGTTCTTGAGCAAGTAATTTCTCTTTCTGTGGCTTAGTTTCCTAACGTATAAAGCGGGGGTGTTGGGCAAGATTTCTAAGACCCTTTCTCTGCTGCATTTCTGAGTCTGCCTATATTTGACCGAACTCCAATTTATCCTCCACGTTGCAGCCAGAGAATTCATTCTGGAGCACATGGTTGACCAAGGTTCTCCCCTGTTTAAAACACAGCTATAGGGCTTCCCTGGTGGCGCGGCAGTTGAGAGTCCGCCTGCCGATGCAGGGGACGCGGGTTCGTGCCCCAGTCCGGGAAGATCCCACATGCTGCGGAGCGGCTGGGCCCGTGAGCCATGGCCGCTGAGCCTGCGCGTCCGGAGTCTGTGCTCTGCGGGGGGAGAGGCCACAACAGTGAGAGGCCCGCGTACCGCAGAAAACAAACAAACAAATGAACAAACAAAAACAAAAACCACAGCTATAGTTCCCTATTGAACTCAATGTGAAATCCGTGTTTATTAGCCGGACATCCATGGCCCTTTAAGACCTGGCCCCTGTGGCTGCAACTCCTGCCACTTCCTCCTGTCACCTGCATTCTAGCCATATCGGACCACACGAAGTTCCAGAAGCTTGCCATGGCCCTGAGGCCTCTGCGAAGGCTGTTTTTCCCCACCTGGAACTCTCCAGTCCCACAGCTCCTTCAACTGGCTACGTCTTTTCCACCCTCCAGGTCTCAGATTGAAAGTCACATTTTTCTGAGAATCCTTCTCACTACCCCTTCCAAGCCTGGGGCAGGGCTGCTGTCACAGTCCTTCCTATAGGACAGTGTGATTCCCTGTTTACTTCTCCGAATCATAAGCAACTTGAAGGATCTAGCTGTGTCCTGCTCGCATTGCGTCCCCAGGTCCTAACACAGTACCTGGCGTGTAGCAGGCAAGCAATCAATATTTGTCACGTAAGCCATTTCTAAGCCGCTGTACTATTGCCCAGAATGTGGCATTGTGTCAGCACATATCTCCTTCCCAAGAGGCAGGCAGTGGGCCACTTTTCGAAGGCTGCCTAGTGAATTGACTCAGGCTATTTCCAAATCATGGTCATTCCACTTTCTAAAATACCTATCTCCCAGCGGGTAGCGTGGACTCCCTGTGTGCCCTATCCTCTCTTGTTTCCCTGGTGTGACCCCTTATCTTTAGGACTGGGAATCGTGCGGACTTTCCTGTTTTTTCCCCTTTCTGGCAGCATGTTAACACTCCACCAATCACACACGTCCCGTTTTAGATGCATTTTGGCAAGCTGATTTCCTGTTCCCATTCAGTCAATCATCTTCCATCTTTGGCAGGAGGGAGAACACACAGCTTTGCAGGTGCCAACCCCAACGTATTTCTAATTCTATCAAGCGTGGCTGGATGTGTGCCACCTATGCCATAGGAATTTAAGATGCTTTAAAAAAATTGTGTGTGTGTGTGTGTGTGTGTGTTTCACAGTAAGGACTAAGAATGTTCAGGCTGAGCTATGTATGCAATATGGTCACGCCTGCATCTGTGAATCATTCTTGGCCGTTAGTCTTTCGTCAAGGACCACAGTTCTCTCTGATAGTAGGAAAGAGGCTGCACTGCTGGGAGGTGCTGGGAATCTGGGTACCAACGATTCCTGAGTGGTGATTTAAAAGTGAAATGGACTGAAACACAACATCAAGTCCATGAGAGTTGGCTGGGTATTCCTAGTCCATTGTTCGTAGGAAAGAATCCATAGTGGGGACAAAGGGGATTTGTGAAAGGACAAGCTAGTGGCCTTTAGTACCGGCGGTGATCCATTTATCCATTTCAAACTCTAGGGATGCTATGAAAACTGGCCCTGCTTCTGAAGTTCCTTTTGACCACAGCTGAGTATAGATCTACTTCTTGAGGACTTTGATGTGTATCTGAGGGGTGTGTGTGTGTGTGTGTGTGTGTGTGTGTGTGTGTGTGTATGTGTGTGTGTGTTTAAACCTTTTTTTCTTTTATCAATTCCTTAGCTTGTTTTGAAGTTTCAGTAGGTGCCTCCCAGGACTCATAGCCTAACTCCTTTTTTGTCATTTACTCTCTGCTAACATCCATAAAGTCTTTTCTGTTATATCCAGAGTGGTTTTGACCCTTATCCTCCCTTCTTTACGCTCTGAAATTTTTCTTCCATTTCTTCTTGGAACACAAATTCGATTTCCTACCTGCACAGCCCAGCATGAACCTGATGGTCATCACTCTTAATTTGCAGCTACAGTGGAAGGGTGATGGGTGAAGACGGACTCTCTATTCCATTTAGCCTAAACTCCTCACCTTCAGGCCCCTCTCCTCAAAATGCCATTCCTTATCAAAAAGACTGAAGCAGAAAGCAGTAGCTGCACTAAAAGTTTTATTTAAGTTTCTTTTTCTGAAAGCTGGGAAAATCTGTTCTAAGAGGATGGAGGGTTATTTTCCCTTTTTTTCACTTTAACCTATGTTAATTTTGCTCTTTTCTTACCATCCAATTTCGTTCTCTTCAGTTCTGTTCTCAGCTGGATCCTGGTGTTTCACTCCACATTTTGAACTAGCAGAGCAATAATATGTTATGATTAATAAGTGGCTTCACAGGCAGGAAAAAAGCAAATCTTATTCATTGCATCCGTGCTGCTGTGCAAATTCGCTATATTTTGCAAAATGTATTTAGCCAGCAGGATGATTTTTGTCTAGCTCCTTGGCCCTTAGCTCCCTGCTTTAGCCAGATATTCCATTTCTCTTTGACTGTAAACTCCAAGCTTTCAGAACTTGGGGATGTGTTCCAGGGATGCTTAATGCTTCCTAACCTTAGAAACTCTTGGTTTTGGAGGCTACATCCCACATCGCATGAGCTACATCAACGTGCATCCATATCCCACTTTAAATGCAATTTTATAATATACCTGTGAAAGAATTTAGACTTGAGTTGCAGTTGGCTGTTTGACATAAGAGATCTTGCTGTGTACCCAGCCCTGTCCTGAGCATGTGTGAGTATGACTTACATACAACATACAGTAATGCTAGGAGCTAAATATTCTTATGATCCAGTTTTCTATCTTGTTGACCTCTATTGCATGTTGATCCATTTCTCCTAGGGCATTTTATTTGCAAGATTTAGAATAACAAAAGTTGTTTCCTAGGTCTCTAGAATTTTTTTTCCCCCTTGAAATCATAGGTTCTAGATCTGCCTTCTCTAATATGGTACCCATGAGCCACTGAACACTTGAACTGTGGCTAGTCCAAGCTGTGCTCTAAGTATAAAATACACCTTGGTTTCAAAGACTCAGTAGGAAAAAATGAATAGATAATACCTTATTAATGTCTTTTTGTATTGACTACATGTCAAAATGATAATGATAATATTTGGGATATGTTGGTTAGATAAAATATTAAAATTAATTTCACCTGCTTTTCTTTAACGTTTCTAATGAGGCTACTAGAAAATGTAAATTATATACATGATTCACCTTATATTTCTGTTGTACGGTGGTGCTGCACACACTGTGCTGAAGGGCATAGGGGTTACAATGGCTTCGGCTGGTTTCTGCCTTTATTGGTGTGAAGTACACCATCCCTGCCGGGGACCAAAGGGTTTATGTGATATCCACTCACACAGACATAAACTGAGGGCGTACTGTGTGCCGGATGTCAGTCAAAACGCTGGAGATAAAGGAAGGACAGGAGAAACAGCATCTCTGCCCTGGCTCTCTGCATCAGGGGCCCCAGCCAAAGGGCAAACGTGGATGGCAGTCTAGCCCATGCCTGGCCTGCTAACAGGGGTTTTGGGGCAGGGTTGCCACACCTGAAGGAAGGGGTTCCTTTTTCTCATTCACACAAAGGGGTAGGCTCTCTCCAACCTTGTCTCTTGGAGACTGCATTTGTCCAACCAGGGCACCTTGAACATAAACCTCTCTGGGCCCTTCCCAGCCCTGTCTCCATCTTCATAGAGTAGGTGGGTCGGGAGTCCCAGGCACCTGAGTGGCTTCTGGAGCCCTATGCCTGTTGCCCCAAGTGTTTGCCTAGATTCTAACCTCTGGCATGAATCCCTGAGCCTGGCACCTTCCAGGTTTGGCACTCTTCCTTGTCTGACCACGGACTTGTGACCCAAGGCTGGTTCCGACCTCCCCACGTGAATCTGCCCCAATCGGGCAGGCCAGCAAGGTTCCTCGTTTGTCCTCTTTTAATGTCTGCAACAATGTCGTTCTTTACTGTTTTCCTGATTCCCTTAACTAGAACGGAAGCCCCTCATTTGCTGTGTTACTTAGTGCACCTGCAGCCCTGCAGGCACAGCTAGAACACACGGGATGCTCTGTGACTTTGCAGTGCTGAGTGCCAACCCACCGCATGTGGGTGAGGGAGGAGCTGTGGGTTCACCTCTGCCTCCTTTGGTCCCTGTGCCTTGTTATCTGTTTCAATTCTACGGTTCGATGGTCTGACTTTTAGGAGCAAAGACTTTGCTGGGAGGGTGGTGGATCCTACCACACCTCCCAGACCCAAGCTGTGGGGACAGAGCTGCACCGATGCCTGGGGTCTGGTGGCTCCCATGTTTCTCTGCCATCCCTCAGCCTTGCTTTTTGTCTCTCCGCCTTTTCTGAGCCACTGCACTCTTTACTGCATCTCAGCCCCTAGCCCTGTGCCTGGCGTGTAGAAAGCTCTTGATAACTGTGCACTGAGTACTGATGTTGCCCAAATGGAGAGTCCAGAGGACATGAGCCGAAGGGCTGTGCTGATGGAAGGCATAGACTTGCCTATCATTCACCGCATCCCTGGCTTTTGATGGCCAAAGACTTCGCCCACGTGTCTTTCCCCTCTTCCAGGTGTTTCTTAGAGAGTTTTCTTCTGAACTGTGCTTTAGAATCTTTAACTCAGCCTTTGCTTTCCACCTCCCACTGAGGGAGAATTCTCCCCCTATCTGGGGATATTATTTATTTCTTCATAGTTACGCCTGGGTCTGCTGCTGCTGGTATTTCCATGTCCTTGGATGGCGGGTTGGTCATCTTTCAAGTTGTTCTTAATGGGTAGATGTAGAGGGCTCTGAGTCATCTCCACATGGGGTATGCCAGGCAACCATTCCTGCTTGCGATCCAGTTCTTGCCTCATTTATTAAGCACCGTGTGCTCACTTATTGGACCTGTGCTGGATGCTGGGGACCGTGGCATCAGTCAAAAAGAAATAGAAGACTCCCTGAGCCCTGGGGATGCTCATGAGCCTGTATAACCCTTACAGATGGGGGACAGCCTCACAACCTGTTGTGCAATAGACATTCTTGAAAGGCCACCTGCTACATGGTGGCTGCAGAGCCCAATGGCTCCACAGCTTCGTGGATCCCACAGAGCTCATGGGAGGGCAAGCCCAGCATCATGCCTGCCCAGGAGCAAACCTGAGACGTGTGCCTGAGAAAGCACCTCTTTCGTGGACCAGGGCTGTTTACTAGTGTCCGCAGCTCTGAAGATTGTTCACTGGGGTCATTGAAAGCCAAATCCATATTGTGATGGCTCTGAGCTTTCAGATCTTTTATTCCTTTATTTTTGTTTTGTTTGTTTATTTTTAATAAAACATGCAACCAGTGAAGGGACGTGGAATTGGTTGGGGAAGGCATCTAGCTCACCTGTAATGAAATCACGATCTTGCTTTGACCGGACCGTTGTTAAGTGGTTCTCTGTTAAGTGTCACCAAGCAGAGAGGTTGTCCGGTGCAGGGAGTCTGAGGCTGAATTCTTTGCATATGACAATGACGGCACCCATCCCCACCTCCTCAAATTGTGTTTTTTAACTGTTTCTCAGAGGTGATTGACTGTTCATTTGGAGGATTGTCTGAAGGTTTCATGTGTGTGATTTTGGCACTTCCACCCCTTTTGGAGAAGTCATTTCAACTCAGGTGAACAGGACCTTTTCCTAAGCTGGGGTTTTAGGCTGCTGTATATAAGTCAGATCCCGTGGGGCTCCTGCTTCAACCCCCTGTGGTTGCCCATCCTACGCTGAGCAGAATCCACGCTGCTTGCCCTGGCTCTGAGGTTCTGCATCATCGAGTCCTTCCCAGCCTCGGCCATTGCTGCCTGCCCCCCCACATCTGCTCTCTTTTCCTTGCTGGGTACCTCAAATTCCCTCGTGCCTCAGGGCCTTTTTACCAGCCGGTCCTTCTCCCCAGAACTCTTTCCTTTGCCACCCACTTCCTTCCTATTTTCTTTTCAGGTCTCTGCTTAAATGTCACTACTTCAGAGATGTCTTCCCTGACTACCCTATTTAAAATAATGATTTCCTCCTCCACTTTATTCTCCTGCCACAGCGCCCTTTGTATTTCCTTCCAGGAGCCTGTAACAACTTGTAATGCTCTTGTTGATTTCTTGCCTGTATGTTCTTAGTCTTACCCACAAGACCAAGGGTTGGTAAACTATGTTCTGCAGGCCCAATGTGGCCACCACTTTTTTCTTTTTTTTTTTTTACCATTTTTTATTTTATTTAATTAATTTATTTATTTTTCAATTTTTTTTACCGGTACGCGGGCCTCTCACTGTTGTGGCCTCTCCCGTTGCGGAGCACAGGCTCCGGACGCGCAGGCTCAGCGGCCATGGCTCACGGGCCCAGCCACTCCGCGGCGTGCGGGATCTTCCCGGACCGGGGCACGGACCCGTGTCCCCTGCATCGGCAGGCGGACTCTCAACCACTGCGCCACCAGGGAAGCCCTTTTTTTTTTTTTTTTTTTTACCATTTTTTAAATTGAAGTATAGTTGATTTACAACGCTGTGTTAGTTTCAGGTGTACAGCAAAGCGACTCGGAGATATATATATATATATATATATATATACACACTTTTTCAGATTCTTTTCCATTAGAGGTTATTACAAGACATTGAATATAGTTCTCTGTGCTATACAATACGTCCTTCTTGTTTATCTGTTGTATACATAGTAGTGTGTATATGTTAATCCCAAACTCCTCATTTATCTCCCTCCCCACTTGTTTTTATAAAGTTTTATTGAAACACAGCCACTGTCATTCCTTTACTATTGCCTATGGCTGCTTTCCTACTACAGAGGCAGAGTTAAGTAGTCATTATTGAGGACTGTAAAACTGGGAATATTTACTACCTGGCCCTTTAGAGAACAAGTTTGCTGACACTGCTTGGGACCATATAGTCATGTGGGCAGGGGCCTTGTTTTGCCAGACTTGTTCACTACTGTATCATCAGGACCCAGTACATTGCCTGGCACATAGCAGGTGTCCACTAAGAATAAACAAGTAGGAAGGAAGGAAAGAAGGGAGGGAGTGGGTGGAGGGATAGGAGGGAGAGAAGGAGGAAGGAAAGCAAAGGAGGTCTGTCGTTTTTCTGTACCACTCTTATTTCCACACAGTATCTTAGCTCAGTAATTTGCTACCAGTTTCATGAACTGTGTGCCATGGAGATACAGAATCATACCCTTGGCTTTGAAAGCAGGGCTCCATAAATGCAGCAGGTACTGTAGCCAGGATTATAGAAATGCTTCCCATTCACATCGTCCCAGAGTGCAGCCCAGGAGTCTACGTTAGGGAGTAAGGCATCGGAACTCCTGAGTTCCTTTCTGGTCTCTGGCAGCTCTCAGGCAGAAGGACTCCCAGGGACCCTCACCTTTATAAATCCTCTCCCCTTTCAGTGTGGGTAAACCCTGTGGATATGATGAGATGTCATTCCCATGATTATGCTATACGACAAAGGGACATTATTCAAGTGGGTCTGATGTTATCATGTGAGCCTTTAAAAGCAGAGAATTTTGTTGGCTGGTAACAGAAGAAGTCAGAGGGATTGGCTGCATGAGAAGGACCTGACTCACTGTTGCTGGTCTGAAGATGGAAGAGGCCGCATGAGAAGGAATGTGTGTGGCTTTCAGGAGCAGAGAGCAGCCCGCAGCCAACACCAGCAAGAGAACAGGGTCCTCAGTCTTATAGCCACAAGGAAGCAAACTCTGTAATAACCCAAACGAAGCAGATTCTCCCCCAGAGCCTGCAGATTGGAACCCCGCCCAGCCAACAACCTGACTTTGGCCTTAAGAAAAAAAAACCCTGATTTTGGCCTTAAGAAACAACACCCTGATTTGGCAAGTTCCCGTCCAAGGACACCCGACTTCTGATCTATAAAAACCGAGACATAATAAATGGGTGTTACCTTAAGCTGCTAAATTCATTATGATTTGTTACGCGGCATAGAGAACTGATATACCAGGGAACCCTGAACCACATTCAATGGGAAATCGAAGTCAGCTTCCCAGCAAAAAGGTCTGAAAAATTTCCCTTCTGGGAGCTAACCGTGCCTCTCATTAGCTGTATGACCATGAACAAGTGACCTCTCTGAGCCTCGGCTTCCTCATTTGTAAAAGAACGAGTAATAATAGTACTGCCTCACTCCAGCTCTCATGAACACAAAATGAGTTAATGCATGCAAAGTGCCCAGGGCAGTATTGGGCCCAAGAAGTTCTCAACAAAATTCCTCTACTTTCTCTATGTGCATCCTTTCCCTAAAGTCTTACTCTTTATTTCTACGTGTAGATTTGTTTCTGGGGAGATGCTCTTTCCTGCTCTCCTTCCCCTTCCTCAAGCATCAGGGACCCCTGTGCAGTTTTAGGGCCCACTAAGTAATATGACAGCAGTAGAGTTGCTCTGTCCGTAGCAGTTTCTCTAGCATAAAAGCAATGTGATACCGTCTGTGGGGAAGCTGGGGCTGGCCAAGAGTGCAGATGTCCAGTGGCAAATGCCCTGCCAACTCCGTGACATGCCACTGAGGAATGTGGGGACAGAAGAGCCGACATCACACTACATTGTTAGCTGAGCTTCGTAAATTCTGTCTTTACACAGATAGTGACACGCAAAGGACTTTAACTTAAAAATGCAGGTGCATATGGTTAACCAGGCTCTGAGGTCAGACAAAAGGGTGAGAGTTGATGACATTTATTAAATGTTTACCCTGTGCTCAGCATTTCTCTAAGATCTTTCTATGTTTAAAAATGATTATCCTGTTTTACACATAAGGGAGTTGACACTCAGAGAGGTTAGGTCACTTGCCCTGAATTGCACAGCTAATAAATGAAAGGGCTGGGCTGAGAAGCCAGGTGGTCTGGCTCCGAGCTCTGTGGCTGATGCGCTCTATGATCCTGGGCAACCATTGAACCTTGCTCAATCTCAGTGTCCTATTCCATGAGAGTTTTGGTGAAAACCTAATGAAGTCATTCATGACAAGGGCTGTGCACAGTGGAAGCTCTCAAAAGACCGTGGTACAGAGAAAACAACAGGGCATCTATTGGTTGGTGCCCTGTGGCCTCTGGATTTGAGGGGCATTTGACCTGAACGTGCCCCCTAGTTTGGGAGGAAGGGTGAACCTCAGCAGTGGTTTTGGTGGAGAACCGTTAACCCAGCAGTGAACATCCAGGGGAAGGCATTCTCACCTCATAGCTTGGCAAGTCCTCTGAGGCCTCACCGTGCAGCTAAGGCAAGAAGGGCTTGGAGAACAGCCTTCCCACAGTGCCTTCAGCCTCGTAGGAATGCTTGATTCCAGGCCGTGGCAGTGTGGGCAGCAGCCCTAAGCCTGGACCCGTTAGGTGGCCCAGAGCCGAGGCATCCTGGTCACATGCAGGCCACGTGGACAGCACATGGGGGTGACTGAATTTGTCATGTTTCAGCTGCTTGGGGAGCAGGGGAGTGCCCATCCACTCCTGGAGCAGGGCTTTGGCCGACCCCATGCTTCCCCTTTAACTCTGGGAGCAGAACATGGCACCGGGCGATTTCCACAGTTAGGAAGGGACGCAGTTTAGGTTTTTGATGCTACTCTCTCCTCTCCAACCTGGAGCTCTCTTGAGCCCCTCAATCCAGGTGTTCATGTCACGTCTCCACATCCCCCACACCCAATCCTCCACCATCACACTGGGGCCTCCTCTGTACTGGAAGTCCTGTCCTCTTCCCTCCCTTCCTCCTGCATTCTTCCGTCTACCATTAATGATGATAATGGTTTGATGGATTCCTCTTTACAGGTATCAGGTTGTCACTTAAGTAGAAATTTTCTTGACCCCCAAAAGTGATGACACAGTGTCCGTTTAGACATGGCGTGAGCAGATTTTTTAATCTAACATTTATTGAGAGTATACCATGTATTAGAAAACGCTGAGTACTTCTAACTTTGTCCCCACAATAATCCGGTAAGGCAGGTGCTATTATTAGTCCCATGTATGGATGATGAAATTCAGACCAGGAGGTCAACCAGTTTACTCAGTGAGTGTGGGGAGGTGCTGTCTTGAATCCAGGTATATTACGTACAAACCCCATGCCCTGAGCTCCTCTTCCTGTTCTGCCTCTGTTGATATCTATCTTAGTCGGCTTGGCTGCCATAACAAAATACCACAGACTAGGACATTTAAACACAGTTTATTTATTTATTTCTCACAGTTCTGGAGACCAGAAGTATAAGATCTAGGCTCTGACTGATTCAGTTTCTGGTGAGAACTCCCTTCCTGGCTTCTTCATGGCAACTTCTCTCTCTCTTCATCTTCTTATAGAGCCACTAATTCCATCATAAGGGACCCACCCTCATGACCTTATATAACCCTGATCACCTCCTAAAGACCCCATCTTCAAATACCCTTACACTGGGGGTTGGGGTTCAGTGTATGAATTGGGGGACACAGCTCAGTTCCTAGCAGCGTTTTTGTCTGGAGGAGTATCAGCAGGCTTCAATCAGGGGGTGAAGAGGTGAAGAAGAAAGATGGGCTTCTCCTTAAGACCAACTTAGGACTTCCCTGGCGGTGCAGTGGTTAAGAATCCGCCTGCCAATGCAGGGGACACAGGTTCGATCCCTGCTCTGGGAAGAGCCCACATGCCGTGGAGCAACTAAGCCCGTGTGCCACAGCTACTGAGCCTGCGCTCTAGATCCCGTGAGCCACAACTGCTGAGTCCCCATGCCACAACTACTGAAGCCCGTGCACCTAGAATCCATGTTCTGCAACAAGCCACCGCAATGAGAAGCCCACGCACTGCAATGAAGAGTAGCCCCCGCTCACTGCACCTAGAGAAAGCCTGCACGCAGCAACAAAGACCCAATGCAGCCAAAAATAAAAACAAACAAACAAAAAAAACCAAAAAAAAGACCAACTTAACCCGGGTCTGAATCCAAGCTCTGCCACTGTAACAGAGAGACCTTGGCCAAGGCCCTTAGTCTCTCTGATCTTTTATTTCCTCCCCCAACAAATGAGACTGGCAGTGACGATGGCAGGCAACTCATGACTGTAAAGGATTCTCTTTGCAGGTAAATCACTGACTACTTGCACAGCCATGATGGGCACTGAAATGTTAGCTAATTAGCAACCAAGACAGGACCCCAGTCCCATTGGCCAGATGGACGGTAATAATAATTTGTCATTGGTGTGTACTGTTTTCTAGTTTGCAAAGAGGTTTCTCACACATGAGCTCAGCATGGAACTGCATCGCTCATTCTCCTACTAACTTTAGAACTTCACCTCAGAGGCCAGGGGACATGAGACCAGGGCACACGTGGAACAGCTGTGTGGTGGGTTCAAGATGGGAAAACCCAGTTTGCAAGACCAGCTGACAGGCAGCCACGTTCTCCTCCACAATTTTCCAAAGAATATTGAAAATGCAAGCTTTAGATTCAAAACCAACATGTATTACCTACTTACCAGGTACCAGGTCCTGTGCTAGATACTTTTTTACTCATAAAATATTATTTAATCCTTACAGCAAGAAACAAGTCTATAGCGAGGGTTAAGATTTAAGAACCATGGGTTTTTAAAAATAGAATAGGTCAAATCCCACAGTCAAGCAGGAGCACATTTTTCATTCTTCCCTGGCCTGTTTTCACCACCAAGGGTTTGGTAGTTATCTTAAAGGCAGGACACTTTGAAGGCCCAGATGCCAGCCTACAGACTTCCCTTTGGCTCCTTTCTGTCCTGCTCAATGATTCTCAAACTTCGGAGTGTGTGAAATTTGATGCATAGGATTGAATAAACAAAACCCAAAGCCAGAGTACTGTATGGGTAATGTAAGCAATTTATAAGGGTAATTTTTGCCTTACTTGCTGACTGTAAATGCTGACCCTTTCTTAGAAGCAGAACACACATGAGGGTGTTTGACCAGGAGGGGATCTCAATTCATCCCAGTTCATCTGGTCGAATCCTCCCATTTTACAGATGGAAAAACTGAGTGCCAGGGGGGAACAAATGGATCACAGTTGGTTACAACAATACAATTAGTGATAGAACTGGGAATGTTTTTGTGGAATTGGGTTATTTGTCTTCTGATTAAACATCTGATCTGCAGTTTGACTCAAAGATGCTAAGGTTTTTGAAAGAATGTGACAGATTGGTTTCCTGGCTTCTCTTATCAAAGTTGGTAGGAAAATAGTTGGCTTCAGATTTGGCAGGATAACAAGAGAGGTACCCATGGATGGGTAGCCTTATAAAGTCTGTCAGTGTCGAAACCCTTTGCTAAAGCCAGGAGTCTCAGTCTTTCTAGAGACCAGGTAAGATGAGTCACCAATGAAAAACATTCTGCTCTAAACCCTTTTAAACATTTCTTCTTTCCTGCAGCCTAGTTTGGGTGTTTTCATGATGAGAAGGCAGTGTAGTCCATGGGTTTGCAGGGGAGCAGGCGGACCCTTCCTTGCTGGGGAGGTAGAGAGCATTTCTTCCCTGTCCCCAGACTTTTATCAAGAGTCACAAGCATAGCTCAGAGTCTTAGGCTTACCCTCGACTGTTTATGCCACCGACGTCCAGCTGGAGGCAGATCAGAGATTTAAGCTGATCATATCAGGGTCATTATTTTCCCTGTTCACACAGTTAATTATGGGACACAAAAAGGTCAGAGGGATTTGCAGCTGTCTGGTGTGTACATGTCAAAATGCTGTCTTTCATTCTACTGTACTTGGACCACATGTTGGAGCTTCTCCCAAGCCTTGATGCCAGTGCTCTGAGGGATGGATTTCTTTCCATCTTCCACTTTGCTCATCTTAGATCACCACAGACTCAGCCTTCTTTTTATTAGCCAGCAGCAGACAAGGGCTGGAGTAATTTACTGAGTAGACAGATTAACTTGAGTTAGTGAGAGTCCATCCCAGTGTGGGACATGGTACAAGGTGTACCTATAAACGTCTCAGTAGCTGACACTCACGGAAGACTTTTGTCTTAGGGAGACGTAAGGAACTCTCTGGCCTAATAACACTGCACATGTCTGTCTTGTGTCACAAGACTTAATGCTGTACTGAGTTGGCTACTGGTCTTTTATGCTAATAATAACAAGAGCACAGTAATCATTGTTAACAATCAGTGGGTCCTTGCCATGTACCAGACACTGTTCTATGGGCTTTACGTGTATAACGCCATTTCATCTTCACAGCAGCCCACGTAGGTGGGTAAAAGCAAGATGCCCATTTCAGAGATGAGGACACTGATGCACAGATGGGCTAAGTAACTTTATCACAGTCACAAAACTAGGAAGTAGAGGAGAGAGATCATAAAGACAAGCTATCTGCCGTTGTATATGTAGTTTTCTCACAAGGGTTTGGGTTGCATCTTACCTGAAGGTTGGGTTTAATGTCAGTAGATGCTAGATCCCCATCTTTCCTCCTTGGGCCCCAGGGAAACTCGATCTGTATTCCTATGGAACAATGCTTTAGTAGGTTGCAAATTCCTAATGGAGGTGAGGACGAAAGACCCACTGGAGGACATTGGTAGTGTTCTTGGGACAGAGGACATGTGCTCTTCTGGCTTCTGGTATCCTTGCATCCTTCTACTGATAATTGTGTCTGATCTTGCTTTCAGCCTATGTGCCGTTGGAGGGGCTCCACCCCGATTTAGTAAGCATTTAACCTCGTCTTTAAATAAACAACATAATATTCTGCCACAGTGATTGAGTCAGGGATGGGCACAGTAGCCAATAACAACAGAAGAGAACCAAACGGGCATGCTGGCAAAAAGACTCTTGCAGTCTTTCTTTTGATCATAATCTGTGAACGTGTCTAGTCTGGAGCTGTGGCAGCCATCTTACCACCGTGAGGCAAGAGCTGGCTGAGAATGATGCCCAGACCAGAGGAAGCAGAGCCAAGAGATGGAGTAAAAAACCCTCATGTCATGCTTTGCCTACCATGGGTAGCTGAGTTTGCTCATCTATGTTACTTCATTAAAGAATCTTAACTGATGTAGTCTCTCATATATGAATGTGATTTTATTAGCCTACTCATGGCAGGCCTTTATAAAATGATTAACTAGAGGAAGGTGTGTAAACACCTGTTTCTTGCTCACTTACCTCGTCAATGTGGTGAATGAAACCTCATATTCTAGTTTAGCACATACCAACCTGAGGTGTGAAGAGCAATGATTCCACAGGAAGTACTTCAAAAGAGAAAGGGGGGGCTTCCCTGGTGGCTCAGTGGTTGAGAGTCCGCCTGCCGATGCAGGGGACACGGGTTCGTGCCCCGGTCCGGGAAGATCCCACATGCCGCGGAGCGGCTGGGCCCGTGAGCCATGGCCGCTGGGCCTGCGCATCCGGAGCCTGTGCTCCGCAACGGGAGAGGCCACAACAGTGAGAGGCCCGCGTACCACAAAAAAAAAAAAAAAAAGAGAAAGGGGGGTCTTCCAGAATGAAAGTCGGGCACAGAGAGATTACATCAAGGAATGGGAGAATCAGGATTCAAAAGCAGGTGACCTAGATCAAGAATCCAAACTTTTAATCATTATGATTAATAAATACTTTTAGAAAAATTTATGTATATTTGTTAAGGACCCACTATGGATCCATCATAGAATACATCAGTGAATGAGCCACAAGAGACCCCTCCCTCGTGGTGTCTGTGGGCGGAAAAGATAGAAAACAAACGACAAAAGTAGGAAGTAGTGTTAGAAGTTGATAAGTTCTGTGAAAAAAGAAATATAAGCAATTAAGGGGGGTGGTGTTCAGGGTAGGCGGGTTCCAGTTTTCAGTAGGTTGGTCAGATTGGACCTCTTTGAAAAAGTGGGATGGCAGAGGCAAGGGAGTTAGCCACAGGGCTGTCTGAGCAAAGAACATTCCAGATGGCAGGACGAGCCAGTGCAAAGGCCCAGAGGCAGGGACATGCCTGGCATGTTTGAGGATGAGCAGGGAGGTCAGTGAGTTGGAACCAAGTAGGCAGAATGCAGTAGGTGATGAGGTCAGAGAAGCAATGGGGGGGTGCAGATCTCCAAGAAGAGTGGCCCCAGCAGGGTTTTGGGCAGGGACACGGCCTGGCTCAGGCCGCTGAAGGAGAACAGGCTGTTGACGGGAAGCACAGGAACAGGGAAGGGAGGTCAGTGGGGAGACACAGTACGCTAATCCAGGTGAACCGTGCTGGGGGCCCAGGCCAGGGAGGCAGCAGTGGAGGTGGTGAGCTTGGAGAAGGCTGGATTCTGAATGTGTTTTTATGGAAGAGATGAAAGAATTTGTAATTATTCCATGTGTGGGGCAGAACAAAAGTGAGGAGTCAAAGATAACTCTAAGGTTTGGGGCAAAACTTGAATAATTCAATTAAATGCAAATTCTTTGAACTTTACACCTATGGCCAAAAGAACCAAACCTCTTCTATCTGGGGCCACTTTCATTTTATTTTGTGCAAAAGTACCATGTTGGGGGAGTATGCTGCTTTATGACAAAGAATGTCTACATGCATCATCCCATTTCATTCCCACCCCAGTCTTGAGGTTCTACTCCTATCTGAAAGCTAGGGAAACTGAGGCTCAAGGAGCTGGTTGCTCACCCAACCCAGATCACATAGTTGATGAACTGATTTTTTCTGTTTTATTCTGTTTTAGTAGAAGAATGTTCTGCTGTTATTATGTCTCAGTAGAAGTAATAGTCTCTTGGTGATAAAATAGCTAATTGCACTTACCAGATTCATTTTCATAATCTACGTGGTCTACAATGTTTAAGCTGTGAGTGCATCAGAATCCTTGAAATGGATTGTCCTTCTGAAGGCTTCTCTCTAAACACACTTTCCATTTGCTTGTAACTTTCTGCAATATCATGCCTTAAGATCTAGAATTTTTTGTCCTTGCTTTTGTATAAAAATGTACATGTATTACGTTCGGCTTCATTGGAATGCCTGCCTTTGCTGCTGCTGCTTTCTGTGTTTCGGTTGTGCCTGCTGCTGTCTGACATCCTTGTTTTTCCCTCCTTTGATTCAAACAACTTGATTATCTCTTTCAGAAGCTGAAACTTTGCTAGTTTTATAAGCAAGACTACGTTTGTTAGTGAAGCTGGGGTGTGGGTGGTAGGCAGAGATGGTTTTAAAAATTTAGAAAGGAGGCAAAAGTTACTTGAGGGTATATGCCAAGGACAAACACTGCTGTTTTCTGGAACTTCCATCACTATTTCTATGCCTATTTCTAAACTAGGCGACTACAGTTTCTTGTTGGGACAATTACATAGTTGTGCTTTTCATTGTCATTTTCCTGCAGGGGATGAAGCCCCAGGTTTCTGCACTCTTCTCTTTGAATGCATAATATAAAACACAAAGGCAGGGGGCTTCCCTGGTGGCGCAGTGGTTGAGAATCTGCCTGTTAATGCAGGGGACACGGGTTCGAGCCCTGGTCTGGTAGGATCCCACATGCCGCGGAGCAGCTGGGCCCGTGAGCCACAATTACTGAGTCTGCGCGTCTGGAGCCTGTGCTCCGCAACAAGGGAGGCCGCGATAGTGAGAGGCCCGTGCACCGCGATGAAGAGTGGCCCCCGCTCGCCACAACTAGAGAAAGCCCTCGCACGGAAACGAAGACCCAACACAGCAAAAATAAATAAATTAATTAATAAACTCCTACCCCCAACATCTTCTTTTAAAAAAAACACACACACACACAAAGGCATGACTTTTTAAAAGCTGCATTCGTGAAGCGTTAAGGCCACAGAGTTTAACTAAGTCAAGAAATGTGGATGTGGAGGCTTCCTTGAGATGGTTGCCTCCCGCGGTTGTCAGCCTTGCTAACATGTACGCATCTTAAGCCACGTCATCAGCTGGATAGTCTTCCAGCACATCTGCGACTCCTGTTTTCATCAATGGAAATTAATGCACTGTTGTCGAGAAGAGAATCACTTTGAGTGTGTGGCTATGCAAATGAACTTTTAAGAGAATCCTTGCTATGTGGAAGAGAAGAGAAAATGAGAGAGGCAGGGAGGGAAAAGTGAGCAAAGCTCAATATCTCCTTGTGAAATAAACAGGCAATTCCAATGGAGTTAACCATTTCATGCCTGGATTGCTGTGATGGCCTGTGACCAGAGCTGCCACCTCCCTCCTTGATCCCCCGGTCATTCCATTCTTTAAGATTGACCTTCCAAAATCACTACTTCTCTGGTGCCTTACCTTACTTAAAAGCCTCCGGGGAGGGGGTGGGAGCATGAATACAAGGAGCACAGAGGATCTTTAGGGCAGTGAAACTACTACTCTGCATGATGCCATAATGATGGACACATGTCATTCTACCTTTGCCCAAACCCACAGAATGTACAGCACCAAGAGTAAACCCTATTGTGAACTATGGACTCTGGGTGGTAATGGTGTGTCAGTGTAGGTTCATCGATAGTAGCAAATGTACCACTCTGGCGGGGGATGCTGAGATGTTGATAATGGGCGGGGGGGGGCTGTGTGCACATGTGGGGCCTGGGAGGATAGGGGGAATCTCTACTTTCCTCTTAAGTTTGCTGTGAACCTAAAACTGCTCTAGAAAAATAAAGTCTTTAAAAAAGCCTCCAGTGGCCCCATATTATCTATGGATCAAACACACACTCTTTATCCCAGTGGTCAAGGGCAGTGTGTAACAGGACTCTACCGTAACCCATCCAACACTGTTTAGTGTTCAGTCTTGTCTCCTTAATTACAATGTAGTTAGTAGTTGAATCTAGTCGCTAAAGTCAAGGATAGTGCTTTCAACCACATTTGTAATATCACAGAACTTACCACAATCCTGAGCACAGAATAGACCCCCGTTAAACCCAGGTGTTGACAAACTCATCAGAGGGAAAAGAAAAATCTTTGCTTATTGTCTAAGATCTCTGGAAAAGGAGACTTCAGTATATTCACTGGTGGCCCCTCTCAGTCCCTGAGGACCCATCAGCACCTCTAAGGGTGCTGCCACAGTGAAAAGCTGCACAGATGGTTGGCATGGATGATGCCTCTGGGTACCACCCCTATCTCGGTATTCACTCGTTCATCCATTCTCCCAACAACAAGTGTGTATGGAGGGACTTCCCTGGTGGTCCAGTGGTTAAGACTTCACCTTCCAATGCAGGGGGTATGGATTTGATCCCTGGTTGGGGAGCTAAGATCCCACATGACTCGTGGCCAAAAATCCAAGACATAAAAGAGAAACAATATTGTAACAAATTCAATAAAGACTTTAAAAATGGTCCACATCAAAAAACAAAGAAAATAAAGTGTATGGCGCATCTAATCTGCTCTCAGCATGGAGATGTGGTTCTGAAAGACACAAAGTCCTGCTCTGGTGGAGATTGCGTTCTGTCGTGTGTGTGTGTGTGTGTGTGTGTGTGTGTGTGTGTTAGGGAAGCGGGAGACACAGCAAACAAGTCTTCTGACACCGGCAAATGTCTGGCAAGAGGGGCTGTACTGGGTTGAATGGTGACCCTAAAGAGAAATCTTCACGACCCAACCACTGGAACCTGTGAATATGACCTTATTTGGGAAAAGGGTCTTTGCAGATGTGATTACGTTAAGGGTCTTGGATTATCCAGCTGGGGCTTAAAGCCAATGATGAGTGGAGACAGAAGAGGGGAAGACGTAGATGCGGAGGAGAAGGCCATGTAGAGACAGAGGCAGAGAACTCCGGCGGCCACCAGGAGCTGGAAGAGGTGAGAACAGGTTGTCCCTTGGAGCCTTAGAGGGAGCAAAACTCTTGACCCCTTGATTTTGGACTTCCAACCTCCAGAACTGGGAGAGAATCAACTTCTGTTGTTTTAAGTCCCCAGTTGGTGGTGGTTTGTTACAGCCGCCTCAGGAAAGAAATATAGGGGACAAAATCACCTCTGATAAGAACCATTGCCCTCAGGTGAGGAAGTTTGGGGCAGGTCTGAGGAACCACAAGGACGCAGGTGAGGTTGGCATCGTAGTGAGTGAAGCCAGAGAAGTGGGTGGAGCCACAATCACGAGGAATTTAGAGTTTGTTGTAGGTGTGAGGCGTTTTAAGCACAGAAGGTTTCAGGAAAGCCAGCTTATATATTTAGCAGATTCCCCCCAGGACCTTGTGGACTGTGTGTGTGGTGGAGGGAAAGTGAAGCTGGGATTCCTTAGGAGGGGCTGCAGTCGAACTGGCTTCTGACCCAGTGAGCCTTGCAGACCTTCCTCTCATCCAGGGCATTCCTGGGGGAGGCAGCCCAGGTGAACACAATTCCTCCTCCAGTTATTCCAACAGCCAGGCCTTGAGTTTGACGTTTCACATGATCGGAAAGATGAAAGGCACCCCAGAGATGGTTAGTTCATTGATTTCGTGTTAAGATGAAGAAACGGAAGCTTAAAGGAGGAAATGACATTGACCTCACATCCGTAGGCAGGTTAAGTTTTCATGGGCAGAGCTGAAACCTGCACCCAAGCTTCCCCTGTTCTTTCCTGATGGGTTTTTTTTACTTGTACAGAGTAGTGCAATGACCAAGGGTATCATTTGCATTTTACAACCACCCCGTGAGATGTACAGTATCAACACATAACTCTTATTTTATAAATGCAAAATATATATAAATTAAAAAACAAGGAGGATCAGAGAGGTGAGGTGATTTGCCCAAGGTCACACAGCTTTCAAGGGGCAGATCTGTCAATCAACCTTGGGTCTTCCATCCCTCCCAGAAACCTCCATTTCCCCTGCTGGATCTTACAAAGTGCTGACACAGCTACCTCAATCTTAAAGTTTTCCACTGTTCCTTTGCCTCCGGTGACCTCTTTCCAACTTGCAAGTTTTCGATTTATGATTATATGGTGTTCCTTGCCCTTTAGGCAAGTTTGATTTCATCGTCCAGACACAAACTCCTTCACAGTGAAGGCTGCAACTAAAAAGAAAAAGAACAAGGAAAAGGGTTAATATAGGATGTGCTGGATCTGAAAACAATTTCAGAGGTAATGTGGGGTCCATGAAGCCTGTATACATTTCCTGATAGCTGAGAAAAGCATTACGCTTAACTGTTTTGCTTCCCAGTGTGTGTCATGTGCAATATAAGAATAAAGGTTCACATAACACGGAAGCTGTGACAAAAGCAGGAGGCCGGGAGATTCAATGCTAATAGTGACAGGGTATCTCTCACTCAGGGGAATTAGCCATGGATGCCTTGCTTTCATCTATATCTGTATTTGGTCGAAAAGTGCTCCAGGGTCTTCTAACCTCACTCCTTCATCCTTGATAAGAGGGAAACGACATTCTAAGTAAGTAATCTGACATGCTATCACTTGTCTCTCGAGGCCTGCCTTGAGAAGAATGCACACAGTTATTAAAGAAAAACTGTTCTGTGTCTATTTATCCAATCTACAAATTTGATCACAAAATATATATCAAGCCCCTACTGTATGCCAGGCTTCGTGTAGGTGCTGGGGACACACTGGGCTCTCTGTTCATGGGTTGTTCAGTGTGGAGTGAAGAGAGATTTGGAAGTGGGTGAATGCTGTGACATAGACAGGAGGAACAGGTCAGGTTATGGTGCTGGGAGGACTGGGTGGTCCCCCCAACATCGAGTAGAAGGACTGGCGTCAGGAGGAGAAGGAACCACGGCCAGAGATGGCAAGATGCTCCAGAACCTACAATCTCAAAGCCCCCAGAGGCTGGATGGGAATGTGGGGCTGGAATATAAAGTCCAGGAGTGGCTAGAACTCAGTGGGAGTTGCTGGTCAGGGCAAGGGCTCAGTGCTAGTCTCTGAACAGCAGGCAGGGCGGCATCTCCTTGGTGTGCTGGATGCCGGTGTGTCTTTCCATGGGACTGAGGCAGTGCTACACCGCCTTGGTGCTTCGGCTCCTGGCTCAATCAGTGGAGGGGGGCACCTCAGGCTGGCTCTGTGCTCCTCAGTGATCAGCCAAAGTGGGGAGATGTGGTCAACAAGTTCTTCAGCCTCTTGGCTTCTGGATGGAAGATGTGACAAGAAGAGGTGATGCTGTATCAGTCGGCTTGGGCTGCCATAGCAATACCCCAGACCAGGTGGCTAAAACAACAGAAATGTATTTCCTCACAGTTCTGGAGGCTGAAAGTCCAAGATCAAGGTGTCAGTAGGGTTGGTGTCCTCTGATGACACCCCAATGGATCATGAATTTAGAGCACAAAGCCCTCTTGGTGCCAGAAATGCAACTTGTGAGAACTTGACTTGCCTGAACTTGGCCATGCCGTCTTGCAGAGGTTTCAGCAAAAACCCAACAGCTGGTAACGCTGATGCATTTGTTTCCTAATCATTTACTTATGTACCTGCTTCTCCTGCTAACCACGGGCTCCTAAAGGACGGAGACTTTATTTCACAGCCTACTGCCCAGAACCGACCCCAGCACATAGTAGGGACATATCTGTGTAATTGAATTTGTTGACGTTGCATTCAAAGTTGAATTGGTCTCTGTACCTAGAAAGAAGGGTGTGAAAGGGGATGTTTAACTGGAGGTCAAGCGGCAGAGAAGCCAGACAAACATCTGGCCTTTGGACCCCACTTTGCCCCTGACAGCGGTCCCTGTGACCCTGTCTAGCAGACATGGTGCCGATCCTAAAAATCCAGCCAGTATGCCAGTTCCTTTTCTCACCAGCCAAGTCCAGGGATATTCTTTTCAGGCTTAATTAAGTGGGACGTGAAAGTCGGGAACAGCCATGTGCCTACCCCTTCCTCTCAGATTCTCCCCAGATCCTTCACTTTCCTAGGAGAGACTTGGTAAGAGGAGGGTAGTTCTTGGCTGGCTGCCCATCTGTGGAGCTGTGCTGTGTCTTCCCAGAACTAAAATGAGTCTGGAGCTGCAGCGTCAAGGGGGAGGCATCCTTGTTGGAGCTCATTCAGCACGTCCCATCAATCTTCTCCGTGTTCCTCTTGTGACAGGTGTGACAAACCTCTCCATTTTCCCAGCAGCCACTGGAAAAGAGAAGCCATCAGGTAGAAAATAGGAAGAAAGAAAGATCGTGGGGAGAGAGGGGCAGAGAGAGAGAGAGAGAATGAATCTGTGTGTTTCTATCCATTTGTGAGTTTACCAAAATGCTAGCCTTTGTGCAAAGGAAAACATCTCATGTTTCTGCTGCCTGACGATGAAACTCATCAGATGAGAAAAATAAATTAAAAGAGAGGCAGCTCTTGTCACATTTTATGTATGTAGATGATTGAAAGAAAGTGAACAAGTAGAGCAAGCAAATTGTACATGTAATAGCTTACTAGATAGAATGTTTTTTTAATGAATAAGATTCAGAAACCGTATCAATTACATTTTACAACTGTCAGTATGTCTGTCTTTTATTTTTATTTTCTTTCTGCTGGCTATAACTGAATTAGTGCTTTCTGATTCAAAGCTTTTTTCCTTTGGCCAGAAGTTTAAGGAGATATCGCCTATCTCCTTATTTTCTGTCTTCCTTCATGTAGCTCTGAGCACAGAATTATGGTCTCTTTTTCCAAATGCGGGGGCAAGTGGCTGGTGTCCCTCCATCCAGCCTTCCGTGGGCACTTCCTCCCATCTGGAATCTGCTCCAGCTAATAATCATGCTGGGCAGCTCGTACTGTATGCAAGGTGGGATGTCACCCTTAAGAACAAGAGTCTGTTGGTGTATTTTTCACCATGAATAGGCCATTTTTTTTTAAATTAAAAAATTCTGAGATTAGTTATTTTCTGCTGCCTTACTCATTTGGTTAATACATGCTAATGCTGCAAAAATAAATATTAATGTAGCATGCCTTGCTGGAGCAGGTCTTTGGGGGAGGTTGGTGAATCTGTGTATAGCACATCTGAACCTCCTGCCATCGAGATGGTAATTAGGCTAAACTCGAGTGCAAGTCCATTGTTTGGAGTGATTCTATGAGTAAGCAGAAAGCTGTGGACCCCTCTTCTAACTGCCTCTGACTTCGGCTGATTCTTCTTTAGTGAAAGCTGTATTTTGGGAGAGTCCTTTTGTTAATGCTGTGTGAGCCGATTGCCTTGTCAACACTAGGATATGAGTAGAGGATGAAACACTTATGTAATTCTGAGCAGAAAATCTTTAAATAAGGATCAGCAATCCAGATTGCCAGAGGGTAGGGAGACAGTAGGAGAAACAGTAACTCACCAGTGAAATGTCATCGGTTAATGACAATGTGAGAATGGCAGCCTGAGGAGTAAGAAAGGACAAAGTAAGAAACACTGTCACCTGGTCTTCTTTTAGCCAGATTCTTTTGCACCATTTCATTTTTATCAGTCAATCAGCTACCTTAGAGATGAAATGGATCTTAGAATTTGTGTAGTTTTACCTCCCAAACACCTGAAATTAATTCAGTGTGGAAGGAAAACCTCCAACACATCAGATGCATGTTTGATTGTGTTCTGCCTGAATCTCTCCAGCTATGGGGAGCTCAACACTTTTCATGCCAGACTTTTTGATTGTTAGTGCTAATAGTTTGAAACTTATTACTTCTTTGTGGTTTTGGTTCAGAATCTTTTGGTTGAAATTGGTAGGGGGAAAAAATCTCTCAAACTAATTAAGTTTAAAGGGGAATTTTTTTTTTTGGTTCACATACTTTGAAGACTCCAGGTAGGATGGGCTTCAGGTGCAGCTTGATCCAGGGCTCAAAGTATATTGTCAGACCCCATCTCAGAGCTATTGCCTCCTAGTTAGCTCCATTCTCAGGCTCTACTTAGTGGCCTCTGACAAATTCAGGCTCATTTTTTTCATGACATCAGACCAATGGATCCTTCCTAATTTGGGGGAAGCCCATTGGCCCAAACTGGATAATATATCAGTTCCTTAATGTCTCAGTTTGGGTCCCACACACCTACAGAGCCTGAGACTAGGACTTGAGTGCAGGCAGTTAATTTGGGAGGTGAGCCAAGTAAAGGGGGAAAAGATAATAAAGGTTATGTTATTGAGCTGATTATTGCTATGAACAAACAAGTCTCCATCTCACAGAGGACCAGGAATCTTTGAGAAATTGTGTAGAATGTGTCTCGGAATTGTTCCTCTGAAGGACACGACAGTGGGTCAATTGATATTCCATCTTGCGTCCCTGTTGGTTGATGATTACTTAGAGGCCATTTGTACCCTTTCCCTGTGCCACTCTGAGGTGCCTCAACTCAGACCGAATGAGCTGGGGTAGGAAGTGGGCTTCAGAAAATGACCTGAGGCAGAAACGCAGAGAGACAAGGCCGGTGCTTGAGGAGCAATGGTACCAACGTTCTGGGAAGTGGGCGCCCAGGCTCAGATGAAATCACAGGTGGGTCGAGGGTTACAGAAACTGTCTGCCATCACTGACCAGGTACTGTGACCTGGAGCATGGACTGAGCTGCTTGGCTTAAACCTTGGTCACAGGCTATGTCCTTGAAGCTGGGAATGGAAGCTGCTGGAACTACGTGTGATGAGAATGGAAGAAATCATCACCCAAGAACAAAATCAGGTTACAATTACCAGGAAAAAAAAAAAGGATGCCTGTTGGGGAACAAAATTGAAAAATATCTAGTGTACCTCTGTTGAGCCAGAAATCTGCCTTCTTATAACTTCCAGACATCAGTTGGAATGCTGCCTCTGAAGAGAATATAGAATTAGCAGTGTTTTTTTTTTTCCCTATGAATGATAGCCCTTAAAATATTAGGAGATAGTGAGCATGTCTACCTTTGGTCTTCTTTTGTCTGGTCCGGTATAGATACGCTTGTTCTCTTTAGCTACTCTTTATATGATATGGTTTCTAGGACCTTTTGTGGTTCTAGGCACCCCCCCCTCCTGACATCCCCATCATTAGACTTCTTTACCTGTCACTCCGTCAACTGAGCACAGCAGGAAAGATGGGGTCAGACCCATCACAATAAGAATGGATGTAGATAAGATAACCCTGGGTCAAGATATTGCGAACATCCTATGAGGTCACACTTGAAGAATATTTTATGATGTTCCAATTATTTGAAAGTAGAGGACCTATGTATGACTCTCTATTAATCAGAAAATACTTTCCTCCTGCATTACCTAGTAGTGGCTAACTCTTGACTATTATTGAAACTTTATGTTGACTCATCTTGTACAATGTTCCTCAGTGGACAAATGTCGGTTTGACCTGCCCAGTGTGTCTGTCCCTTCTCCTGGTAACAGAAGCCTGAATGACCTCCGAGGAGCCAGCCCCACTTCCATGTTCAGCAGGTGAGGCTTGGATGGACAGGTGGTGAAATACGTGATCTGCTTTTGGCCAGAGTCCTCATGCCTCTCTCCAAAGAGTTTGTTGAGTGATGAGCTAGTGATTCTGGCCTGGCCAATTGGCATAATCGCATTACTGGCCACCATGATGGGTTTGTGGATGGGCACCAAGGTGGCTCATTTGGAATTGCCTCTTAAAACGCAGGCCTGGAGATGCTGGCAGCCACCTGCTGCCACATGGAGCCTGAGGATGAAGCCACAAGGAGCGGCATGTGACAGCAGGAAGCCGGCTTAATCACATCCTCTCGGCTTCTGAGTCCTGCTGGGATTGAAAATCTAGTGTGGACCATTCATCATGTGAGACAATACATTTCTTGTTTCTGCTTCTGCTACGAAATGAATCTTAATTAATACGTTCGTGACATTAAGATATTTAATAGATTGTATCAAATAGTGGAAAAATCAGTGGTTTTAAGTCAGACAGTCTAGGATTTAGCCTGATACCACCACCCTCCAGCTAGGGATGAGATCAGAGTCAATTTCCTTATCTCTATGCCTGGGGTTCCACTTTGATCAAACCCAGATAATATAAAATGGTAAAATAAAGTAAAATGATAGAATATGGGTATCACTGCCTATTTTTATTAAATGATGTGGTTAAAAAAATCATGTAATAGTTCAGTATGGTCAGATCAATAGTTTCATGGGCTCATCCCTGGATGATGGAACAACTATGGATGTTCATAAGACAGTCCCATCCTGCCAAGCAATCTGCAAGGCATTTTTAGAGGGATTGTTTCATCTAATCTCAACAACCCTATGAGGCAGGCGCTACTATTATTCTCGAATCAGGCATGAGGAAACTGAAACTCTAAAAGGTCAAGTGATCTGTCCAAGGTCATGCTGCCAGGACACAGTAGAGCTAAGGTTTCTCCAGACAGGCTGACTTCACACCAGGTGCTCTGGGCCATTATTTTAGATCACCATTTCATCTTAATAGAAATTCCATGAGTAATGATAGAAATCTGTGTTTTTGCCAGCTGGGGTGCCCAAACACCTTAACACTGGTGGTTAAAAGTGTACATTCATGCCTTTGTTTTCAAAGTAAGATAATAACAGCATGTCTTTTCCTGAATGACTCACCTTGGGCTTTCCGGCTTCTGGACCTCTGTCTTCATGGTACTCTTGAAACATACTGGCCTTCACCTCCTGCCCAGTTTCCCCCTGCTTGATTGTCATTAATTGCACAAACAACTTGACAGCAATAAAAAGGAAAAGTTGAAAGATAGGAAAATAACCTATAGTTCTATCCATTCTTTAAATCTCGGACTAAATGCCACTTTTCCAGGAAATTATCCTTAGGGTGTCCAGCTACCCACATGCATATGTGCGTACACACACACACACACACACACACATGCACACACACACACACACACACCTTATTAGATAGGATCATATCTTCCTTCTCTTACTGAACTGCAAAGCAGGGCCTAGGCCTGGTTCATCTCTGCTTCCCCCACGGCACCCTGAAAGCGGGCCTTGCCCACAGTAATTATCAATTGAATTGTAAGCAGCATATAGTAAAATTTTATGTTGCTCTTCAAGGGACAGTGAGTAATTGCACTGATTTGCAGTCAGCCAGCTTAGCTGGTATCTGGCTCTTAGTCTTGGCAAGGCTCTGGATATTTCTTAAAAGTTGACATTCTTCCTGGACTTGCAGTCTGACTGCACGAGGCTCTCTAGGGAAGAAAAATTAGCCTACTATCTGAAATGTTTATGAAAACAGCTAAATTTAGATGATCAAAGATTTCAGGAATCCTGGGGCCTTTGAGTTTGAAGACTGTGGTATTATTTACAAGCATCTTGAACAGCAAAGATTTTTCTTCATAAAGTCCCCTTGTGAGGCATTGAAGGTTCTACTCGGAAGCCACTTTAATTTCTCATTATTTGGCAGAATGAAGCAAGTTCTTATTTAAGGAGCCTACTCGGGCATTTCATTTTTCTCTGTTCGTCCACCCCACCCTAACTTTTAGAGGAGAGGAATGCTGCTTTCGACCAAACGGGAATTACTTCTAAGAGAGAAGGCAGATCGGTAGCTTAACTTTAATGTGTGGATTAATTTGCCATCTCGAATCAAAAATGCAACCTGCTCAAAAGATTCCAAAAGGATGTATCTGCCATAATTTTGCTGAAATTTGGGGAGCGGGTTGAAGTCACGGAGATAAGGACCTTGCTCTGAGGGATGCCTTTACAACATAAAGCTCCTAATATAAATTTGATTCATGCCAGGTGGGGAGCTGGTATTATTTGGGCTGGATCCTAAGCAGTGACTCTCCTTGGTGTCTTGGCAGGAGAAGAGGAGGGACAGGAAATGCAGATGGGGAGGAAAAGTGGGGAATGAGGTTCTTTGTGTAACCAGTTAA
The DNA here is from genome assembly GCF_059928025.1 of Delphinapterus leucas. Taxonomy (NCBI): domain Eukaryota; kingdom Metazoa; phylum Chordata; class Mammalia; order Artiodactyla; family Monodontidae; genus Delphinapterus; species Delphinapterus leucas. The sequence goes on along the minus strand of NC_143129.1, from coordinate 179,985,717 downwards.
GGCCTCAGAGAGCAAAGTCAGAGGAACCTGTTATGGTGGGAAGGTAAAACTCCCTGGTGTGTCAGTTTCTGGGGTGGCCATTTGGTTTGCACTGAACCTCCCTCTGGGGGAAGCAGTATGTAGAGTGATCAGGATCCCCAGCTCAGGTGGGCACAGCAGGTCCTCCCCTGGATCACCCCCAATCTGTGACACTGGGCAGATTGTTCAGCCTTGCTGAGCCTCTCAGGTGCCTCGCCTGTGAAGCAGGAACTATGACAGTACCCACCTCACATACTGTCCACGGAACTAAACAAGGTGATTCGAGTGAAGCTTATAAAGTCCTTAACCCAGGGCCTGCCACATTAGTATCATTAAACTACTGCATATATACAATGGAATATTACTCAACCATGAAAAGAAACGAACTTGAGCTATTTGTAGTGAGGTGGATGGACCTAGAGTCTGTCATACAGAGTGAAGTCAGAAAGAGAAAGACAAATACCGTATGCTAACACATATACGTGGAATCTAAGAAAAAAAAAAGGTCATGAAGAACCTAGGGGTAAGACGGGAATAAAGACGTAGACCTACTAGAGAATGGACTTGAGGACACAGGGAGGGGGAAGGGTAAGCCGGGACAAAGTGAGAGAGTGGCATGGACATATATACACTACCAAACGTAAAATAGATAGCTGGTGGGAAGCAGCCGCATAGCACAGGGAGATCAGCTCGGTGCTCTGTGACCACCTAGAGGGGTGGGATAGGGAGGGTGGGAGGGAGACGCAAGAGGGAGGGGATATGGGGACATATGTACATGTATAACTGATTCACTTTGTTATAAAGCAGAAACTAACACACCATTGTAAAGCAATTATACTCCAATAAAGATGTTAAAAAATAAATAAATAAATAAATAAAAATAAAAAATAAACTACTGCAAAGCATCTGAAAGAAAATGCAAGTGGGACATTGCGTTGAAATATAGTGGATCAGTACCAAAATCCTCCCTAGTCATGCAAATAGGACGGAATATGCTGCAGAAAGGCATTCCATAAACACCTGAGAGTCTCCTTCAGCCCTGACCCACCAGGTCTTGGATGCACAGCTTTTGCAAAAGGATAGAAGACAGCTCAGCCGCAAGGAAGGGGAAGGGCAGGCGGTGGGAATATGGCGCTTTTCCCCAGCTGCTGCCACCTGGCTCGGTGTCTATAAGGATAGTTTGTTTGCACACAGAAAGCTCCACATTGCCACTCTTTGCCAGTCCCCTGCCCAAGTGGGAAGAGCCTGTGATGAGCCACGGCATCAGTAATTACTGTCACTAGCTCTGCTGCAGAGTTTGAGGACTGGTGTTGCAGGTGGAGGAGGCTGCTCATCAGACTAACAGGAGGACAGGATGGGAGTCAAGGCTGGGAATCACTAAAGGCCACCCAGAGCCAGGCCACTGATCCCTTCTGGGATAAGAAGTTTCCTTTGAAGCTCAAGAAGGATTTCTCTTCTTTGTCTTCTGAGACAGGAACTAACTTGCCCCGGGTTTGCCCAAGGAGGGATAAAGGCTAGGGAAGCTGCTGGGAGGTGTAAGGGAAATGCTTTTGTTAAAGAGAGATCCCAGCCAAAGCTCCTAGGAATTTATCCAAGCCCAGCCCGGCCCTTAGGAATTGCTTGGGTGGAGTCATTATCACCAGATAAGATGTCTGGCAGGTTTAGACCCATGAGTTCCCCTCTGGGTTTCAAAGCAGCCAAGAGCAACCCTTCGGAAATCCAGATGGTGAGTTCCAGTAAGAGGCAAGACACTCTCTCCAGGTGCATGAGTCAGCAAGCCCAGCTGCCCTGGGCGGTTTTGCTGCCCTGGCCCTTCCTGGCATGTCATCAATCACCTGCTGTCACAACTGGAGATGTCTGGTTGGCAGGTTCCTTGCAAGGGATGATCCTATGCCTTCAGGGCTGAAGCATGCAGAGTTTGGAGCCAGACTGCTTAGATTCAGATCCTATTGCCACCACCTCCCAGCTGGGTGTCTTTGGGCAAGTTGCTCAGCCTCTCTGTGCCTTGGTTTCCTCACCTGCAAAATGGAGATGATAATACTTGTCTCACAGGACCACTGTGGGGGCCACATCGGTCCAGATGTGTCAAATCCTGACAGTAGTATCTGGCGCATAGTAAGGCTTTGGCAAATGTGAGGCATTTTCATCTTTACTTCTCCAGGCAGCCCATTCCAAACTTGGTTAGGCCTAAACATGAGGAAATTCTTTCTTCAAGGGCTTTAGGTGTGTATCTGGGCTGTACCACATAGTAGATATGTATTTGGCACAAGGGAGTTACTTTTTTTAAGCTATGGTTCCCCATCTGTAAAATGGGGATCATATTAGCATGGGTTTTGCAACGTTGTTGGAAAGATTAAATGAGATACTCCATGTAAAATGCTTTGTCCAGATTTAAATAAGTATTGCAGTGTTTGTGTGTGTTTGTGTGTGTGTGTGTGTGTGTGTATGTGTGTACATGTATCCTATATGTTAAGACGTCTGCATTTGCAAGCAATAGAAAATCTGCCTGAATCTGACTTAAGTAATATAGAAATGTATTATAGCATCTAATAGGAAGTTCCAAGGCAGGGTGAGCTTCAGGGCTGGTTGATTCAGAGGTTCAGTGATATCATTAACGACCAAGGTTCTTTCCATTACTTTGCCCTGTCATCCTCAGGGTGGTAGCCAAATGGATGAAGCAGATCTAGGAGTCATCCAGATATGACCATATCCAGGGAAGAAGAAAGATGAGCTTTTTCTGTGACTTCCTCTTAAGAGTAAGAAAAATGCCCTAGAAGCATCCCTTCCCCCAGCAGAATTTATCTAATGTCTCACTGAGCACATTTATATCTCATGCCTATTCCGGAACCAGTTACTGGAAGGGGGATTCCTTCAGACCAATCAGCCTCTCCTGGAGCTACCGTGAGGTGCTTCCTGTAAGGGGGAGAGAGGACATCTGAACAATGTTGGGATTCTGTTAGGAATGAAGAAGGGGAGCAGACACTGGGAAGGCAACAGCATTCATCCCAGAGTCTAAACTTATTTCTCCGTAGCTTCTCCCTCACACCCTCTATACCCAGGGCATGTTTAGTCCCTTTTCAAATTTTAAAAGAGCACCTTCATGTTCTTTCTTCTCCAGGCATCTTTACTCCCACTAGTGGAATGAATGAGCCCAGCCCCATGGCTTTTTGTGTTTTTTAAAATATTTATTTATTTATTTGCTTGCTCTGGGTCTTAGTTGCAGCAGGTGGGCTCCTTAGTTGTGGCTCCAGGGCTCCTTAGTGGCATGCGAACCCTTAATTGCAGCATGCATGTGGGATCTAGTTCCCTGACCAGGGAATGAACCCCAACCCCCTGCACTGGGAGCATGGTGACTTAACCACTGCGCCACCAGGGAAGTCCCCAGCCCCACGTTTCTTATACTAACAAGGGCTGCCACATTCAGAGCAGGCACGGTCCTTCTAATGTTAAAGGTGGATCTAGTCTTACACTTCATGTGATTGGTTCAAGGAGGATTTAGAATTATACAAACTGCCTGGTCCGATGGGCTCAAAGATGCATGGGCAAATTTGCAACACCATGGGTGCAACTAGAGATTTCTGACTGAAGTTAAGTCAGAAAGACAAAGACAAATACTATATGATATCACTTATATGTGGAATCTAAAATATGGCACAAATGGACCTATTTATGAAACAGAAACAAAATCAGGGACATAGAGAATAGACTGGTGGTTGCCAAGGGGGAGGGGTGTGGGAGAGGGTAGGAGTGGGAGTTTGGGGTTAGCAGATGCAAACTATTATCTATAGAATGGATAAAAAACAAGGTCCTACTGTATAGCACAGGGAACTATATTTAATATCCCGTGATAAACCATAATGGAAAAGAATATGAAAAAGAATGTGTATATATACACACACACACACACACACACACACACGTATATGTATAACTGAGTCGCTTTGCTGTACAGCAGTAATTAACACAACATTGTAATTCAACTATACTTCAATTGAAAAGAAAAAGGAAAAAGGGTGCGTGGGCAATCCCACATCAGTGGAGTCAGGGTCTCTATGCATGCAGCTGCCGTGAGCACAGGTCAGGCCTGCATGACCTGGGCTGCCGAGAAGAACGGCAGCCCCTTCCTCATGCCTAGTGGGCCACCACAGACAACAGGTTCTAGGAGCCCAGAGAAAGCAGGCTGATGTGATAAACCAAGCTGTTTACTATTGTTATGGATTGAATGCTTGCATCTTCCCAAAATTCGTAAGTTGAAATTCTAACCCCCAATGTGATGGCATTAGGATGTGGGGAGCCTTAGGTGATTGTGTCATGAGGGTGGAGACCTCGTGAATGGGACGAGTGTCCTTATAAGAAGAGACACAAGAGCTTTGCTCCCCTCCATGTGAAGGTACAACCAGAAAGCAGCCTCTGCAAGCCAGGAGGGAGGCCCTCACCAGACACCAGATCTTCCAGTGCCTTGATCTTAGACTTCCCAGCTTCCAGAACTTTGAGAAATAAATATTTGTTGTTTAAGCCATGCAGTCCACGGTAATTTGTTACAGCAGCCTGAGGGGACTAAGACAGTTATGATAATGGCTGACGTGTCACCATTCTGGCAAAACCGATTGGATTTTAAATGTTTTTGTTTATTTTGTTTTGTGTATCTGAAATCAGTGTCTTCAGCCTTCATGCCAATGTCCTTTCCATCACCTCCTGTTCACATCTTACTGGTTCTTCCAAGTCTGGTTCAGGCACCATCTCTTTGCTGAATACTTCACTGGTTGCTAAGCTGGAGGTCACCTTTCCCTCCTCTGATGCTTCAGCCCCGTTTCTATGTCTCACTCCTGCTGCACCCAGTACACTCTACCGACCTGATATTTCAGTTATTGATAAACTCATACGTTCTCTCCTCTAGACAGCCCCTGGAGAAGAGGCCAATGTCCATCACCTTTTATATCTGCCTCCTACCCAGTGCCCCGCCAGGGCATGGGATTTGGAGTGTAGTATAAAGAACATCATCTAGAGGAGAGGAATTCTGAATTCCAAGTTGGCATCGGCCACAATTTGGGGCTCAATTTTCCTTAACCGTGAGGTGAAAGGATTGGATAAAATTTTCTCTAAAGTTCCTTATGGTCAAGAAAGCTTTTGATTAAGTGTGGAGCAATTGTGGGAAGGTGGAAGAGAGGATTGTAGACATATGTGTGTGTGTGTGTGTGTGTGTGCGCGCGTGTGTGCACGCCCACCATGTTGAGTAGGGGGAAGGATGGTTAGCTTCCTCCTTGACATGCCATATGGGCATCCAGGTAAGTTTTCTACATGAGACTTGCTCTAGGAGCTAACACAGAGGAAGGTAAAGAAACTTGACTGTTTTTCTCATTAGAAAGGCAAATTACGGGATAGTAACTTATAGGATAAGAAGGGGCTTTATAATTAAACAGAAGTGGGTTTGAATCGTGGCCCCATGAATTAGAAAGTGTAATTTTGGACAAACTGTTTAATCTTTTTGGGCCTCAGCTTCCTTATCTATAAAACTGGGATGATAAGAGGATTAAATCTGATAAAATATCTAAGGTACATGTTATGAAGATTAAATTAGGTAATATAGCTAACACACCCAGCCTAAGACCTGGCATATAGACAGTGAAACAATCATTATTGTTACTGAAGATCCTGTTAAATATCAAGATGAAAACACTAATGTTAAGGCTCCAAGGAAATGTTTGTGTGCTCTCCATTTCCTTCTGATAATAATAGAATTAATTCACAGTCCTGGTATATGTGGAGAGGAAGTCCCCTCTTTTCTGCTCTCCTCTATTTTCTTCCTTCTCCTTGACTTTTAAAGGAAAAATAACCCAATTCCTCTTCTTAAAAATTTTAACACATTTTCCTTGTTATATAGAAGTTCTTTAAACCCACTCTACCTGTGGGTCTTACGCTCAGTGTAAATCCTCCCTAGAAGTTTCTGGCTTCTTTTGAAGGTTTGCTTGGCGTCCTTCCTCATAATGCCTTTTAAGGATAAGCAGCTCAAACTCGTACCTGCCCAGGTGATAGGAGATTGACTGGGAAGGTGTCCTCCTTCTCTGAGAAGAAAGGCATCCTCTCTGATCCTTGGCAGCCAGCGAAGGAGAGAGGATGCTTGCAGACTGAGGCCTTCAGGGTCTTTCCTGCCAAGAATGAGTGGCATGTGAACAAGGCTCCGCTCAGCAATTCTGGGCAGATGTCCAAGCCCCGCTAGGGTGGTCCCCAAGGCCCTGGAGGAATGATGCCAAGAATCTCTGCACTGCCAAATAGCTCTCCACCTCAGGCGTCGTTCTGGCCGCTTAATTCTCCTGCCAAGCTGTTTCTAGATCAGTCTTCTAAACTTCCCCATAAAATTCCCAGAAAAGGAACTGGAAAACCTGGAAATTGTGGGGAAGCATTTGGATCTCCTCCGTGATGCTGTGGAAGTGATTATCATTAAAGAACTAAAAATAGTGGCTTGGAGAAAGTGCCAGGCTTGCCACTAGTGGTTACACGAGCCTTTACATAGCTCAGGTAACCCTAGCCACCGGCTCTCATGGGGCCGTGTGTTTGGGCTTCGTGGCCTGAGAGGCACGTGTGCATGAGGTCTCCGATGCCCACCTGTTGGCACAGACCGTCTCCCAGAGTCAGACCCATAGGGCTTCTTAGGGAGGTGAAATGTATCTTGCTGATGGAACAAGACATAAGAAAGGGTTCATTTACAAAAAAAAGCCCCACAGTTCCTTTGATCTCTGGGGTGATGCCAGAGCTCTCAGGGAGAGTGACGATGCTGGAATAGATTCCCCATATAAATCAGCCTGTGGGCCTCAGAGAATTGAAGTTAGAGGGAAAATGACCTGGAAACCATTTGGTTTCAATAATTTGAGACCCAGTGGGGTCCAATCCTCCTTTGGACTGTCAATAGTTTTAGCCTAGGGCAAACGGAATGGAAATCGGAAGAAAAATAAGCGCGTTTTGGCAGCCTGTGCAACTGAAGGCAATTTTTTAAAGTCCTAGAGAAAAATCTGTGTGTTGTGAGGCTATATACCTGTGCGTGGATAATGGCATGTGTTTGTTTGTTATCACTGCACGTTTCAGTGTCTTGGCCATTACTGAAATGATGGAAAATTGCTGGACGCTGTTAAGTTTGAGGCTGTGAGTGAAAATGTTAAGAGTTAGTACTTGTGGGGGTTGGAGATTTTTTGCTTCATTTTTTGTTCTCTTATTGTTGTAAAGGGTACACTTTTTTTTTTTTTTTTTTTTTTGCGGTACGCGGGCGTCTCACTGTTGTGGCCTCTCCTGTTGCGGAGCACAGGCTCCGGACACGCAGGCTCAGCGGCCATGGCTCACGGGCCCAGCCGCTCCGCGGCATGTGGGATCCTCCCAGACCGGGGCACGAACCCGCATCTCCTGCATCGGCAGGCAGACTCTCAACCACTGCGCCACCAGGGAAGCCCAAGGGTACACTTTTGATGGGAAGTCCATATAAGTTTATTTAACTACTCTAGAACCAAGATTTCTTTCCATCTCTTTCCTCCCTTCCTTTTCTACTCTTTCTCCTCCCTCTTTTTCTTTTCTTCTTCTTCTTCCTCTTCTTCTTTCTTCTTCTTTTTTTTTGGCTTGCCTTAAAACCAGATGGAGGTAGAATTTACAGGTTCAACCTAAGGCCCCAGTGTGTCCCCATCACAAAATATAGTTCAGGAAAATGCTGCCTTCAACTGAGATGTCCAGCTGTGTCTGCTTGAAATCTTTAAAACCACCATTTTCAGTACCTGCCCATGCATTCACAGTTAGAAGCGTTTAAAATTCCAATAAAATACACAGTCTAAAAATGTCTTAGCTCTAGCTACTAGGTTGTTCCTAACAGGAAATGTAAATAGATGGAGAGCTTGAGCTTCTTAGCAAAGCCTTTGGAAATATGTCAGTGTCATTGCACACAACTGGGCAAGCACTAAGAGCCTTGATGCATTTTGAAAGGTGTACAACACACACACTTTTACCTGCTCTGTGGGGTGGCTGCTACTCATGCAAGAGCCGGGAGGAGGATCAGGTACCAGGTTTGTGCATTTCTCGAGTCCCCGCCAAGACTCATGAGTGAAAGAAGCACTTCGGCTTGAAAGCTCTTTAGCCCCCAGCATTTGCTGTTAGCTCTTTAGAGAGTGGAAGAACTTTCTGCGTATTTGTCTCACTTCATGTTCATGGACATCATCACATGAGACTGATGGGCCCACTGGAGCTGGAGGACCTCTCATACCCATTGAAGATGGTGAAATCCCTTCTCCACCCTGTGGCCCCTTGACTCGACAAAGTACATTTTCTCAGGGTGCTGAATCGTAGGAGTTGCCTCTATAATTCAGCTTTTAGAGGAAGCCACTCTGAGCTGTGTGTTCATGCCTTCAGTTACATGGGCCCACATTTCTTCTCGAGTGTTCACTGATTTTTCTGGCTGGACTGCCACCACACAGTTATGCCCCTGAAAGGAAGAGCATGTCTAATTGAGATCAATGTGAGTCACAGTTTACGGTAATTATCTCAGGGATGGAGCGCTTATGGGGACATCACCTAATGAGTCCCGCATGGGTTCCAAGGCTGCTCTCAGCTTGGCCCCTACAATGGCAATGACACTGGACTGCTGTCAGGGCCAGGGAACATTGCTTGGAACAATGGTTCCTGACTGAGAATATTTAGGTAAAAATAACATTGTTACTTGAGCCATAAAATATAATAATTTTGAAAATTTTAATCTAACTTTTGGTTTTACTTTAGGATACATGTATATAATTTTTAAAAGTCAGATAATTCTCTGAATCTTTAAATAAAAAACACCATCCTCCTACAAATTTCTCTACCTACTCTAGTACTGCTTTCCTAGAAAACCACTTTCAACTCTGGGCTATTTTCTCAGTTATGTACCTCCATATTTCTAATAAACATACTTATACTATGGTTTTGTTATTTTCTGGTTTAATATACTTTTGGTTTTCTACTGTGAAAAGTGAAGATTTAGATCTTGCATTTTCCCCGCCTCTCCACATACACATACACAAACTTATCCTCACTTTCTCAATTCCTCCAATGTGATTATATCAGAGTTTTAATGAAATAACTATTCAGAGTTCCTGTTAATAGGACAGTATCCATTTTGTTAACAGCCGAGTCACTATTGCACTTCTTGTCTTGCACAAATTTCATTTTCCCTGGAGTTTATAATTGCCTTATATTTTCTCCTTGGTTTTGTTATGTAGCTATCAGCAATTCATCTCCCAGCTCTCATCTGTAATTGTAAATCTCCTCCAAATTTGTTCAAGCACGTCAAGTCATCTCTCATTTTCATTTTCCTCCTAGTCAACTGGGACTGGTGGATCTCTGGGTCTGCTCCTTAGCCATTGTCCTGAGGTTTCCCTTTATAATCATCGCAGAAGTTCCCTTGGCTTTTTGCCCTGTATTGGATCCCCTAGTTCCTTGATAGCATGTCTTCCTTTCACTTTAGTGGACCACATCTTCTAGAGCTTTCCAGAGAAAAAATACCTGAGATGTAACTTTTTCTTGAGACTCTGGATATATGGACATAATAGTTATGTCCCTTTTAGCTCCTATCTTGGTTACCTTCATGGAATAACTCTACTTCTTCTTCTTTTTTTTAATCTTTTTTGGAGTATAAATGCTTTACAATATTGTGTTATTTTCTGCTGTACAACAAAGTGAATCAGCTGTATGTATACATATATCCCCATATCCCCTCCCTCTTGAGCCCCCCTCCCACCCTCCCTATCCTAGCCCTCTAGGTGGTCACAAAGCACCAAGCTGCTCTCCCTGTGCTATGCAGCAGCTTCCCACTAGTCATCCATTTTACATTTGGTAGCGTATACATGTCAATGCTACTCTCTCACTTCATCCCAGCTTCCCCGTCCCCCACTGTGTCCTCAAGTCCTTTCTCTACGTATGCGTCTTTATTCCTGCCCTGCCACTGTTTTTATAGATTCCATATATGTGCATTAGCATACGGTATTTGTTTTTCTCTTTCAGACTTACTTCACTCTGTATGACAGGCTCTAGGTCCATCCACCTCATAACAGATAACTCAATTTCGTTCCTTTATATGGCTGAGTAATATTCCATTGTACATATGTGCTACATCTTCTTCAGCCATTCACCTCTTGATGGACACTTAGGTTGCTTCCATGTCACACCTATTGTAAATAGTGCTGCAGTGAATATTGTGGTACATGTATCTTTTTGAATAATGGTTTTCTCAGGGTATATGCGTGGTAGTGGAATTGCTGGATCGTATGGAAGTTCTATTTTTAGTTTATAAAGGAACCTCCATACTGTTCTCCATAGTGGTTGTATCATTTACATTCTCACCAAGACTGCAAGAGGGTTCCCTTTTCTCCACACCTTCACCAGCATTTATTGTTTGTAGAATTTTTGATGATGGCCATTCTGACCGGTGTGAGGTGATACCTCACTGTGGTTTTGATTTGCATTTCTTTAATGATTAGTGATGTTGAGCATCTTTTCATGTGTTTATTGACAACCTGTATGTCTTCTTTGGAGAAATGTCTATTTAGGTCTTCTGCCCATTTTTGGATTGGGTTGTTTGATTTTTTTGATATTGAGCTGCACGAGCTGCTTGTATATTTTGGAGTTTAATCCTTTGTCCATTGCTTCATTTGCAAATATTTTCTCCCATTCTGAGGATTTTCTTTTCATCTTGTTTATGGTTTGCTTTGCTGTGCAAAAGCTTTTAAGTTTCATTAGGTCCCACTTGTTTAGTTTTGCTTTTATTTCCATTTCTCTAGGAGGTGGGTCAAAAAGGATCTTGGTGTAATTTATGTCATAGAGTGTTCTGCCTATGTTTTCCTCTAAGAGTTTTATAGTGTCTGGCCTTACATTTAGGTCTTTAATCCATGTTGAGTTTATTTTTGTGTATGGTGTTAGGGAGTGTTCTGATTTCATTCATTTACATGTAACTGTCCAGTTTTCCCAGCACCACTTATTGAGAGGCTGTCCTTTCTCCATTGTATATTCTTGCCTCCTTTATCAAACATAAGGTAACCATATGTCCGTGGGTTTATCTCTGGGCTTTCTATCCTGTTCCACTGATCTATATTTCTGTTTCTGTGTCAGTACCATACTGTCTTACTTAATGTAGCTTTGTAGTATAGTCTGAAATCAGGAAGTCTGATTCCTCCAGCTCCGTTTTTCTTTCTCAAGATTGCTTTACCTATTCGGGGTCCTTTGTGTTTCCATACAAATCGTGAAAATGTTTTTTCTAGTTCTGTGAAAATTGCCATTGGTAATTTGATAGGGATTACATTGAATCTGCAGATTGCTTTGGGTAGTATAGTCATTTTCACAATGTTGATTCTTTCAATCCAAGAACATGGTATATCTCTCCATCTGTTTGCATCATCTTTAATTTCTTTCATCAGTGTCTTATAGTTTTCTGCATACAGGTCTTTTGTCTCCTTAGGTAGGTTTATTCCTAGGTATTTTTTCCTTTTTGTTGCAGTGGTAAATGGGAGTGTTTCCTTAATATCTCTTTCAGAGTTTTCATCATTAGTGTATAGGAATGCAAGAGATTTCTGTGTGTTAATTTTGTATCTTGCTACTTCACCAAATTCATTGATTAGCTCTAGTAGTTTTCTGGTAGTGACTTTAGGATTCTGTATGTATAGTATCATGTCATCTGCAAACAGTGACAGTTTTACTTCTTCTCTGATTTGGGCTCCTTTTATTTCCTTATCTTCTCTAATTTCTTTTGCTAAAACTTCCAATACTATGTTGAATAATAGCGGTGAGAGTGGGCAACCTTGTCTTGTTCCGGATCTTAGTGGAAATGCTTTCAGTTTTTCACTATTGAGAATGATATTGGCTGTGGGTTTGTCATATATGGCCTTTATTATGTTGAGGTAAGTTCCCTCTATGCCTACTTTCTGGACAGTTTTTATCATAAATGGGTGTTGAATTTTGTGAAAAGCTTTTTCTGCATCTATTGAAATTATCATATGGTTTTTCTCCTTCAATCTGTCATTATGGTGTATCACATTGACTGATTTGCGTATATTGAAGAATCCTTGCATTCCTGGAATAAAGCCCACTTGATCATGGTGTATGCTCTTTTTAATGTGCTGTTGGATTCTGTTTACTAGTATTTTGTTGAGGATTTTTGCATCTATGTTCATCAGTGATATTGGCCTGTAGTTTTCTTTTTTTGTGACATCTTTGCCTGGTTTTGGTATCAGGTGATGGTGGCCTCATAGAGTGCATTTGGGAGTGTTCCTCCATGTGCTATATTTTGGAACAGTTTGAGAAGAATGGCTCAAGGTGTTAGCTCTTCTCTAAATATTTGAAAGAATTCGCCTTTGAAGCCATCTGTTCCTGGCCTTTTGTTTGTTGGAAGATTTTTAATCACAGTCTCAGTTTCAGTGCTAGTGATTGGTCTGTTTATATTTTCTATTTCTTCCTGGTTCCGTCTTGGAAGGTTTTGCTTTTCTAAGAATTTGTCCATTTTTTCCAGGTTGTCCATTTTATTGGCAGATGGTTGCTTGTAGTAATCTCTCATGATCCTTTGTATTTCTCAGTGCCAATTGTTACTTTTCCATTTTCATTTCTAATTCTGTTGATTTGAGTCTTCTCGCCTTTTTTCCTGATGAGTCTGTCTAATGGTTTATCAATTTTGTTTATCTTCTCAAAGAACCAGCTGTTAGTTTTATTGATCTTTGCTATCATTTCCCTCATTTCTTTTTCATTTATTTCCGATCTGATCTTTATGATTTCTTTCCTTCTGCTAATTTGGGGGTTTTTTTTGTTCTTCTTTCTCTAATTGTTTTCAGTGTAAAGTTAGGTTGTTTATTGAGATTTTTCTTGTTTCTTGAGGTAGGATTGTATTGCTATAAACTTTCCTCTTAGAACTGCTTTTGCTGCATCCCAAATCTTTTGGGTCATTGTGTTTTCATTGTCATTTGTTTCTAGGTATTTTTTGATTTCCTCTTTCAATTTTTCAGTGATCTCTTGGTTGTTCAGTAGCATATTGTTTAGCATCCATATGTTTGTATTTTTTACAGTTTTTTTTTCCTGTAATTGATATCTAGCCTTATAGCATTGGTCAGAAAAGATACTTGACACAATTTACATTTTCTTAAGTTTACCAAGGCTTGATTTGTGACCCAAGATATGATCTATCCTGTAGAATGTTCTGTGAGAGTTTGAGAAGAAAGTGTATTCTGCTGTTTTTGGATGGAATGTCCTAAAAATATCAATTAAATCCATCTTGTTTAATGTGTCATTTAAAGCTTATATTTCCTTATTTATTTTCATTTTGGTTGATCTGTCCATTGGAGAATGTGGGGTGTTAAAGTCCTGTACTATTATTGTTTTACTGTCAATTTATGGCTGTTAGCATTTTCCTTATGTATTGAGGTGCTCCTTTTTTGGGTGTATAAGTATTTATAATTGTTGTATCTTCTTCTTGGATTGATCCCTTGATCATTATGTAGTGTCCTTCTTTGTCTCTTGTAATAGTCTTTATTTTAAAGTCTATTTTATCTGATATTAGAATTGCTACTCCAGGTTTCTTTTGATTTCCATTTGCATGGAATATCTGTTTCCATTCTCTCAATTTCAGTCTGTATGGGTCCCTAGGTCTAAAGTGGCTCTCTTGTAGACAGCATATATACGAGTCTTGTTTTTGTATCCATTCAGCCAGTCTGTGTCATTTGGTGGGAGCATTTAACCCATTTACATTTAAGGTAATTATCGATATGTATGTTCCTATTACCATTTTCTTAATTGTTTTGTGTTTGTTATTGTAGGTCTTTTTCTTCTCTTGTGTTTCCTGCCTAGAGAAGTTCTTTTAGCATTTGTTGTAAAGCTGGTTTGGTGTTGCTGAATTCTCTTAGCTTTTGCTTATCTGTAAAGGTTTTAATTTCTCTGTTGAATCTGAATGAGATCTTAGCTTGGTAGAGTAATCTTGGTTGTAGGTTTTTCCCTTTCATCGCTTTAAATATATCCTGACACTCCCTTCTGGCTTGCAGAGTTTCTGCTGAAAGTTCAGCTGTTAACCTTATGCTGATTCCCTTGTATGTTATTTGTTGCTTTTCCCTTGCTGCTTTCAATATTTTTTATTTGTATTTAATTTTTGATAGTTTGATTAAGATGGGTCTTGGTGTGTTTCTCCTTGGATTTATCCTGTGTGGGACTCTCTGTGCTTCCTGGTCGTGACTATTTTGTTTCCCATATTAGGGAAGTTTTCAACTATAACCTATTCAAATATTTTCTCAGTCCCTTTTTTTTTCTCTTCTTCTGGGCCCCCTATAATTCGAATGTTGGTGCATTTAATGTTGTCCCAGATGTCTCTGAAACTGTCCTCGATTCTTTTCATTCTTTTTTCTTTCTCTTCTCTGCAGTAGTTATATCCATTTTTTATCTTCCAGGTCAATTATTTGTTCTTCTGCCTCAGTTATTCTGCTATTGATTCCTTCTAGAGAATTTTACATATCAGTTATTGTGTTGTTCATCATTGTTTGTTTGCTCTTTAGTTCTTTTAGTTCCTTATTAAACGTTTCTTGTATTTTCTCCATTTATTTCCAAGATTTTGGATCATCTTTACTATCATTACTCTGAATTCTTTTTCAGGTAGTTTGCCTCTTTCCTCTTCATTTGTTTGTTCTGGTGGGTTTTTACCTTGCTCCTTCATCTGCTGCGTATTTCTCTGTCTTCTCATTTTTCTTAAGTTACTGTGTTTGAGATCTACTTTTCACTGGCTGTACGTTCATATTTCCCGTTGGTTTCGATGTCTCCCCCAGTGGGTAAAGTTGGTTCAGTGGGTTGTGTATTCTTCCTGGTGGAGGGGACTGGTGCCTGTGTTCTGGTTGATGAGGCTGGATCTTTTCTTTGTGGTGGGCAGGACTGTGTCCAGTGGTGTGTTTTGGGGTGTCTGTGAACTTACTATGATTTTAGTCAGCCTCTTTGCTAATGGGTGGGGTTGTTTTCCTGTCTTGCTAGTCGTTTGGCATGGGGTGTCCAGCACTGGAGCTTGCTGGTCATTGAGTGGAGCTGGGTCTTAGCATTGAGATGGAGATCTCTGGGAGTGCTCTCACCAATTGATATTATGTGTGGCTGGGAGGTCTCTGGTGGTCCAGTATCCCCAACTCAGCTCTCCCACCTCACAGGCTCAGGCCTGACAGCCAGCCACAGCACCAGGACCCTGTCAGCCACATGGCTTTTGGGAAGTCTGAGGTCTTCTGCCAGCGTTCAGTAGGTTTTCTGTAGGAGTTGTTCCACATATAGATGTATCTTTGATGTATTTGTGGGTAGGAAGGTGATCTCCATGTCTTTCTCCTCCGTCATCTTGAAGGTCCTCTCTCTTCACACCTCCTGTTGCTAGAGGATCCACATATCATCTGGAAAGGACATAAATCTGGCAATCTCACTTCAGGCCTAGCCCATCCACCTTTTTTCCCTTTGTGCTTAGTCTGTTTCACTTGCTCAGAGTGGCTCCTGTGCAGAGGCCTTGCCCCCGGCCCTTCAGACCAGAGTTCCTCATGAAATGGCTGAGCCAACACCTCAGCTCGGGACGTGTCTGTACATCTTTTTAAATCAATTCCAGACCATATCTCTTGTAAGATAAAATTATTACCTTAAGGTTATTACCCTTACCCTTCCCTACATCACTTGTGATCCTCCTAACTTCAGTGTTCTCTTGCTTTACAATGTTCTCTTGATTTTGTTTTTACTTTTAGAGTCAAAAACTTTCTCTACAAACATAATTAACTCTGCTTATTTATAGCTTTACAACATAACAAATAGTTTATCTCATTTACATTGTCTTTCGTAGCCCTTTGCAATTACTAGTTGTCTTTTAAAAAATTGTCTGACTTTATCTTATCCTTAACATTTTTCTACTTCTCAAAGTATCAAATCTCATGATTCATCTTTATTTCTGGATATGATTCTCCTGAGGACCTCTTTTTTTTCCTGCTTTCTTGCTCAAATCTCTCTGGGTCACCTTGATGATCATGACTTTTTTTTTTTTTTTTGAAGTATGGTTGATTTACAGTGTTCTGTTAGTTTCAAGTGTAGAGCAAAGTAATTCAGTTATACATATATATAACATATATGTTGTGTTATATATATATATTATTTTTCAGATTCTTTTCCCTTATAGGTTATTACAAAATATTGAGAATAATTCTCTGTGCTAAACAGTAGGTCCTTGTTGATCATCTATTTTATATATAGTAGTGTGTATATGTTAATCCCAGACTCCTAATTTATCCCTCACCCCCTTTCCCCTTTGGTAACCATAAGTTTGTTTTCTATGTCTGTGGGTCTATTTCTGTTTTATATATAGGTTCATTTGTATCATTTTTTCTAGATTACACTTATAAGTGATATCATATGATATTTGTCTTTCTCTGTCTGGCTTACTTCACTTAGTGTGATAATCTTTAGGTCCATCTGTATTGCTGCAAATGGCATTATTTCATTCTTTTTTATGGCTGAGTAATATTCCACTGCCCATATATATATATATATATATGTGTGTGTGTGTGTGTGTGTGTGTGTGTGTATGTATATATACACACACACACACATATATCTCTCACATTTTTTTAATCCATTCATCTGTTGATGGACATTTAGCTTGCTTCCATGTCTTGGATATTGTAAAATAGTGCTGCTTTGAACACTGGGGTGCATGTATCTTTTTGAATTATGATTTTCTTCATATATATGCCCAGGAGTGGGATTGCTGGCTCATATGGTAACTCTATTTTTAGTTTTTTAAGGAACCTTCATATTGTTCTTCATAGTGGGATCATGACTTTCCTTTAACACTCCTCTGGGTGTAGTCACTCCTCCTGAATCCCATGTATTTTTCTTTCTAATTTTAGTCATCTGTTACTAGAGAAATCAATAACTTTTAAAGAAAGAGGATGTTGAACTAAATTTTCTAAAACCCTTGTGGGTCCAAAAATATCTTTATTTTGTCCTCAGAGTCTATTGATAATTTGCCTGAGTATGGAATTCTAGGTTGAAATTATTTGTTTCTCATATCTTGGAAATCACTGCTCCATGGTCTTCTAACATTATAGGATGGTGAGAGTGATTTAATACCAGTCTGATTTTCATTCTTTTTTTGGTAACCTTTAATTTTTTTTCCACCAGAAGATCTTAGGATATTTTCCTCATCTTTAGTCTGCTTAAATTTACAAATGATTTGTCTGAATGAGGGTGTTTTAGATTGTATAGTATAATAGTTAAGAATGTAGATTATGGATCATGCAAGCCTGAATTTAAATCCCAGTTGTTGTATTTACCAGCTTGAGTAAGTTTCTTAACCAGTCAGTGCCTCTATTTTCTCAGCTGTAAAATGGGGATGAAAATAGTAGTTACCGCTTAGATTTATTCAGAGGGCAAAATAAGTCACTACATTGAAAACTTTTAAAAGTGGTGCCTGGTATGTAGTTGTTCTCAATAACCTTTGGCTATTGTTACTATTACTGCCATTTATTGTAAGGATCCCTTTAAACCTAAGACTTTATAACTTTCAGTTCTGTGATGTGGACTTGCATTATTCTTTGATGATTTTCTTCGTCTTTGCATTTCTCATCATCCCTCTTCTCTTTCTCTGTGACTTCCGGCATATTCTCTGCGTTGCTTACAATTTCCCTCATCTTTTCCTTGACTTTTTGTTTTACTTGTTAGGAGATACCTTCAAAATCTAGCCACTATATTAAATTTATATTTTGGCAATAATAGTTTTAATTTCCAAGAGCTTTTCCTTATTCTCAATTGTCCCTTTGTCACAGTACCTCTTCTTGTTTTATGGATAAAATATAATCTGGAATCTCTGGTTTTTTGGGGGTTTTTTTTGTATGTCATCTTCTGCTCCTAAAATGTTTCACCTAGGGCCGTATTATTGTTTTGTTCTGTGTATGTCTCTTTCATGTTTCAGGCTGTCCTTCAATGTCAGGAAACCCTTGTTGGTCTGCTTATGTTGAAGAATAAGGAGGTGAAAAAGCAGATGGGGAACGATGAATATGTGGGTGGCAGGCTTTGCTCTATGGTGAACAGGTGGGGCCAACCATTATGCCAGAGTCCCCCCAGATGCCAGAATTTCTGCAGTTTTGCTTTAGGGTGCCAACATCCATATCAGATGAACTTACTCTCTTCAGAGAGTTAAATTCATTCCTTTGACAGCAACACATCCACTTCTTGTTTGTTTCATTGGATATAGTTTTGGCTTTTGTTTTTTGGTCTGATCACCTAAGGCCTAGCTGCAGGGTGTTTGTAGTTGGAAATGGGTGGGAACTGACGCTTCCACACATAATCTTTCAGTTAATCTCCCTGTTGCAGGTACATCCTCATTCTATTGTGATGTTGCCCAGTCCTGAGTCCTTACAGACATCCACAGAGCAAAGGGGCTCCTGCTTTGGCCCAGTGTCTCCTCCCTTTCCTAGCCACCATTACCTGGCCTATTCGATGCTGCATTTCCTGGAGCAACCTTCTTTAGTCACCACTACATCACCCGATTGATATCATGCAGAAATTTGTTGTCATCTCTAAGCTGCTGATAGCCTCCATTTCATGACTGTGGGTTTGGGCTCATTTAATTTCCCTACCCTCATTTTAATGAGCAAGGCAAGGAGATAAATACATATTAGCCCATCCTCTTGATCAAATACCATAATGTTTTTAAAGTCTAATTGAAGAGCCAAGACTATAACATGGGATGAAACTATATTGTTTTCAAAGATTCACACTTGTGTGATTTGCATTCAGAGAAACTCACAGGCCCACTAGAGGAAAATTCATCTCTCTAATGATTAAAATATTGTATCCTGAAATCTTCTGGGCCAAATATTTCTCTGTGGATTCAGAAAATGATGATACCAACAGCAGTTGTAGTCCTAACAGCAGCAACATAGTATTTTATATTTTCCCGGCACTTTATGGTTTCTCAGAGCATTTTCACAAGCATCATCTCATCTTACAGACACCATATTACCTGTAAGCATTATTATCTCCATTTTTCAGCTAAGGAAATACAGGATTACAGAAACTAAGGATTTGCCAAAGGTCACACAGCAGGCCTTGTTGACCACTGCTCTTGTGTGATTCCCACTGTACCATAATCCCACCCCTCTATTTGTTAATGATTTGCATAGCATTGACTACCATGAGTGGCTTAGCTTAAAATTGCTGCCAAGTAACCTGTATAACTTTATACAACCTGAAATCTTAGTATCAGCTTAGTGTCTCAGGGGCAATTTAATACTCCTCTATGGTAGAAGGTTTCCAGAAACAATAGGAGTTGTCTCTGTGTGAACCAAACCTATGCTCTTTCGCTTGGCCTTGCAACAAAGAGCCATACGCCCCCTGAACTTCCAAGTCCATTGTGCCACGGAAATCTATACTTTCAAATCTGTGCTTTTGCGTTTTCCTCTGAATTATCCCCTGAGAAACAGTTCCTATATTTTGCACGTCCATTTGTGTGTTAATACAGCTGGGCCTGTGAAAAGATGGTATCAAGTACCAGACCAGCATGCACCTATTATTAGAATCCGTGTCTGGAGAGAGATAATTCCACATTCCCATTGCCGATCCTCAAACCACTGAAATGCGACAGCAGCTTTTTGACCTCACTTGGAGATAACTAAGGAGACATACCAGATGTAGACAGGCTTATACTCATCCTAGTAATTACTGGCAGTAGCTTCATTTTTATTTTTAATGCAGTCACGCAATAACTGTAATCTAATTGCATAGCATAACCAATGTATATTCAATGTGGAACATTTTTTTAAAAGATAGAGCAAGGAAGGAAATAAGTCACAGGTAATAACATTAAGTAGAGATAAACCCTGTAACGTTTATACATATTTATACTTAGAAATATAGATATATAGAGATACTCAATTATATATGTATATTTACCTACGTTACAAAACCATGTGCATGGTGTGGCCTCCATTCAGTTTAACTACATATGGAGGTCACACTGTTCCCACTGTTTTGAAATATTTCTCCATGACATACAGTCTTCTTCTACAATATCATTTTTAATGGCATTGTAGTGTTTCAGCTCATTTACTAATTCTGTCTCCTATTACAGAGGAAAAATAAATTTTAAAGGAATGTGGGTGGTCAAGATAAAGTAATTTCGATGGTCTCAATATTATCCTCAACAAGACACTAAACTAGTAGTTTTAAACAATGCTTTAATTTTTTTTTCAGGACACATTCTCTATGATTTAGTGCCCAGAAAGGTCTTAGATGTTTTCCCTGTTACAATTCCTTTTCTAAAAGTAAGCAACAGTGTGTGGCCCTGGAAGCAGTGAAAATGATCAGCTTGATATTTTCATGCCTGGCTATCAGGAATTGGCTTAAATTATTCCTCATATTGATCTTGTAGCAGGTTAAATTATTCATTGAACTATCATTTACTGAGTCTCCAACTCTTGTGCTAGGCACTCTGGACGTGGAGAAAATTAACACACAACCACACAAGCGAAACACGATCCCCTTCATCACAGGTCTTCTAGTGTAATGCACAAATCAGCAGCGATTTCTGTGGACCAGTGCTCCCCAGCTCATAGAACACAGAGAAAGTGATCGTATTTTTATAGAAAATTGGGATAAGTAGACAGGGTTGAAAAAAGGCTGAGGTGACCTGCCTGGGGCTTTGGCCACCCTGAGGGCTGAAAGCTTAATACTTCATCACACCTGTAACCCATTTCTGCCACCCTGGCTGTCCCAAGTTGAA
This sequence comes from Delphinapterus leucas, assembly GCF_059928025.1. Classification (NCBI taxonomy): domain Eukaryota; kingdom Metazoa; phylum Chordata; class Mammalia; order Artiodactyla; family Monodontidae; genus Delphinapterus; species Delphinapterus leucas. The sequence continues at coordinate 179,964,941 of NC_143129.1, read as the reverse complement.
GAACTCTCTAATGGCAAACTTTCTTTTTGGAGGCAAGATGGAGTTGTTGATGTGGGATAAGTGTTACAGAGTCAGTTGTGGAAAGACGAATGAAAGTATAATGACATCCTGAAGAAAGAGAGGTTGATTCATTTGTTTTCTGGTTTTGTCCATTTCTTAAGTCCTTTAATAAAGTTTTTGCCTTACAGCTGTTGCTGATCTGGGAGTAAGTGAATTTGTGAGCTCATTCAGGGGTCCCAGTTTATTTTATCTTTCTCTTCCCATGGAAGATAAATCCTCCTAAATGATCCTCAGTAGATGGGTGACTATTCAACTGCTACCATTTCTTGAAGTTGCATTTTTTGTGTGTATGAGTTTTTTTTTTTTTTAGAGGGTTGTATCTGATGAGAAATAAAAAGCTATATCTTTCCCCAGTTCTATCAGTGGAAATAATTCCTCACTGATAAGAGGACTTATCTTTGTGTCTCAGTGGAATCTTGGTGGTTGTGTTATGAGTTGTCCTTCAAGCACACAAGTGCCGAAACCATTTCCCTGGTAGATGGAACCTTCCTTCTTTACTCTGGAAGAAGATGAAGAACGAATAGGCAGAATTAAGTGCTTCTGAAAAATAAGGCTTTAAGAGTACAGTTGCACAGAAGATGGGGTTTTGTCAGGCTGTTGGAGCAAAATCAAAACTGCAGACTACAAAAGAATTGAAATCATTGTATTACTTATCTATTACAGTGTAAAAATCACATCCAAACTAGTGGCTTAAATCAATAACAAATCTTTATTGTCTCATGATATCTACAGGGCAGGAATTCTGGAGTGTCTTACCTGGGTCATTCTGGCTTACTGTCTCTCCTGAAGATACAGTCCTAATGTTGGCTGTCTTGGCTGGAGTCCTTGGATGCTTGACTGGAGCTGAGGAGTCTCCTTCCAAGATGGTGCTCTCGCATGGCTGGCAAGTTTGTGCTAGCTCTTAGCAGGAGACCTCAGTGTCTTAGCACATGGACCTTTTCATAAAGTTGTTTGACTCCTCCCAACAGGGCCGCTGACTCCCACACATTGAGTGATCAAAGAGAGAGCAAGGTGGGAACCACAGTGATTTTTGTCATCCCATTTGGGAAGTCAATCTCCAACACTTCTACAATATCCTGTTGGTTACACAAGCCAGCCCTGTTCAGTGTGGAGGGAGACCCGACAAGGGTGTGAATGCCAGTAAGTGATAACCACGGGGTGCTATTTGGGAGGCTGGCTATTGTAGTCCACCTTCTGCCCCTAATGATTCAAGTGCACACTACACTGTCTCCCTCCAAAGACCCCCCTTAATAACATCCTGTTAGCATTAGCTCAAAGTCTGAAATCTGTCATCTAAATCAGGTCCAGATATAATTTCTTAAGTACAGTTTTATGAGTGTCATTCTTCTCAGTCTAAAGACCTGTGAATTGAGGAAGCAAGTTATCTTCCTCCCACATGTACAAGGATGGGACAAGCATAGGAAAACTGCTGGAGACACTCTTGTTCATAAAGCGGGGGATTGCAAAGCACATGGGAGTCCCTGGACCATGCAGATTCTAAAACACAGCAGGTACAGGTTGACTGTTCCTTATTGGGATTTAAGGATTGGGAATAATTCCCCGTGGCTTTTGGGGAAACAGTTCCTAATTTTACTTTATTTATTATTTTTTTATTGAAGTATAATTGACTTACAATATTATATGAGTTTCAGGTATACAACATAGTAGTTCAATATTTTTATAGGTTATACTCCATATAAAGTTATTATAAACCATTGGCTATATTCCCTGGGCTGTGTATTGCACCCTTGTATCTTATTTATTTTATGCCTAGTACTTCGTACCTCCTACTCCCTTCTCCTACAATATCTGAGAATGATATACTCTGTATGGATATTAGCAGGAATTGTAAAACATTTTCATCACCCTGCGAAGTCTCTATTTCCCCCACTTTCCTTCCTTCCTACTTTCTTCTTCCCTCCATGCTGTTTCATTTCTTTTTCTTCTCTTTTCTCCCTCCCTCTCTCCCTTCCTTTCCCTCTTTCCATTTTCCTTCCTTTCTCAAAGGTTTTCCTCATATATCTGGTAGTCCTTTGTTGCCCACTCATATTTCCGAGAAGACATCACATAGGTCATTGGAATTTCTAAGCACATAGGGGCAGCTTGTTGACGGTGGGCCTCTTTTTGTAAGGTAATCTGTGCCATTTCACTGGAGAATCCATTATGTCAGCATCTCCAGCTCATGTCTATTGGGCTGGTTCAGTCCCCAGAACAACTGTCAGTCTCATACCTTGGGTATGCTCATCCTATCTGCTATTGACCTGGATTAAAACCCTGATTCAAACATTTACTGTATAGCTTTTTATTTTTCTTTTTTTTTTTAATGAAAGATGAGGATTTTTTTTTTAATGATGGTGATAACTCCCAGCATTTCATTTAAATTTATTTATTATTTATTTATGATTTATTTTTGGCTGTGTTGGGTCTTCGTTTCTGTGCGAGGGCTCTCTCTAGTTGTGGCAAGCGGGGGCCACTCTTCATCGCGATGCGCGGGCCTCTCACTATCGCGGCCTCTCCTGTTGCGGAGCACAGGCTCCAGACGCGCAGGCTCAGTAGTTGTGGCTCACGGGCCTAGTTGCTCCGCGGCATGTGTGATCCTCCCAGACCAGGGCTCGAACCCGTGTCCCCTGCATTGGCAGGCAGATTCTCAACCACTGCGCCACCAGGGAAGCCCTACTATGTATCTTGAAAAAGTAACTTAACCTCTTTGTGCCTCAATTTCCTCATAGGTAAAATGGAGGACAATTTCCTCATATGTAAAGTTGTAGAATCAACCTCTACCTAACAATAGCGTCATGAGGATTAAATGATTGAATCTACATCAAGCATTGAGAGTAGTCCCTGGTGCAAAATAAACACTGAGTAGGTGATGTCATCACCCTCATCCTCCTCAGATGGGAATAACCCAGCAGATGCATTAGGGAATAAGGTGGAGTATCTCAACATTCAATATATCATCCAACTTAGCCTTATTTTTTTAAGGCACTCTGCCTTCAACTGTGTGTGGTGTCCCCCAGTCCAGAGACTCACTCTGTTATCTTTTTCAGAGAGTAAGTCCCCAGTGTTCAGCCTGGGTGGTGAGGGGAGCCACTTGGCCATGTAGACGTGGGGAGGGAGCCTGACTTTGAGTTCGGTTTCCTGTTCTCAGCCCTGAATTCCCTCTGGTTGCTGTCAACCAGGTTGCTTCTCAGCCTACTCCTCCCCTGGCTTAAGGTTCTGGTTTTTCAGGTCTGCTTGTCCTTCTGCTTTAAGCCTCTAAAATTTTGTTTTTGTAACCTTTTTTCCTTTTCCTTTGTCCTGTGGATTCCTTTGTCTTTTAAAGCAATACAATTACCATCATTTTAGTTGGATGTTGGGAGAGAGAGAAGGTCAATTCATGGGTTCAACCATCTAGCTCTAACTGAAAGTCTGAAACAGGTTTATTAAAGAAATATTTTCAAAAGCATTAAAAATTAAGCACGCTTCATGCTCAGTGTGGATTTCTTAGTACTGTGGTAGGGCGCAGATGCATAAGTACACCATCATGGTAGGTAATAAAAAATTGTCAGTGTGAGCCCATGGGATGTTTCCGATCTGTATTTGCCTGTGTGCGTGTCTCCCATTCCCATGGCCTTCTGTGCTCTGACTCACAGAACTCCCTACAGTGAATTACTTGTTCACGGTCAGTCTCCCGTTACACTGTAAGCTCCATGAGGGCAGACGGTGTCTTTATTGTGCCCACTGCTATAGACTTGGAGCTTCAAAAATAGCAACAGTAGTATTCATTATCATCACCCTTATTGCAGTAGAAGTACAGTAGTAATAAAAACAAAACTATAGTCACTGAGTACCTGCCACGCACTAGGCACTGTTGTAAGCTCTTTAGTGTAGTAATTCATTTAATCCTCACAACAATCCTTGAAATAGGTAATATTATAATCTCCGCTTTACAGATGAGGAAACTGAGGCTCAGAAAAACTTGCTAACTTGCCCAAGGCCTGTAGTTAGCAAGTAGAAGAGCCATAATTTTAAATTCCAAAGCCTGACTTCTAACCACAATGCCACTGTGTTTGTTGACTAAATAACTAAATGTAGAGTCTTTCAAACAAAACATTTATCTGGGAAAAAAAATATGGTTTCTCACTGATTTCTTCATCCCTTCCATAAATCTGTAAGTTACTCTATGCTAAAAATATGGAAAAAAAATATGGTTTCTCACTGGTTTCTTCATCCCTTCCATAAATCTGTAAGTTACTCTATGCTAAGAATAAAATTTATTTGAGATTCAAAGTGATTTTCTACTGAGCTTTAGAATGCAGGTAAGGCCATAGTAAAACAAAATGCATTTAAAATGTTAACAGACCACATGTAATTAAATAGCATAGATGGGAATTAAAGTCAAGAGCAAGAAAAAAAAGAAACAACAAGATTTTCTTCGATAAACTTTTGCTGCTAGCCAAGAATTAAGAACAATTTCTAGGGCTTAAATAAAATATTGCAGGGTCTCCAAATTTATTAATTTAGTTTACACTTCGTATTTTTTCCAAGGGTCATGGGCCCATGAACTGCACCTTCTGTCTGGAGAAGGGAAAACCCCATTAGCTGTTGTTTTCTTTTTCCTTTAAGTGATTACAACATTGTTTTGAACACTGCCACCCCCAGTCTCACACCCAAACCTCATCTACTTAGGAACAATGAGCGTGACCCCTACTGAGACTTTAAAGTTCTGTGGATGAGATTGGTTCTTGCAGCCCTTGAAACTTGGCCCGGGGCTTGATGCTGCACAGAAACTTGATTAGTTGATTCACTGCTAGATTGACCTCTGCTTGGGCTCTTAGAGAGGCTGCTCCATTACAATAAGATGATTTATGGGGAGAGGAAAGCATGTCTCGAAGCACGTGGTGTTAGAATTCACGCCGTCAGATGGACATGGACAGTGCAAGCTTTCTGCCACAGCCTGCCTTCCAGGGGCCATGAATTCCCTCTTAAAATAAAGGAGGGAGACGCATTGCTGGGAACATTTTGGGTCTAAGGATATTTATTTTGATCTTTTGCAAGTAACTCTCCCTGAAATAAAATATTGACGGGGAAGGTTGTAGATTCTTTTCCCGTGCTGTTGGTCTGATGGTTCAATGGAATCATAATTACATGTTAAATTACGGCAAAAGGATCGTAGTTTTTCCTTTTAAAACTGTTTGTCTTGATCCCGTCTGTGCAATTTTAAATCTGACACAGAACACATAGAACCAGGAGTTATGTGTCACATCAACATAGCTGGTTTTATGTATTTCTGACAGTCCTGGAACGTGTCTTTCAGTTTTTAAACTTTCTTCCACTTCGGGACATCGGGAGGCTCCTGTCTCTCAGTGGGCCCCCAGCCCCTTGCCTTGCTGTGCGTAGGACCGCCACCCCAGTAGCATGTCTCCCATCAAAAGCAGAATCACAGGATCTATTTAACATGTAACTTGCTCCCCCAGGTCTGTGCTCCTCCCCTCAGCGTAGACTGTTAGCAGGAAGCCTCCCATCCACGGAGCGCTCAGGTCCCTGGGAGTTTCTAAATCGCATTTGCATGCACATTATGTCCTTGAGCTCCACAGTTTTGCATCTGGCCCTGCATAATAAAATGTCGACAGCCACTGCACGTCAGGTGTTGAAGCTGTGCTGCCCCTGAAAGCAAAGGAAGCCGCTCAGGGTGGCTTCTCTTTGGATTCTTTCCGAAAAGAGCAGTCTGTTGTCACCCACATCCTTGCACTTGGAGCTGTCCCTCTTGTCCTCCTCGCCTCTGGGTGAGCACTGGTCCTTTATAGCTGCCTGAAATCTTAGGTTTGTCTGCCTCGTTCACAGCTCAGCGTCTTAGGGGAAAGCTCGTGACGGGGCTCTGCAAACGGGACAGGCAGACAGTCAGTGCTGGAAGACGAGAGTCACGTGACTGCCACACAAGCTGTTCACGAAGGGTGTCTACTGTCTTGTTTTAGGATATCGAATACCTTCCTACAGATATTTTCACAATGGTACTGAGAGCTGACATCAGCGTGGAATGTAGTAAAGCCAGAGGAAGGATACTCAGCATCCCAAAGTAAAACAAATTAACAGGGAACATCTCATTTCACAGTTAAAAACAACTTAAATGTTGGTGATGCTTTCATATGCTGGCCCAGGGCCTTAGAGTTGGATCAAACCAGGTTTGCGTGCAGGCTCTGCCCTTGATTGCCTGTGTGACACTGGGCAGGTCATGTCTCTGTCCTCAAGTTTCTCATCTGCAAAACACAGGTCATCAGACACGCATCATGTTTCTGTGAGAATTCTTACATTACACAAAATAAGCATGGATCCTCTGGGACACAGAAGGTGTTAATGAACAAGAGTTGTTGTTTTTATTATGACAGGAAGTTGGTACGATGATAAGATTGCTATGAGTAAATAAGAGTTATTTTTATTAGAAAGTGGTTAGTAAATAAATTGCTACTATATTTGAATTGCAGCAGAGTTCAACTTTCTTTTTTTCACTCCCCAGGATTTTAGTGATACTTATTTAGGTATCATTGACGTACTAATTGCAAATACTATCTGTTATTAAAAGCAGGTCCTTGGGTTTTATTCACATATGTTTGATTTATTTCCAGTTCTATATACTTGCGAACATATTTGCTTTATCAATTTCTTTAATTTAGACTTTCTAGAAAAATCTTTGCTGGATTCAGTTAGAAGGTGAAGAGTAGGTTGCAGTTTCTGTGTGAAGGACCCAAGGACCTTGTGGGAAATGGCTGAGATATTCCAGGACTTCAGGTTATAATCTCCAGGAGTCTCAAACTTTGCCTTCAATATACAGCTACCGGAGAGGGAAGGAACCCAAATCAAAGGACAGAGCAGAAGCCTTCCTTGAAATCTTATGTTTTGTCTTAAAATTTCATGTGAATGTTGTATTCCATTCCATATTTCATGGTGTTTGTTTTATGATAGAAAGAATGGCCTCCCCAACCCCCAGCCCCTGAAATGGTACCAAGGGCAGTGGGGGGACATAGTCATTTCCATCCCAGCATGGGGGGGACCAGTAGTTAATGGGAAAAGTGAGGCCAAGCCCTTACACTGAACACAAAGGTAGAATCCAAGGACATCTGGAAAGTGGAATTTAGAGAAATAAGGGAGGATAAGGGAGGGAAGAGGTGAAAGGTCTTGGGGTTAAGTTCCAGACCGGAATCGGGGCATGGAAGAAATAGGCCAGTCAAGTCTGTGAGCCACAAAACCCACCTTAGGGTGTCTATCGGGTGTGAACTGCACCAAACCATCAAACAAGGATGGCCTCTCAGCTTCTTTTCAGGAAATTAATTGGTTCCAGGAGTGATGTGAGCCTCCCGCCAATGGAGAGCACATTCCATCAGGACCACAGTTACCATATTCAATCTTCTGTCACTGTAAGGTGGACACGTCCTTGGCCCCAATTCCTCCTCCTTGAGCCAAAGTCCATTTTCTCATTGCAGTCTTTACCTGGATAATGACATTCAAATGAAAATCTCCATTATGCCTAGGCAAGTCTTCTGGCTACATGATTTTGTCATAATCCATTCTCGCAGGGTGACTTTATTGTAATTTATTCCCTTGCAGCTTCTATTAGGTTGAAGCGGAGTTGGCCTTGGTAATACTGGGAGGCTGCACACAAAGAGAAGAGAAGCATTTTTTGAAGGCCAGTGGAACAAGGCTTGGTTAGATCCCGTCTAGGTGTGACCGCAGAGTGATAGGGAATTCTTTAGCTCTGGATGGAGCTTGGGGACCAAGGGGGAGACATGGAAAGTGAAAGCACCTATTTATTATCTTTGTGCAAACTGGAGCTTGTCTGCTGTTTCCTGAGCCTGCCCAGGGCCATGTTCCAGTGGAGGTAGCCTTTTTTTTTTCTGTACGCGGGCCTCTCACTGTTGCGGCCTCTCCCGTTGCGGAGCACAGGCTCCGGACGCGCAGGCTCAGCGGCCATGGCTCACGGGCCCAGCCGCTCTGCGGCATGTGGGATCTTCCCGGACCGGGGCACGAACCCGCGTCCCCTGCATCGGCAGGCGGACTCTCAACCACTGCGCCACCAGGGAAGCCCGGAGGTAGCCTTTTGTGCGGACTCTGAAGGGAGCGGGCAGGATGGGCCGGCACAGAGCTTTCGCACTGCAGTGGTGGATGGAGAGAGCAGTTAGTTTCCTCAACAAAAGGATGGAGCCAGTAGTACCTAAAACACGAGTCGCGTGAAGCTGCAAAGTGAGGGTGCATGCAGAGTATTTAGCATAGTGCTTGGCATTCAGGAAGCACTTAATAAATAACAGCTGCCCCCATCCACAGCGCTGGTGTTTCTGTTGTTAACTCCACCTTCCTCTGAGCAAGGCGTGGACAGCACCAACCTAAGAAACTAGCATAGTTCCTGTGTAGTCGGGAAGCCTTGCGAAAAAAAGGGCAAATGGTGTAAGGAGTACAGAGAAGTCCAGATGTGCGCCTTGTATTAGGTAGGGCTCTCTTGGTACAGACACCAGTTGAAGCGAACTAGGAAAAGGAGGGAATTTATCATGAGGGGTCAGGGCAGACGCAGCTTGGTCTCAGGATGGACTGAAACCACAGATAAGAAAGGTGGGGACTTCCCTGGTGGCACAGTGGTTAAGAATCCACCTGCCAATGCAAGGGACACGGGTTCGAGCCCTGGTCCGGGAAGATCCCACATGCCGCGGAGCAACTAAGCCCGTGCGCCACAACTACTGAGCCTGCGCTCTAGAGCCCGCGAGCCACATCTACTGAGCCCGCGTGCCACAACTACTGAAGCCCGTGCGCCTAAAGCCCGTGCTCCACAACAAGAAGAGCCACCGCAATGAAAAGCCCGCGCACCGCAACGAAGAGTATCCCCCGCTCGCCGCAACTAGAGAAAGCCCGCGCGCAGCAACGAAGACCCAATGCGGCCAAAAATAAATATATAAATTTTAAAAAAAGAAAGAAATGTGTCAGGCCTGCCTCGGCTCTGTGCTGCTCTGAGTCTTGACCATTTCTCTCTCTCTTGTTTCTTTGCCTCTTTAGCTGCCTTTCCAACAACCAGACCACACAGTAGAATATGGTCGCCCATTCAGAGTTTCCACGCTGTATGTCCAGCCAGCTCACCTGACCCCATGTATCAGCGCCTATTGCAGACCGCTGGGCAGTGTTGGCTAGGCCCAGTGTCTGGGAGTGAAATAAAAAGGGGGTCATGGTGCCGGGGGCAAAACTGGGCTGTGGGACAGGGGTTGACTCCCAGGGAGACTTCGCTACTGCAAGGGCATCAATCCCTGAGAAATGCCCTTTGCGGCAGGGCAGACTCTGAGGGTCAGATCAGGCCCAGGCCTGCTCCAGGCTCACGAGAATTAGGCAGTGGTCACGGTAATAATCATGGTGAGGAGAGCTGAGTACTGTCACTAAATACTAACTCTAGACCAGGCACTGTCTGAGTCCTTTATTTGCATTAATTAGTCTAAGCTCCATGACTGTGGAGTAGAGATGGCTTTATCTCCATGTGGCAGATTTGAAAAGTGATACCCCGAGCGGTGAAGTCTTTACACAGCTCCTAACAGATGGAGGTAGGACATAGATTCTGGCTCTCTGACTCCAATACCCAAGGCTCTTAAAATGCCCCCCTTCAATGGGAGGCAGGCCGGACCTCCCCGATGCTTCTCTCTGGCCACGTGTTTGGGTGTGGCCCTAGGCCACATTTCTCTTCCATGGTGTGGCCTTAAACACATCCCCCACCTTGGGACCTGTTCCAGCTCCCCCTCAACTTGTCCATCTGCTCTCAAGCCCTGCAGGCTCCATCAGGGCCTGATTCTGTCACCACCTTGCCTGGACTTCCTCCATGTAATCGCACCTTTGTCTGGTCCTGTGTTATCACTCTTCTGCTGCACCATTGCTCTGCATCTAAATACACATGTATTTCTCAGCACCCACCACGTAACCCTGGGCCTCTTGCAAATGTATTCATTTAAAGTAGTTGGTGATAGATTCATTATCAGCATGTCAAATCCTCAGTTTTAAGGGTTGATTTTATTGTCTGCTTTTATACCTGACCAGGTATGTAATTTATGTCTTTTCCATTGGTGCCAGAGTAACATACTGGGTCCTGTCTGCATTTTGCCGTCAGACAAACTGCAGTTGAAGGGTCCAAAGTGTTATCCTTGCATATCAAGGACCACTCAATTGTCTGATTCTGGGAGGATGTTCCTATATATATATATATATATTTTTTTTTAATGTCTGCAATCTTGAGCTGGTCACCCAACGTTTTTTAAATTGTGGTAAAATATACATAACATAAAATTTACCATTTCAGCCTCCTACTGTGTACAATTCAACAGAATTTAGTACGTTCGCAATGTTGTGTAACCATCACTGCTGTCTAGTGCCATAATATTTTATCCCTGTGGCATAAAACCCTGCACCCACTAAGCAATCCCTCCCTCCCTCTCTCCCCCTAGTCTTTGGCAACTACGAATCTGCTTTTTCTGTCTCTGTGGATTTGCCTATTCTGGACATTTCAAATAAACAGAATCATACGGTATGTAGCATTTTGTTGCTGGAGAGAATGTGGAGCACTGTTGGTGGGAATGTGAACTGATAACAGTCACTATGGAGAACAGTGTGGAGGGTCCTCAAAGAGCGAAACATACAACTACCATACGACCCAGCAATCCCACTCCTGGGCGCGTACCCGGAGAAATCCATTACTCAAAAAGGCACATGCACCCCAGTGTTCATTGCAGCTCTATTTACAATAGCCAGGACATGGAAGCAACCTAAATGCCCATCGACAGAGGAATGGATAAAGAAGGTGTGGTACATATATACAGGGGAATATTACTCAGCCGTAAAAAAGAACGAAATTGGGTCATTTGTAGAGACGTGGATGGATCTAGAGACTGTCATACAGAGTGAAGTAAGTCAGAAAGAGAAGAACAAATATCGTATATTAACGCATATATGTGGAACCTAGAAAAATGGTACTGATGAAAAGGTTTGCAAGGCAGAAATAGAGACACAGATGTAGAAAGCAATTGTATGGACACCAAAGGGTTTCGGAAAGCGGGGACAGGGGTTGGTGGGATGAATTGGGAGGTTGGGATTGACATGTATACACTAATATGTATAAAATAGATAACTAATAAGAAGCTGCTGTGTAAAAAAATATGTAGCATTTTGTGACTGGCTTCTTTCACTTAGCATAGTTTTTTTAGGTTCATCCGTGTTGTAGCATGTATGAGAACTTCATTCCTTTTAAAGTGTGAATAATGTTCCATTGTATGAATATGCTACATTTTGCTTATTCATTCATCAGTTGATGGGCATTTGGGTTGTTTCTACCTTTGGCTATTATGACTAGTGCTGCTGTGAACATTCATGGATAAGTGTTTGCTTGAACACCTGTTTTCAGTTCTTTCAGTGATATACCTAAGACTAGAATTGCTGGTTCACATCGAAATTCTACGTTTAACTTACTGAGGAACTGCCACACTGCTCCAGAGCAGCTGCACCATTTTACAGTCCCCCCAGCAATGCATGAGGGTCTCAATTTCTCTACATCCTTGATTCCAGCATCAACTTTTGACTTGCAGAATGAGTTTTATTACAACAACAGGGGGAAATACCTGAATTATTTAGGCTTCATTTATTTAATGAGACTATATTAAAGCAAGAATTGGAAACTTGTGAGCATTTTAATGCAAAATACGTCAAAGAATTTGAGATACATGAAAAGCAAAGGTTGTTGAACATGTAGGGATAAATTTGATCATTAGTTCATATCTATGGACCATATAAATGGCAAGATCATAAAATCCGTGGAGCTTCTTGCGTCAAGGCTGTGCCCTATGATATGATTCATTTGGTATATTTTTCTGTAAAAACGTGCAATAGCCCATCTCAGTGACGTCTGATCTCATCTGCATACAATGAGTATCTAGTGTCATATTGTTATTATTTCATGTCTATAATCCATCTGACCTATAAAAACAGAGACACAGTGTGCTAAGCTGTTATTCCTCTTCTGAAAATGTTAACACATTTTATGTGTACCTTCCATTTTTGCCAATGACATAAAATATTGAAACTTGTTATTTTTTTCTTCTGCCAACCCATGAATGTGCTACCCTTATCTGAAACCTAAATAAATACTTATTAATATATGGTGAAATTCAAATGAGCCCTTCATATAAATAAGCCTGCTATAGAAATACATATTTCTTCAAATTTGTAGACCAGAATAACATGAAATAAATTTAACATCATTTCACATGTAGAACCACCAACCAAATAAATTTATGCTTCAATTTCCTAAACTCAGGTAAATAAGAAAGCGTATATATGGTTCTTCATTCCATAATCCATCATACACTTTAAGAACAGTATTATCTGGTTGAGATTTTTATAGGTCAAATGGAGAAGAATGTGCATAACGCCTGATTCTAGAATGATGGATGGGCTGGTGGAGGGGACACAGTGGAGTGAAGGTGGCTTTTTCCTTCATTTATTTATTCATTTTTTTCTTTTGGACAGATATTTATCTTTCCAAGCACTACCATGTGCCAGGTGTTGTGCTTAGAGATGGAAATACAGGGAAGAACCAAAAAAACATGGTTGCTGGCCTCATGGAACTTACAGTTATCTATTGGTATATAACAAACCATCTTCAGATAGAGGGTGTAAATCAACACCTTGTTATGCTCAGTTTTGTAGGCCAGAAGTTTGGGTATCATACAGAGGAGAGGTTCACCTCTGCTCCAGAGTGACTGAGCTCTCATCTGGGGTGAATTGAGATGCCTGGAACCACATGTCTAAAGCCTCATTTGTGGCAGATGGCTAGATTCCTTGGTTCTTCTCGCACCGTTTAAGATCTTCTTTAATCTGCCACAGAGGGAGGCAGACATTAAAGAAGTATTCACATAAATAACTATTACAATGAGGACAAACTACAGGCTTCTTTATAGCAATCAGGACTTCTTGATTGCAAATGACAGAAATCCAACCCAGATGGTCTAATGAAAAGAAGGGAATTTAACGATCCACCTAACTGAAGTCTGTGGCTGAATCCTGATGCTGTAATGATATGGTCAAGAATCTTTCCCTGTCTGTGGATGAGAACTGCCTCTTTACTCAGTTGATTTTATTCTCAGGCTGGGGCTCCTTAGTTGATGGCTACAAGGACCACCAGCTGCTCTGCATTCCTACCAGTTTATCAAACTCAACTGAAAAAGAGAGACTCTCTTTCTTAATAGTTCTATCAGATGGTTCTGGAATTAAATCTTGTTGGCCATGTTTAGGTCACAAGCCCTCTCCTGGACCAACCACTGTTGCCAGGGAGATGAAGTGCTTAGAATGGCCAGGTCTGGACGATGTGCTCACCTCTAGGACCTGGGAGTGGGATCGGCCCTACATGAACCACAAGTGGGGATGGGTGTTTGCACAAAAGGGAATGAGTTTCTTTTATTAGAAGAAGAGGGAAATAGATGTAACCAGACAAATACATAAAGTACCCATTACACAAGCCTGAAAACAGAGTGACCTGCCTTGAAGAGTAGGTTAGCATATAGGAGGACCTTGTGTCATTATTTCCAGTTATTCAACTTTCAGCTTTTATGTTTTCATTTTGTATGAAGCACTGGACTAGCTGTAACTGGGATACAAAATGAAGAGACAAATGGGTAATGTAGGGGATTCAAGGGATCTTGGGGTTCATCAAGGGAAAATATGACCACTAGGTGGCAGTAGCACACACGGGCTTTATTGGATGACCCTTTGGCAGTTTGCATACTGGGAAGTCTTTCACAGCAGGACACTGTCCAGAAGTGCAGGGGATCAGTACTCAGAGGGGAGGACGGCAAGGAACTCCTCGGTGAGAGAGGGGTTCTGGAGGGAACTTACGTGTCCAGGCGACGTCACACACCAGCACAGTGAGGAGTCTGGGTCAGAGACCAGCAGGGTCTTGGGGTCTTTATGTCCCAGGGCTTATCTTATCAATGGCTAGCGAATGTTGGGCACAGTTTTGTGGGGTTTGCAAAGCAGACAGGCCCAAAATAGCTAACAATCTGCTTATTTGGGCTATATTTAAAATATTTGGATATAAAACATTTGAGTTTGGCACCTGCTGGCTTTTGAGCTAAAGGGTCCCAGCCTGCAGTGAAGAAATAAAAAACCTAGGCTAATACACAGAGACCATCTTGGCTTACTTATATAACAAAGATTTGGTAAGTGCCCTCAGTTATAAACATAGCAACTAGTTAATATCAGCAAGTCAAAGGCTTGAGGTACAAACTGTGGAATAATCATAATAGTGAATGCTTTTTACATACTTGTAGCAGATACTGTGCCACATGCCTTATGCAGATGGTCTCATTTATTTCTCAGAGCAACTCTGTGAGGTAGTTACTATTATTGTCCCCATTTACAGATGGGAAAACTGAGGAGTTAAGTAATTCACCCAAGGTTATACAGCTAGTTGGAGGGGCAGATAAGATTGAGACCCAGGCAGACTGTCTTCAAGGGTCCGTACTCTCAAACTGACTGCTACAGCATCTTCAGGGAGCTGGATCATCTTTCCTGGCCTCAGTTTTCTCACCTTTAAAAGTATGAATATATTACCAGGTGATACCTCATGGCCAGCCTGACATTCTATATGCCTAGGATTGCTCTGTGTGGTGCCCCAGGAGGTAGGGGACCAGAGGGCAGTTTGCCCAAAGGAGAGCAGGATGGAGCAGCGAGTGGTGTGCAGGGTGGAGGTGGTATAACGTAGGAATTATGTGTGCAGGCTCCGCCTAGATATGAACCCTGTTTCCTTCACTGACTAGGTGTATAATCTTGGGTGGGTCACTTAATCTGAGTTTCTTCATTTGGAAAATACGAACGATGTTAATGACACTTCAATAGAATTTTGGGGGTGATTAAGTGAGGTAATGCCTGTTAAACACGTGGCACCATGCTTGCGAATATTGAGTTCCCATAGATATTTGTTATAATACTATTGATAATAATTATTATTGTCAGTGAAGGAACCATGAGATGGAGAGAGGAGGTTCAAGAAGTACAGGTAGGGAATCATCAGTGAAGGGCTTCATATCCTAGCTATTTTTAGTACATGAAATGTTTACTGTGTGCCAGGCACTCTGCCATCTGCTTGTTTTACGTTTGCCAATAAATAATAAATAAATAAATAAAATTCTAGACTTGTTCCCTGCCTTTACTTGTATTGTGTCCCACTTGGCTGGTGTTGGTGGTATAACACCCCACTTGCGGTGCTGTCTCTAACTAGACATTATTCTGGATCAGAAGTGTGGGTATTGTGAGAATGGGCATTGGAGAGTCATGCCCTTGGTTTTCATGTGTTGTGTAAATCTCTGAGCTTCAGATTCTGCATCTCTGATAGATCTTTAACAATAGTAACAGCCAGCACTTACTGAGAACTTACAATGTGCTGGGCACTGTGGGCTGTAAAGTAACTTGTTCAAGTTCACGCAGTTATGTAAATATCAGAGCTGGGTGTGAACTCAGGCTTCTAGCCCTAGAACCCACATTATTAGTGCCTCTTCATTCTGCACAGAGGTTCTGAAAGCCTCTGACATATGATAGACACTCAATAAACTGTAATCCTTATCATTCTTATTATATAGGATCTGTACTCTCAAAACAACTGTATTTGTTTATCCATTAAAAATGTCCCAAGTGGCTCTTCTTTGCTAAACACCCATGATACATGGTGAACAAAATTCCATTCTTGCCTTCAGGGGAGTCACCATCTAGTCCGGAGACTGAGCAGCAGTCAGCATTCAGGAGGCTAAGCTCCAGTAACAAATGCCTCCCCCGTCCCCAAAGTTTGGTGCTTTATAGTAGCAAGGGTTTGCTTTTCACTTGCGTGTCTTCTACATTCTGGCAAAGGGGAAGGAATAATAGTGGAACCACGTGATGTTCTAGTTGGACATGGCATGACTCATGTTTGCACACATTTAATTGGCTAAAGCAAGTCGCACGGCAAAGCCTGACATCATTTAAGACAGGAGGTATGTTTCTCCACTAAGGAGTGTCACTGGGGAGGGCTCTGTAGGAACAGGTTTTGGAGGAGTAGTTTGGGAACCAATAATTAAATCTACCACAGATGAATTCTTAAGCAATTACAATATAACATTGTAAGTTTTCTAATGAAAGTGTCTATTCTTTGAGAAGAGAGGGGAGTGTTAACACTTTTAATGTGTCCTGAATTTACAACAAAGTAAAAATTAGAGCGTATTTTATTTTTTTAATTTATTTTATTTTTGGCTGCATTGGGTCTTCATTGTTGCGCGCGGGCTTTCTCTAGTTGTGGCGAGTGGGGCCTGCTCTTCGTTGTGGAGCGCAGGCTTCTCATTGCGGTGGCTTCTCATTGCAGAGCACAGGCTCTAGGCACGCAGGCTTCAGTAGTTGTGGCACACGGGCTCAGCAGTTGTGGCTTGCGGGCTCTAGAGTGCAGGCTCAGTAGTTGTGACACATGGGCTTAGTTGCTGCACGGCATGTGGGATCTTCCTGGACCAGGGCTCGAACCCGTGTCCCCTGCATTGACAGGTGGATTCTTAACCACTGCACCACCAGGGAAGCCCTAGAGCATAGTTTAGCTACTGAGCCTCAATTTTCTGGAACAAGAATAGAGAAAGCCTGTAATAGACGCATTTTGAGAACCCCAAATTCACTAGCCTGGTTAGAATGAAAAGCATTGACGGTAATTCTTCCCTTCTAAGAAGTGACGTGAGTTTTGTTGACAGCAGTGTCTCTTGTGTCTATAAGCAAAGGACTTGGGAACTGGGGTATCCCTGGAATGACCTGGGGAGAAAGGCTTGTTCGTGAGAACGTTATGTCCATGTACTCGGAGGTAGGGAAAGGGAAGGCACGATGGTGGTGGGAAATGGGGCATGAATCATGCAGAGATTGGTCCTAGATTCTGGTAGGTTATTTGGATGCCTACTCAATTGTTTTCCTTATAGTTCAGTGTGCCCCAACCTTCCTGTTTGCAAGTAAGAGAGAGAAGATATATAGAGGGTTTAAAAAATTTATAGTCACAACTCCAAAAAGTCATTTGTTTTTGTTGTTTTCAACTTCGTATAATGAAATTCAACTTAGACCTGGAGCCAGCATTTCCACTGATGATATAATTTAGTCACTTCTGGTTGAAAACTTAGTACCTTCTGGATAAATATGAAATAAATTCAAATTGATCCCCTACCCATTATTTTTCCCTTCTCTTTGGGTTCTTGGGAGACTTATATATTGTATTATCCTATCTTGGGGATGCGTATCTGGTCCATGAATCTCTCTCTGGACACTTCTGGATTCACTGGAGATATTTTCAGCCCCCATGATGCTAAGGGAGACTGGAGGTGGAAGGGTGAGGGTGGTAGGGCAGTTGTGCTATCTCAGCTCCTCTCTGACTTAAAATTCCATGTGGCTATAGTTTCTACCCTCCTATTGGTGTGTGCACTGAGAAGCTGCCCCACCCAGCTGCCCAGGGTAGGACATAAGATGTTAAGTCACTCTGCTTTCAGATCCCCAGATCTATCTGGGTGTTTTTCACCATCTCCTTTGTAGGATGAGGACTCAGGTTAGGCAGGGATCAGGTCCCATACTTTCTTGTTCATCTTTCTCTGTTTTAGCCAAGCTCCTTCCCCAGTCCAGGAAAAGATTTTAGAGTCTTCCTGTGTAGTGAGAAACTGCTCTGAGGTCATATTCTGTATTCTTCCTATTTCATGGCTTGTGGTTGTAACTCTATGCTCAGTTGTCCAAGGTTGATTCTCCATGGCTCAAAATCATCATTTGTGTATTTATTATTCGTAGAGCTTACTCTAGGATTTACAATATGCATGTTTAACTTAACACAGTCCGCCTTCAGATCACAAACTGCTCACATATTGTTCACATATGTACAATATATGAAACTTATCACAATACATTTCCATTTGCCAGTCTCATTCTCTGTGCTGTTGTCATATGTTTTACTTTTATACATGTTATCAAATCCACAATACATTATTTTTTGTGCTTTAAACCAATTATCTTTTAAATGAGTTAAAACGTGAGAAAGAAAATATGTTAACGTTACTCAAATATTGCTCCTTTTAAGCACGCTCTTTTTCATTTTTGTGAATAAAAGTTTCCATCTAATGCCATTTTCCTTTTGTCTGAAGACATTTAACATTGCTTTTAATGAAAGTCTGTCGGTGATGAGTTCTCTCAGCCTTTGTTTATCTAAAAAAGTCATTATTTCACGTTCATTTTTTGAAAGACATTATTATTGGTTATAGAATTCTAGGTTGACAAGTTTTTCTCTTCAGTACTTTCAACATGCATAGATTATTTTCTGGTTTGCATAGATTCTGCTGACAACTCTGACATCATTCTTATCTCTGTTCCTCTGAATGCAATATGCTTTCTTCCTCTGGTTGATTTTAAGATTTTCTCTTTTTCACTGTGTGTTTGTTTGTTTAGCAATTGGTTTATAATATGCCTTGTTATAGTTTTCTTTGTGTTTGTCCTGCCTGAAGTTTATTGAGATTCTTGTATCCGTAGGTGTATAATATTATCAAATTTGGAAAAAATTTGTTCACCATTTCTTCAAACATTGTTTCTGTCCCTGCCCACACCCCACCCCCTCAGACTCCAAGTGCATGTACGTCAGACAGCTTTATATTGTCAAAGAGGCTCTGTTTGTTCATTATAGATAGTTTTATTACTATAATTTCGAATTCACTGATCTTTTCTTCTGCATTTTTTAATCGGCTATGAATCTCCTCCAATAACAATTTTATTTCAGAAGTGCATTTTTCATCCCTAGAAGCTCCACTTGGTTCTGATTTAAATATTATATTTTTTTCCTCATTATAATCATGTTTTATTTTACAACCTTGAACATTCAAAATGTATCTATAATAGCTGTCTTAACAGCCATATTTTCGAATGCTATCACTTGTTATTTCTGGGTCTGCTTCTATAAACTGATTTTTCTTGAGGCTACAAGTTATACTTTCTTGTTTCTTTACATGTCTGGTAATTTTTTATTGAACACTGAGCATTATGGATTTTGCATTTTGGGGC